>NC_056522.1:219018700-219080579 GCF_019175285.1 Sceloporus undulatus
CCCCACCCCCACACCCCTGCACTAGAACTGAGGTCTCCAGAAGGGGCCCTTTTCTGTGTCCCACCAGCGAGAGCAATATGGAAGGACATGGGAGATGACCTTCATGCTCTGATTGTGGAATGCCTGACTGGTGCCAATGTTGTTTATTCTGACATCAAGCCAAAACATGTCTCTTCATTCACGCTTCTGGGGGACTAATTTTCTTTAAAATGTACATGTCTTTAAATAGTTGTAGCTTTAAATTTTTTAAATCTTGTTTATAATATTTATGGTTTTAATATGGAAATGTTTTAAATTGTTTCAATTTTATACCACCCTAAGATCTCATAAGAAAATATGGAAAAGAAATGAATGAATGAATGAATGAATGAATGTAGAGACAGTGCTACACTGTGAGCCCAGGATTTACATTATGTGAATAGAAGAGCTCTCGTTATCAAATACATAGAGATCCCAAGGCCAGGCTGTGGAGGGTCTCTCAGAGTCAATAGCAGTGGAACCATAGTTAACACTTGTTAGTATTGTACAGAAACAGGCTTGGTAAACCCCTTTTGAATGTCTTTTACCATGAAAATCCTATGATGGGACAATATAAAATGAAACAAGCGATATTGACAGAAGATGAGACTTCCAGGTGGGAAGGCACTCAACAAGCTATTGGGAAAGAGCAGAGGAAAGCTATGACTAGTGCTGTGGCTAATGATGCAACTGGACTCAAGCTGAAGGACATTCAGCTGTTGACATGATCAGAGGTGAAAGGAAAATCTGAAGCTATACAACACATATTATAGGAGCATAGTCTGTGAGAAGCATGAATGAGGATAAGCTAGACATGGAAAAACAAGAAATGGAATGTATAAATATTGCAGTACTTGGAGTGGGCTAGCTAAAGAGGACAGAAATGGGACATTTTGAGTTAAATAATTACAGTGTTTTACTCAGGAAATGAATATCTAATAAGAAATGGGGTGGCATTAATAGCAAGGAGGGATATAGCAAAAACAGGCTAAGGATATAATGCAAAGTCTGACCAGATAATATCAATAAGACTTCAGGGAAAACCCATCAATATAACAATAAGCTAAGTTTATGCTTCTATGACAGAGGCAGAAGAAGAAGAAGAAAGATTCTATGCTGGAATCCAAGATGAAATTGATCACACACCAAAACAGAACTTGTTAATTGTAGATGATTGGAATGCAAAAGTAACCAACAGAGCAGAATCTAAGACTATAGGAAAAAATTGGCCTCTGATCAAGAAGTCAAGCAGGAGAGTGGCTGATTAAATTTTCCAAGGTGAACAGTTTGTTCATCAAGTGACCCAAGAGGTGGACATCACCTGATGGCCAATATGGAAATCAAATAGACTGCATAATTGGAAGCAGAAGATGGAGCCAGACGACAAACTGCTAAGTATAAAAAATTAGAGTAAAGCAAAAGAAGAACACTAAATGAAGCATCATGCCAAAATATAACCTGAAGGCCATCCGTGTAGAATTTAAAAACAATGTAAAATTAGATTTGCAATATTAAGCCTAATTAACCAGAAGTGAGAAGAACATTATCAGATAAGAATTTTAAAAAACACTATCTACAGTCAAAAAGAAAGAGAAACCTTAGTGGATGACAGGTGAAACTCTTCAAACAGTTAAGGACAGATGAAAAGCAAAAGTAAAAGGTGACAGAAATAGAGTCAGAAACATGAATGTAGGTTTTACAGCAAAGCCTTTAATTGTGTCTGTCTTAAAAATATATGGATATCTCTTTAAAAAATGGGTGTGCCATAAGATTTGATTGTTCTGATGTGTAACCTGTACTCAGGACAAGAGAATATCATCAGGACAGAATATGTGGAAACAATGATTTCCCATTGGCAAGGATATGCTGAACATATAATGGTAAAGCAAGATTAGACTCAGAGGAAGGAGGCGTGAAAATTAGAGGAAGGACCATCAATAATTTAAGACATGTAGATGACACCATACTACTAGCAGAAAATAGCAAAGACTTGGAATGATTACTGAATAAAGTTAAGGAAGAAAGTGCAAAGGCCGGTTTAGAGTTGAAGAAAACAAACAAAAATGACTATAGATGAGTTACATAACATTAACATACACAATGAAGACATTGAAATAATTTTCTTACCTTGGAAAGAGGTATGGAACGTTTTCCTTACCCTGGCTCAGTCATTAATCAGAATGGAGACTGCAGTAAAGAAATCAGAACAAGATGAGGACTTTATCTACAAATCCACAACAGACTACAAATTCCAGGATTCTGTAGGATGGAGCCAAGACAGTTAAAGTGGTGTCAGACTGCATTAATGCTGCATTGTGATAGCAGCCTTGGACTTGGAAAGGCAACTGTGAAGGAAATAGACAAAATCCTGAGGTGTAAAGGTATATGACTAAATATGAAAGTTAGGGTATCCATGCCATCCTTTCCCCATATCTATGTATGATTTTGAAAGCTGGGCAGGAAAAAAAAGCTGGTAGGAGAACATCAACTGATTTGAAATGTGGTGCTGAGGATACCGCTAACTGCTAAAAAGATAAATAAATAGGTCTTAGAGCAAATCATGCCTGAGAACTCTCCCTAGAAGCCAAGATGACTAAACTGAGGCTGTGATACTTTGGCCATATCATGAGAAGAAATGACTCACTAGAAAATCCAATAATATTTGGAAAGAAGAAGGTAATAGGAAAAGCAGAAGACTTCATTCCAAAGGGAGAGATTCAATCAAGGAAGCCACAGCCCTGAGCCTGCAGGACCAAGTAGGGCTGTTGATGATAGGGTGATTTATGGTGTTGCCATGAGCTGGGGTTGCCATGGATGGGATTCACTTGACAGTAACTAACAACAACACCATTTGTTTTCTGTAGTTCCCAAGGTGAAGACACAAACCAACAAACTATAAGAAAACAGATTCTACTGAAAAATTGGGAAGAACTTCCGGATGATAAAGGGCCTGTACAGACAGGCCAAAATAAAGCTGCTTCGGGTCACTTTGGAGGTATGCTGTTTAAATTATGCATGTGCCCTAAGAGGCCAGAAGCCATGCCAAAGCCACGCTCCAGTCCTAAGGACTGGACCACAGCTTCGGCACAGCTTTTGGCCTCTTAGGACGCATGCATCATTTAAACAGCATACCTCCAAAGTGACCCGAAGCAGTTTTATTTTGGCCTGTCTGTATAGGCCCAAAAACTGTTTGACTTGTGTTTTTTTTCCTGCCTCCAAGTCTCCTGTCAGAGCATGATGACCCTATAAATTTTATAGATTTTTATTAGGCAAGGAATATTCAGACATTATACTACACTAATGAAAGAGAATCTCTCTCTCTCTCTCTCTCTCTCTCTCTCTCTCTCTGTGTGTGTGTGTGTGTGTGTGTGTGTGTGTGTGTGTGTACAGCATCTACAATGCATCAGGATGTCATGATTGAGATACTAGTAAACACTTCAAAATATATCAATCAATGAAGTTGTAGTAGCCACCTTCACAAAAAAAGAAGGGGTGGGGAACCTGTTATAACTCCTCGAGAAATAATTTTTAAAGGAAACATGAGGCTTCTAGGGATGTGTGGGTGGTGGAAGAAGGAAAATGGGAAAATCTTAAGCCATTGCTGCTAAGAATCTGAAGAGGAAAATGCGAAAGAGCTACTGCAGAAATGGAGGCAGGATTGCAGGAAGTGCCATACATTCATTTTGGGACATTAGGTCCAAAACCAGGCAGTACTGGGAAGTCAAGAATAAAACACAGACACAATGACTCCTGGTCCTTCATATAGTAGCCTAGAATAAAGATTAAAGGAATATATGACTCAATTAAATGCTTCAATGTCCCTAATGAGTGTCTTTCATTAATTGTTAGACTACAGTTTTAATATTGTCATATCACAATAACTAATAGATCCCTAAAGTGTATGTATGCTGTGGGAAGATGTGTCTGCTTCAATTTAAGCTGCAGACTGGATCTAGTTTGCCAGGTTTAACTTTGCTTTCAGCTAATGTAAGCAGAGGTCTTTTTATTTCATATTTCCAGCTGTTAACGAACATTGGAAAAATGAGGCAATAGACCTAGTGGGACTCACACTTTGAAGGCTTTAATTCTGAAAAGAATGGAATGATCCAGGAGAATTTAATAAGCAGTTGAACTGTTAGTGACAGTGTATCTAAAAAGGCCACATGGTTGGATCCAGAGTCCTTTGATAGGGACTCTCTGCTCAAGGGATACCCAAATGGAAGGAGGTGCAGGGGAGATTTAGGTTTATTTCTGGAAAGAACCTTGTAGGACCGGAGGAGCACCCAGATTGGTAATGGAAGAAGACATGAGGTGGGAAACGTATGTCAAATGTAGAATCTGTGGGAAATGACTTTCACATTTCCTCCAACTATTCTGCAAGCAGAAAGGGAGGTGAGTCCTGGCTCCAACCCACTATGAATTTCAATAGCTCCCAACTAAGAGCCTCTCCAGACAAAAAAGTCTCTAAAAGTTCCAGATTTTCCTCCTATACAAACTAATTTTATTTTGGAGATTTACATGATATGAAGTACAGTGCACCCACGTCATATGTGAGCACACCTTACGCGGCTTTATTATACGTTGAAAGCCACGTTGGAAAAAGCCCTTGCACATCCTGGAAAAAGTAATGGGGAACACACCCGTGGTTGGATTTCCCTTACACATGGGGATCTGGAACGGATCCCCCGCATAAGAGAAGGGACCACTGTATTACCAATGAACTCCCAACTTTTTGTCCCCACTCCCCAGTTCAGTTTAAATTATCCTACTTTTAAAAAATTGTTAATGACAATCGGTGAAAGCTAGTTTCTGAAATGTTGCCTGACTCTAGATGTAATATGTGATCAGTGGGGAGGAGGAAGAACACAAGGGAGAGAGAGTAAGGGAAACAGAGATATTTCTAGAAAGAGTTTGGATGCAAAGCCATAAATATGGAAAATGGAAAGTCTCAGCACTTCCACAGAATGTTTTTCCTTTCTAGTTAAGCCCTAAAACAGCTTAAATGATGCTATTAAACTTCACAGTGATAACACTATCTTAAATACACAGAACACCCATTAATCTCTTGCCTTTCCCATAGAAATATTGTATTTGGCCAAATAACTTCCAAAATACATTTCCTGATTTTTGTGTAATCCTTAATCACTGTGTTGGCCTGCCTTCACCTGCTGTCTCTTGTTTGAGTTCTCTCTGTAGTCTCTATAATCTTTGTACTTGTAAGGTAAAAACTTGAAGGGATCCTGAAAGAAAATTAGCCCTTGTAACTTTTAGGTAGCCATTTAAGCCTTGCTATGATTATTTTGCAAAAGTCAAATAGAATCTCAGAAGTCACTATGACAGGACCAGGAGAAGCTGAGATCATCATCAGTTTATTTGCAGAGGAATAGGCATGCAGGTTTGTGGCAGAGGGGGGAGGGGGAGGATTTTTATGTCTTCCTAAAAACTTACATGTTTTGCCTTTAGTTTTTGGTATAAGTTTTCATAGACTGAAGTCCATCTGAGCAAACATGTTACAGCCTATGGTAGCTTCTGTCAAATAAAATATCAGAGTCTTCTAAGTGTCAAAAAGCTCAATGTTCTTTTAACTTATATTGCATAATTTGTTGGTGTTGCATGAAAATGGACTTCACCTTGTCCTGGGGTTATTTAGTTTTCTCTTCCTTTGGTGGTGAAACAAAGGTTGTCATCCTGTTAATTATAATGGTTTAATTTAGGGTTCATTGTAAGTTAGGACTGCTTCCAGAGTATGATGCCAAGTGGGGAGTTGTAGGATGGTGTGACCAGATCCCTCCCATCACTGAGAAATGCTGCAAAGAGCAAAAGCAAGGGGTCCTCCAGGCCACTGTCACAATTCTTCATCACAGCTTCACTCACTGGCAGGAGAGGGTTGGCCATGTCATCCTGCAATGCCTTGCTTTGCAGCAGAAAAGATGTCTCCTACTTTGAATGGATGACTGGCTTTTAAGGTGGGTTTCAGGGGTTGGATGCGGAGCTAAAGCATAGCTACAACATTGTGGCTTGTTTTTGATGCAGGATCCCAGCCAAAGTATTTAAGTAAGATTTAAAAATAATTCTCAAAAATATTTCTGAAGATTCACCCTGGATATTAGTGTAAATTAATTTCTGACATTCAGGTCACAATATATAAGAGGGCATCCTTAGGAGGGCATCCCATGGATCTAAGGCATTGCAAGTCTTGATTTCTGTCTGCGTGAAGAAGGAACTTCACTGCTCATTCTAATGGTGGAAGCCAACACTGCCTATAGTGAGAGAAGCCAGATTAGAAGAGTCTTGAGACCACTGAGTTCCCCTTCATTCCCCTGAAAGATGCCAAGCACAGAAAAGATAACCAATGGAAAGGATTTTCTTTAAAGAATGGGAGGACAAATGGGAAAATAAGAGTTTCTACACCTTCTATCTCAGGCAGCAGAAACAAAATAGGGATTCAAAGAGATATTTTTTCTACCACAGACTGCTCGCCATCCCACTGACCACAGCAAGATAGTCATTTTCTTTAAGTAAAAGACAGCTGACCCACTGGGATGTAATGCTTCGTTAAATTTCTTCTCAAAATATATTTTTTATTCCTTAATGTAAGAAAGTCTTTGAAAATCACTCATTTTTAAAACCTATTTCCAATTTGCAAATTACTCTATGCAAAATTGTATATGGCTGTTTTCGTGAAAACCAGCATTTTCTGTGTAAGAAACAGTATTTTCTATACATTTTCTGCACAGAAAAAAAAACGTTTCTTGTGCAAAACAACTATGTGTTAATCTTGAAAGTAATAAATTATCAGTTAAGTACATTCAAAACTTGATGCTCACATATCAGATCTTGTGGGATGCACTTTGTAACTATACTTTATTGCCACACTATAGTCCATGTTATGTAACCAGAACCCAATAGGAAGGGAAGGAGCTCATCCTGATGGCTGCCATTGCCATGCAGCATCTCCACCAGGACTTGATCTTTTGTAAAGCTAATGGATCTTCCTTGCTTATTCCAGAACAGGGCACCCCCTAACCGTTTGCAATACAACAGGGATAGTTCAAAACAATTGATTATAGCTGGGAAATTTCACACACACATACAGAGACCCAACCAGGATGAAAGATTGCAGCTAAGGTCAGAATGCAGCTCCTGAGGGAGTGGTAGATAACATTGGCTTCTGTATTAATCAAACAGTTTCAGCACTTCAGCCCTACAAATTTCATTGCACCATTGGTGGGAAAGTCAAGCAGCTTTGGGACTATGCAGGGGGGACAGCTTCATTCTTTCTGTTCCTGCTAATGGAAGCTTCCCCTGAAATGTAAACAGATGGCATTCCATTGGACCCTTGGCAGGTGGAGAAAGAGTTAAATCTTCCCTACCTAAAAGATTCAGAGGCTACTCAGGCTTTCCCTATTTACATAAAAAAGATGTGCGTGCCAACTGCATTCATCCAATTAATTTTGCCTCTAGCTTGGTCCTGAGACCTGTGGGCAGACTTGATGAGTAAGATTTTGAGAAAGGACCATTGTGGCATGGGCTGATGTGGCAAGAACTGTTTACAGGAAAGAATCACACAGTGTTGTCATGGTTGTTCCTTAAACGCAAGAGATATTTTTATTCATCCTCCTAGCCAGAATGGTAAAAACAAAATAAAAACAAAATAACTGTGTTCCGGATGTTATGAGACATCCTTTTGACTGGGCATGGATTTCACAGTTCACTGGGCAAAGCTTCAGTGTTGTTTAATCAGTCTTTTAAGATGTGAAGGGGACTTAGGACAAATTTTCACTGCTGTGAAGACATTAATCTCTCACATCTGCACAAAAGGCACATGTGAGTACCCAACATCAATAGAACCACTGAAATGAATGGGACCTGCTAGCCAACCGTCCCACTTATTTCAATGGATCTACCGTGTTAGGACTAACATTGGATTTAGCCCTTTGTTGCTTTTAATTAAAGATGATATTTAGTACAGGTGTGGAAGTTGTGTGGTTCTCCAATGTTGTTGGACTGTATTTCTCATTAGAATTAGCCAGCAGTCAGGTTTCAGGGGACCATTCTTGGTGACCATTCATTCTCCATTCTTGCTTTAGTATCTACAATCTGTTTCTTGTTGTCCCATTCTACAGTTCACTGCTCTGTCTCTGGAACAGAAAAGCCTCAGTCCAACATCCATTTAGCATATACCTATAAGTGGACATACATCATGGCAGCAGTTCACAACTCCCATGAAGAATAGCAACACTGTGCAACAGATGTCAATGATTGGGTCCCATTTTGCAATATACAATACATCACGCACAACCACAATGCAGAGTATATGATCATATCCACAATAGACAATGGATAACTTGCAAACATAAACTACAGGTGAACATGCAGTCTGCAAAATTCTGCTTTCTCCTGTATCACTACAATATGTCCATTGCCAAAGGTGACCTGCATACATAGCATGACTTATACTTGTGTATGTCCCTAAGTGAACTCCACCTGGAATCAGACCTAATGATCTCCCCTTTCCATATCTACTTATGACTTTCATCTTAGTGGGAATGTGAACCCACTCTAGATTACAGTACACTCTAGATTATAGTCTTAACTTTGACATCCAAGATTTTAAAGCTATTTTGGGGATGAGTTTCATCTTAGATAGCTCAAGGTGAGGCTAAAACCTGGAGTGGATTCACCATCCTACTGACATGGAAGCCACCAGTCACCCACAGTTTTAAACGGCTATAGTGCTCCCATATGTACGCACACATGGTTGATAAAGTGCTCAGAAAATTTTATCAGGCTGAAAATTTGGCTAGAAAAGCTCTCTGAACAAAGACACATAAAACCCTCTCTTACGTTGTACTGAAAGGGATGTGGATAGCAGGCAAAACCAGATGGTGATGAGGAAGATGATGAGGGTAACAAGGAGAGTGATGTTGATAATCCTTCCAAATTAATAGCTGGAATTATTTACTACATTCCATTAATACAAATGGAAAGAAACCCATTAACTTCAAATGGTATAATCTGATCAGGCTGTATCACCATACTGGTAATTTCTCTAATTCATGTCTCGTGTATGTACAGCTTCCACTCTGAAAAGCCAATTTGTTTCTACAGTAATCCCATTAGATATAGAACTGATCAGCACATCTGTTTGAATTCTTTAAGCTGGCAAAACACCACTGATTCTACCAAATGCTGCAGGGCAGTTGTGCATCTCACCTAGGGAAAGGAGGGATGTTATTTCCCTCTTGAAAGAGAATGCCTAACAGGCTCTGTAGCTTTCACAGCCTCACTCTGCCTCTCTGCAAAAACATTCCGTGTGGCTCAATAGTTGTTTGAATCTTTGGCAATACACCTTTACCAGTTAAAGCTATCAGATTGCCTCTTGTACTGTTCATTCCTTGCAATCAATAAGTGAATCCGTTTCCACATGTAACCATTATTTTGTTTGTTGGGTATTGTTTGTTTTAAATTATAGGGCTTCTTTCTACCTTAAGTGATAGTCAAGATAGATTGACAACTCATAAAAATGGACAAATTAAAACAAAAATCTCCACAGGAAAAAAAATCCATTACCTAAAGTCAATACCTATGGCATGCAGCAGTTAAGTAATACTTATCAGCAGCTAAAAACCTAACCCAGTAAGTCCAGCTCACACAGACAGCATTCTAATATGGAAACCAACATGATACAATAAATAGTGCTAAAGTATTTAAGTCCAATTAAGGAAGATGGGTTTTGCCTGGTGCTAAAAAGACTGTAGCTGTACAAACCATCTGCATAGCCCAGGGAAGCTGGTGAAAGGCTTCCACTGATGGTCTCAGTTGCTGGAACATTCATTTATGTGGGTTTTAGAGCTACTCCAATACCAAATGATGGTCCATTACACTTCATGGATGGGAGAAGAAATGGATAAGTGCACGGTGTGTGATAGTCTTTCCGCCGATTGCGTGAATAGGGCAGGATAAAGATGGGATGCTTTGCTCCTGTCCTTATCCTCCATGTGATAATCTCCAATGACTGTCTTTGCTCCAACATTTCAGAAAGTCATTCTTAGCCTTTTCAGGGTCATGCATTTGTTAGAGCCTCTGATGAAAGCTAAGCACCCCTCCACAGAAAAATGAACATACCATTTTAAAGGATATAAGTAGAATTTTATCAGGCTGAAAGTATGGGAGCCCTGGTGGCACTGTAGTTAAATGCCAGTACTGCAGCCACAGGTTTGTGAGTTCAATCCTGCAGGGGCTCCAAGGGCCACTTAGCCTCCCATCCTTTTGTAGGTCAGTGAGTACCCAGCTTATTGGGAGCAAATGGTTTACAGATTTCAAACTGCTTAGAAAGTGCTGAGTTCACTGATAAGCAGAACAGAAATATACATGCTATTGCTGTTGCTATAAGTATATTATTTGAACACCCAGATCATGGACCACCTGACTCCCAATAGAACCCACAATACCTCCAGACCACCTTTTAAAAATACAGACACACACTGATTTTCAGGTGGTATTTCATCTGAAAGATGGTCCAAAACAATTCAAACTGGCTATAAATACCCCAAACCATCTGTGAACACCCGAAGCCCTCTTCAGTGTTCAGCGTTCAGCTGCACGCATTATCACTTCCGCCCACCGCTGTGACCATATCTCTCCTGTGTTGGCATCCCTTCACTGGCTCCCCCTCCCTTTCCGCATTCAGTATAAGCTCCTGCTGTCGGCATTTAAAGCCCTCCATGGACTGGCCCCTCCTTACTTATCAGACCTTTTTTCTCCTCATCTTCCCACCAGGGCCCTCCGTTCCGGTAGTCAAAGTCTACTGTCTCAGCCCAGGATTTCCTCTGCCCCATCCTGGATTCACCCCTTTTCACTTGCTGCCCCTCAATCCTGGAACCTTCTTCCCCCACAAGCAAGAGCCATCACTTCTTTAACCAGCTTCAAAACGGAGTTGAAAACCATCCTGTTCAGAGAAGCCTTCCCAGGCATTGCATAAGTGTCGCTTACTACTTGATGTTCTTTTGGTGCCTGTTTATCAAACCATTTCCTGTATTGCTATGTACTGTATATGCATTATCCTACTTGAGAGTATGTATTTTCCCTGGAAAATGATTAACCATCCATTATGAAACCAAGCCCTCCCTCCAGTCCATCTGCCTTGGTCCAGGTCTTGGAGGTAGAGAGGAACTGCTGGACCTCTTCTTACCCTTTCCCTCCACCACTCCCTTCTCCTTCTGTGTCATGTCTTTTTAGATTGTAAGCCCGAGGGCAGGGAACCGTCTAACTAAAAAGATTGCATGTACAGCGCTTCATAAATAAAGGTTAATAATAATTCAGTGTTTTACTCTCCAGTCCCCAAGTCTCCCAACCCCTGCAAAAAACAATAATGAAATATGGCAACCAGAATGACATTATATTACTTACACCAAAATGCAATGGCACAGCCCATTGAAAGGCCAGAAAGGGAGATGGTTCCCACCCACTCTGCATTTGCCCATCCTTGTCCTGTCTAAATGGTTAAGAAGCCTGGATTTAGAAGGATGAAATACAGGCTGTCACCAATACAGGGTATTTACCAGTCTCTCTGGATTAATGGCTATACTTTGAGCATTATGGCCAATTTTTAGAGTATGGCCAATTTTAGAGTAGGCTCACTGAATCAATCACTGAATGGGAAGTCAATACTTACCAAATTCCACAGACTGAATGGGTCTAGTCTAGCAATCACGTCTAGTTCCATATCTCTTGATTTGTGGAAAGAGTGACCAAAGAAAATGAAAATGACTTCAAGGGATCCCTTTGCTGCTGATTTCAGCCCAGAATGATGTCACTGGATACCTGGAAGTAGTCTTTCACTACTAGTGGACCCAGAAAGCACTTAGCACTGTAGAGCACAAGTAAGGAAAATGTGTCCTTCAGTATGTTGAACTGCAATTGCCACTCACCCTTTCCCCTGGCCATCATGTGGGAGAAGATGGAAGTTGTAGTCCAGCAACAACTAGAGGCATATAGATTCTCCTGACAGGGAATCAGGATTCAGAAATACAAGCACACACGCGTGCATGCACGCACACACACGCACACGCACGTGCACACACTCAGATTTCTATTGTGTTCTAAGCTGCTTTGTATCACAGCTCTGAGGAAAAGGCAGAGTGTAAATAAAAGTACCATACAAATACAATGGAACCGTGAAAGAAAACTTAACACTGGAACAGTCCTTTGATATATTACCATAACACTGCTCTGGCAATGCACAGTGATTAGAGAATCCTCATAAAATCATTCACTTGTGATTAGAAGATGGAACTGTCACTCACAAATACTTTCCTTTATCCCTATCCCCAGCTTGGAGAGCTTGGAGAGAAATTTTGAGAGATACACTCACTACTATCTCCCAGATCTTTCCAAATGAGCTTTTGGGATTCTTTCAAATATACATCACACGCTTAATCTGTGTGCTTGCACACACCTGATACTGTGATGCCTCTTTCTGATAATATCATTAATATATGAAGAGTAAATAAAATGTGTAGTGGTGGGCACATTAATTATTCTCTCCATCTATCAGTGTTTCAAATGAAGAAATAATTAAATGCACTTTTAATAAGATATGGTTCTGGCAAAGCTGGATCATTTATGAATTGCTAGAGGTGCATTGAGCTGCCTTTACCTAGAGAGACGGAATTTATGCCAAACACCCTGCTGATTGTTCAGGAGGTAAAGAACCAATAGCTGCATGTACAGAGGTTTAATTTAAAGTGTGTTTCTCACTAGGCTGCTCACAACACTTAATTAAACTCTGCTGTTTTGGCAATGACAAATGCTGTAGTGCACAAGGAGCCAGAGCAGCAGTGACTGAGAAGCTATTGTAATTTCTTTCATGTGCACTGGCAGCCGGTCTCAGGTCAGAAAAGAAAGAATGAAAGAAAAGAAGATTTATTTAAGGTGCTTGATGGAAGCTGCCACTTTTAAACATCTGTGTTAGGTGCCACAGAATGTTCCGTTACTTTAAGATAATAATCATGTGTGTTTGTGGACTTGATGCTACTTGGTACGCAAACTAGGCTGCAGCCATTTTCTCTTGCCTGCCCAAGAGGTTTTGTTCACATTGTTCTGTTCACAATTTGTTTGATTTTTCTTGGCAACCCTTTGGCATGAATGTTTATTTTTTATTACAATAGTTGCCATCTAGCAAATTTACTTGGGAGTAAGCCCTTGGAACTTGAATTAAACTTCTTTTCAAGTAAGCACTTATTTAACTGAGCTTTAATCACTTACACAATAGTTGTGTTGCGTCTCTGTAGTGAAATTCAATCTCTGTACTGTACATCCCTGAGCACACGTAGAATTAAGCAAAATTATCCTCAGAAGAAAATGAGGTGAGTATACTTTAATGTAATGAAGCTGCACCTGATATAGAAATAGTAACCCAGAAACTATAGTATGTTTTAGATACCATATAAGGAGGAATGGTTGAACCATTTTTGTATGTTTTCAATCTTGATTTTATACTGGTTTAATTGGGTTATTTTAATTCTTTTTTTTTTTTTTAAAAAATGTTTTTCAGGCACAGTCTCAGCTAATCTTCTTTCATCCCACTTTTCAGTTGTCCTAATTTCTCTCTTCGCCTCTCAGTTTATCATTTTGTTTCTGGTCTACTTTGGTTTCTGAAAACTGAGTTCAAGATGCCAAAGTAGTTTTTACTCAGTTAATTCAATGGAGGGAAAGGAGAGTATGGGGCAGAATTTTGCCCTTCCCAGTAGGCTCAGGCAAAAGCAAACCGCTACAGTCTCTCCTTGGTTGTATGTTTTTTCCCCTCATTAATATTACTTTTTTCACCTTGACCACACTCTGATGTGTTTGACCACACATGTCACAGTTTTCCTGTTGGCAAGTACAGAATGTGCCTTATGCTATGTTAAATCATTGATTCATCTGGCTTGGCATTGTCTGCAGTGGTGGGCAGTTGTTATTCAGGTTTCAGATTGGAGTCTTTTTCTATGAGGTCTTATCTGGAGGTACTAAAGATTGAGCTCATGACCTTCTTCATGCAAAGAACTACTGTAGACTGTTCTCTCTTATAGATATACTGTATTCTCCAAAATATTCCCTGCATCTTTTTCACTGATACAAACTGAAATTTTATTTCTTTGAACTGAATGGATTTGTGATGTTCTACTATGGTACGTTTTTGATTCTCCTTGTACTTTCATAGTGCAATTTAAGATGTAGGTTATAAAAATGATGCCTGAATACTAGTTTACAGAAAGTTTCATCAGCGTCTTACACTGGTATACAGTCCAGCAGGCTTGTAACAGTGAAAACTCAGGAACAATCATTTGGTGTGTGTGTGTGTTTTGAAAAAAGATATAAATTGTGCTTTTTTTTCTTTTAAAATTCTAATTAACATTTCCAGTGTTTTACCCTGTAAGAATAGAGGGGGGGGGGGGGAGAGAGAAGCAATAAAATATGAAGAATGTTTGTTTTCTTCTTATCAGTAAATAATGTATCAAGGTTGTGGGGAGGGCAGGAGGGCAGGAGGGAGGGAAGAACAGACCAAGAGAAAATAATTCTTCTATCAATTTTGTTCCAGTTGCTCATGGAGAGAGGAGAAAAGGAATTCTGGCCACCCTGTTCTAGTCTTCAGAAAGAGCTACCTATGGAGGCAAAGTTAAGCAGGGCTGGGGCCTAAGATGATTATCCCTTTTATTTATACAGGGACTGGTAAAGAAACGGCTTAGATGAAATAGTGGTATTGATTTTCTGCCGTTCTTCATGTGACACTCCTGCTGGGTGCCAGCTATCAAGCACTTGAGCAGGGTAGGGAAGCTCAGTTCCCAATGTTTGCGTACATCCTTTGGAACTTCTCAGAAAGACTGTTGATCTTTCTGTAAACAGTTTGGGGTGTTTTCTTTCTGAATTCAGCAGATGCTGGTTTCATAAAGTTTGCTGTCTTTCTTAACTCATTGTCATAATGTGTACATTCTACAGTGCTTATTTAGATTGTAATTTCTTTCAGAAGGAGTGAGGAGTTAGATGGATTCAAAAGATGCTGTAGGAAAGCAAAGCTTTCTATCTTTTGCCAGGCCTTTTTTTTTTTTTTGGGCTACATAGAGGCTTCTTAACTCATTGCATCTACTAAATATATCCTCTGATCAGTTTTAAGAGCCCCCTTTGCCTCCTGAGAGCCTTCCCCCTCCCATCCCTAGTGTAACTCCATTCATAAAAGCAAATTGGAAAGCCATGATTTATGCTGGCTCTATCTGAGACATCTTTATGGCTGCAGGGACTGATAAGAATCCAGCTTATCTGGTGAGACTGTCCCTTTGCTGCCTCTGAGGAGGGCACTTCTATGGATGGAACAGCAGGAGATCTGGAGAGAGAAAAATCTTATGGACCACAATCCCAGTTATTCATATAATTGATACGAATCAAAGGAGTATGTATCACTTGGTATTCTTGATATCACATCAATTACAAATTACTTCATCCGTTGTAAAATGTAGATGCCAACTGTCAAAACATTCCATACTTTTAAATGGGTCATTCTTTATCTTAGAGGCTGAGGAGGAGAGTTTAAGCTCTGTTTAATAGAACTGAATTAAGTAGACCCTAATTAAGTCTTTATCTTGAGCCCCTAAAATGAAATTTGGATGGTGGTGGGTCATAGTTTCCATGGGCTTTTCTACATGATTTAAATACTCCTCATTCTGTTCAAGGATCCCTGCACATGCAATACCTCCACATGCAATTTGGAGGAATTTGGGCTTTTTGTGTGCGGTGGGAAGGGGGGACTCCTTAAACTTAGCAGAAAAAGGAATCATGTTTTTTCTATCAAAGTGTCTGCAAGGAAGCACATTATCAAACATGTGACTGTCAATCTTCTTCATCTGGATTCATATAGCTGCACATTTTTGGCAGAGGGATGACACATAGATGTGAATTTTCAATGTGGAAGTGAAATGTGAATTTGAAAGTGAAAGTGAAGACAATTAAGCAATGATGTGAATATGCAAAAATCCACAACAATTTGCAGAGTACACTTATGTCTTGACTAGGCCCAAGTCAATGGGCTGGGAAATGCACTACAAGTTTTAGTAGATGACTGCACAACACTCTTATAGTGCTGTTATTCCATTTCTACTGCTCTGGTTGCCTCCTGTTACATTCTGGGGTTTGTAGTTCAGTCCAAACTTTAAAGGAAATGTCTTCTCCTCATTCTCTTTTCATTCCCTGTTCCTCCAGCTTGGGAAGTGAAATTTCCCACAAATCCCTACAGATACAAGACATCCTACAGAAATGATTGATTTCATATGTTGATTTCAGTTAGGCCTTCACAAGGTCCCCCATGACATTCTTGCAAATAAGCTAGAAAAATTTGGGCTAGACAATGCAACTGTTAGAAGGATTAGTAATTGGTTGACTGTCTGAACCCAAAGGGTGTTTAGAAATGGCTCCTCTTCATCCTAGAGTGAAGTGACTAGTGGGGTGCCATAGGGTCCTGTCCTGGGCCCATTGCTATTCAATATCTTTATCAATGGCTTGGATAAAAGAATAGAGGGCATGGTTATCAAATTTGCAGATGACACCAAATTAAAAGGACTCCCTCAGAGAGTGGTGGAGACTCCCTCCTTGGAGGTCTTGAAGCAGAGGGTGGATGGCCATCTGTCGGGGATGCTTTGATTGAGATTTCCTGTATGGCAGGGGTTGGACTGGATGGCCCTTGTGGTCTCTTCCAGCTCTACGATTCTATGATCCTATGATAAGCTATAAGGAAAGAGATTTTTCCAAAACTTTAGGAAGAACATCCTGACAGCAAGAGCTTTTCAACAATGGAATCTGCTGCCTCAGAGTGTGCTGCAGTGTCCTTCTTTGGAGGTATTTACAGAGAAGCTGGATGGGGTGAACTAGATTGCCTTTGTGATCTCTTCCAACTCCATGATTCTATAAGTTGGGCCCTTTGCCCATCTTACCATATATACTTGTGTATAAGTCAAGAAATTTTGGTCAAAAAATCTGGGCTAACTTATACATGAGCCAATATGGTACTTTGTCCCCAGCCAGGCTCCCTCCACAAGTGACTGATCACCCTACAGCCTGTCCCCAGCCTGGTTCCCTCTGTGGAGCAAAGCCCAGCCTATTTCCAGCTGGGCTGCCTCCTTAAGTTGGACTCTTGACTTATCCACAGGCCATATGAAAATTCACAATGTTTGGCCCCAAAAGTTGACCTCAGCTTATACACGAGGTCAACTTATAGTCGAGTATATATGGTATTCTTCTCATTTCTGAGAAGAACATAAATTACAAGAATGCCTTTATTTAAATCCTTGCTTCTCTGTTGAGTGCATTCAACGTCTTGTTGAAAAGCTTGCAGCCAACTCATAGTGGTTACTGGGAACATTTGGTAAAGATTAAAGTAAAATGTTCATATACTGGCTTTTACTGGAGATAGGGAGAGACAGAGAGTGCATGAGTGAATGTAATTCAACCAGGGCCTATTTACCTTACACATTTCTTTTAAAACTCCAACAATAAAACTAGCCCATTTTAAATGGTAGATTAAAAAAAGCTGTGAAATTGATGAATGCCTTTTGGCAAGTACAGTTGAGCTGACATGGGGTTTTATACATTACTGACACTGTCAGTGATTTCTGTGATTGTGGCTACAGCTGGGGTGTTATTATTGCCACATTACAGTACTACTGTTGGGAGGCTGTTGCCTAGTCACAGCAGGAAGTGTTCATGGCATTTCATGTCTGTGCCCTGTAGTAATTGTACTGTTTTATAGCAGGGCTTTAGGGAATCCACAGTGAAAAACAGACAAAATCTAACCTAGGATTTCAGGTTAGTTGGTATGAGGATGCCAAGTGTCCTGACTGTAATTGATTGACTCCGATGATAGAGTGAGGTGGGCACTAGGAAGATGAAATTGCAACCACCATAGGAGTATCCACTGTTGACTGGTTGTGTTTGATCTAAATATCTGCAAACTCATGATAATCATATTAGCTATCTTGATCGACGCAACTACGTTTCTGTTCTGACTTGGTATTTATTTAATTACCTTGAATATTGTGTGTGCGGTAAATTAGTTGACTTGAACATATTCTATTAGGCATTAAATATAGAAAGATCAGCAAAGAAAAAAATGTTGCCAGTTATTGAAATATGAACAAATGAACTACAGGAGGAAATGTTATATTGTTGTTTGTGTGTGAGTGTTGCCCCAGAAGGCAGGTAGCTATTGTGTATATGCTGTTCCATTATTGTACTGAGATGTGATGACTTTTAAGTTTTAGATGTGGTTGTACTGATGCTGTGTAGCATATAGGATAGACAAAACGGTTTGTCTTAAGCACGGCTATACTCATTTTTCTTTCTCTGAGGAAAGTTTTGTTTTTGCATAAACACATTCACTATTTGTACACAACATGATTTTCCTGGTCATGTTTTCTTGATCAATTCCTAGACAGGAATTTAGAACCAAACCAGACACAGAATTTAAAATTGTGTGGATTTTTTCCCTTTTCTTTTCAAGAGCCCTTCTAGAATTTTATCACACTAGCGAGATCCCACAGGAAAATGGGAGTTAAACAAGAGTTAAGTTAAATTTGAATTTAAACAGAACTTGCAAGTTCAGAAAGTTCATCACAGTAATTGCTGCTAAAACGAAATAATGAAGTTAATCCACAGTTAAAGTGGAGGAAATCAGCAGCTTTTTAAATTCAGTTTGTTCAGTTTGTTCCGAATTAAAAAAGCTGCTGGTTTCCTCCACTTTAACTGCAGATTAACTTCACATTATTTCACGTTAACTGTGACATTGTGTGATAAACTTTGGGCATTTCCTGTTATCTTTGCGTTATATCACGTTTAACTCCCGTTTTCCCATGGGATCCCACTAGTGTGAATAAACTCCTAGGATAGCCCTGAAGTCAAGAGACTGGGGATCATGTTAAGAGAAATAGAGGGACTGTGGCAGGACACTGCCCATTTCCTAGCCAGATTGGAGCTGGGGCAACCTCACACCGCGCTTCCAATCCAGCCTTCCGAGGGCTCAAAAAGGAGCCGCAAAAAGTAGCTCCTTTTTGTGCCCTTGAAAGGGCATCATAGCTATGTTGCCATGGCAATATGGTGCTCCTTTGGTGCTGTGTCATATGGATGCAGCACTGGAGGTGCACCATGATGTCGTGTATCATGTGGAGTGGCGGGTGGCGCCAGGTTGCCGGGGGGGGCGCAGTCAGGGGGCATCATGAAGATGCTACAAGCCAACTCTGCCCCTATGCCAGCCTTAATGGCTGGTGTGTACAGGGCCAGAGTTAACCCAGGGCCCAAGGACATTTCCTATTTACCTCAGGAAGAAAGCTCTCCTTGAATCTGGGCAACTAGTAAATCACGAAAGCCTTCCAAACCATTTCTAAGCAACTGGATGATTAGGCAATAAAATGGCTAATGTGGTAAGTGTAAAGTGCGGAATGATGTGAAATCTCTTGTGATGGGGCTTCATGCCAGTCTTAAGATTATCTGGACACACCTCCTCCCTCCCTCCCTCATTCCTTTCTACCCTCTCTTTTTTCACATTGAAATGCCTCATCAAGATGATAATCAACTGCTAGCAGATTTTTTTCTGCATTGTAGCACTTAAACAAAAATAATTTGTACAAAAAGTAGTGTTCGTGCAAAAATGCATTTTATGCCCAGAATTTTGCATCTTATGCAAAATGCTTTCATTCACAAATATCCCCCCCAAAAGGCCTAAAACAAACAAATAAACAAAAATAAAGGAATAGTATACAAAAATTCCTTTGCTTTTTTCAGGGCAGAATGAAATTAAGTGAAGGATCACATTTCTAGATCTAGGCCTATATTCTGATCCAGTAGGATCTTCGTACACCTCTGATCTGGTCTGTTTACGAAATTGGTCTGCAGTTTTGGTACTTCATTCACTATCTATGTACAGTTGGTTAAAACTTGGAGATGATTTTAAAATTTACATCACTACTGTAGCAGTGATCTTTATGTAACAGATTAATAGACCTAAGCACAACATTCTTTTCACCTCCACCCAGATGCAGAAGGGTCCCTCACAGAGTAACTTTCAACCATGAAGCTACCCTTCCATTATCATTAATCAATCTGACAAGAAGTTTAATCAAAAATAAATACACTGTGATTTTCAACCAAAAAAAAAAAAACAATTCTGGGAGAATGAGATTATAGGCACCTGTGTTTATGTGTTTAAAAGCCCCACAAATAGATTTTTAAAGGATAATATCAAGATTTTATAACTGAGTACCCTTTTCCATACAAAGAAAAATACTCAGAGACTATAGGTTGCTCCACTAGGTATTGGATCTAATGAGAAAATAAGTCAAGATCTATTTACATATTTTCCAAACTAAAACCGTCATAACCAAAAGAGTATAGTACTGCCCCAGAAAATGGGAAGAATAATAAAGAGTGCCTCCTGAGCAATATTTTGAAAGTGCTTCTGGTACTGCCAAAGAAGTTAATAAAGTAGTCAAAAATCATTCATCTGTTTTTTTTCCAAAGAGGATCCTACTTAATGCTCCATTTAATTTGCTCAAATGTCAAGACACATCAAAAGGGGAAATTTATTGTATTAGTCACTGAAAGAGATATAGTTGGAGCATCATGATATCTAAAGATGATTAATAAAAATAGCTATTGATTTTTCAAAGACAATAAATCCAGCTGATTATATTATTCCTCAGAGGGACACTCTTACTTCATTTTGTATTCTGAAAATATTTCGAGGTGTTCTGTTGTTAGGATTTCAGGAAACTGGGTACTGCAAAGCAGCAGAATGACTATTCATCTGTTCCTAGCATGAATGAGTTTCATACCATTGGTTTGTACCTACTTTTTCCTCAGTAAAACATTGAATTGGCTTCCCATGCTTCATTAAGCTGGTTCCCTTATTAATTTTAAAGCTGAGTTCTTTCTAATTTTTTTTTTTTTAAAATAAGACTTTATATTTATTACCATTTATGGGGAAATTATCATAATTTTATTTGGTATTTAAATCACTCCCAGTTTGTGTGAAAGCAGAAGCCTGAAGAAGAAGCAAGAAAAGCACTAATAAAAGCACCACAAATAATAAACATCTCAACAGGCTTTTTGGATATTACATATTTTGCAGATCCAGGAATCATAGAATCATAGATTTGGAAAAGACTGCAAGGGCCATCCAGTCCAACCCCCTGCCATGCAGGAACTCTCAATCAAAGCATCCCTGACAGATGGCCATCCAGCCTCTGCTTAAAGACTTCCAAGGAAGGAGACTACACTACACTCCGAGGGAGTGTGTTCCACTGTCGAACAGTCCTTACTGTCAGGAAGTTCTTCCTAATGTTGAGGTGGAATCTCTTTTCCTGTAGCTTGCATCCACTGTTCCAGGTCCTAGTCTCTGGAGCAGCTGAAAACAAGTCAGCTCCCTCCTCAGTATGACATCCCTTCAAGTATTTAAATAGGGCTATCATATCACCTCTTAACCTTCTCTTCTCCAGTCTAAACATCCCCAGCTCCTTAAGTCGTTCCTCATAGGACATGATTTCCAGACTTTTCACCATTTTAGTTGCTCTCCTTTGGACACATTCCAGTTTTTCAACATCCCTTTTAAATTGTGGTGCCCTACATGTGCTTGCTATTTGTTTGAATTCCTCTTTGGTGATTTCTCTTATACATGTTCCATTTAAAACTTAGCTCAGTTGAAAGTTCCTTAGTCATCCATCCTGGTTTCTTGAGACATCCCCCAATTTTCTTCCTCATTGGAACTGTTTGAAATTGTGCCGTCTTGAACTCCCTTCTCTTTTGGTATTCCTGACCATGGGATCACCCCCAGTATTTCTCTAAGTTTACTAAAATCAGCTTTCCTAAGGTCTAGAAGGCATGTCTGACTATGCCTGGCTTCTCCTTTCCATTGTATAACAAACTCCAATAGTACATGATCACTCACACCTAAGGATCCCACCACTTGAACCCCATTAACTAGGTGTAATCCTTCTCTCCACATACAGGCACATTAGTTGTATGAACATATATGAACATGTTATTCTGACTTATAGAAAGGAATGTAACACGAGGGATTCAAAATGGTGTCCCAATTACATAGGGACATCCGCAGTGGAGAAATAATCCAGTTTGACAGCACTTTAACTGCTGTGGCTCAATGCTATGGATTTCTGGGATCTGTAGTTCTGTGAGATATTTAGCTTTCTCAGTCAGAGAGCTCTGATGCCACAACAGACTATACATCCCAGAATTCTATAGCATTGAGCCATGGCAGTTAAAGTTGTGACAAACTGGATTATTTCTTATACAGCTTGGGTCCAGGCTATTTGAAGGACTGTATCTCCCTGTATGAGCCCACCAGAGTACTGAGATCATCTGGAGATGCTCTTCTCTCTGTCCCACCACCCTCTCTGGTGCGTTTGGTGGCAACAAGAGAGAGGGCCTTCTCAGTGGCTGCTCTCAAGTTTTGGAACTCCCTCCCTAGAGAGGCCAGGATGGTGTCATCCTTACTATCTTTACTATACTTCTGACACCAGGTAAAGACATTCCTGTGAAGGCAGGCCTATTAAATGGAGAAGGACTGGGTTTTTAATGCTGGACTACCCAAATGTTAATGGTTTATATTTTAATATATTATATTTTAATTTATAACTATTTTAATCTTTAAAATTGTCTAATGGTTTTTTAAATTGTAGTTTTATACTTGTTTGCCACCTTGAGACCCTATATTGGGAGAAAGGAGGGATATAAGAAAATAATAATAATAATAATAATAATAATAATAATAATAATAATAATTCAATTTAGGTGCAGCCTTAATAATAGTGCACCCTTTCCTTACATGGGGGATCCATTCCAGACTCCCCCACGTAAAGAAAAAACATGTATGCTGGAGCCCCATTAGAAGTAATGGGGCTCATGCCCATGGCATGCTGCACGTGCACCAAGGCTTCTTCCAGTGCAGGCTTCCAGTGTATGCTGGAAGCTCTGTATGGCGTGACCACGTATAACGTGGGTGCACTGTACTCAATTCCTTAAAACTGTGTTGATGAACAGTTACAAATTAAACTAGCGAACCTAGGGATGGGCAAATTAAGTTTTTCACAGTTTCTCAATTTTCTAATTATAAATTTGGCTTGACCTGGATATGTGTGTGTGTGTTTCTCTCTGTGTGCATGTGATTAATAAACAAACTTTAAAATGTCTATCAAGAGGAAATATCTTGGCTTCCAACTTGTTCTGTTGCCAAAGATGAACTGAGCCGTATAGTCTATGACAGTTAGAACACTATATTATCAGGATTCTTAGTGGATGAAGGTATTATCCTCTAAGATCATTACTGCATGAGAAAAAAGCCAAAATGGATTGGCAGAGTTGCAGCTTTCTCTTTGCTTCTCAAGATGCTGATATACAGCTCTTCCTGAGGGAGACGGTCATAAAAACATGACTTTTGCCAAATGGATTTTTTCAGAACAACAAAAGATATGCTTTTATGACTATCTCCCTCAGGAAGAGAACAGAAGTGCTTTGATGGCATATGGAGAGGCAAGGAGAAAGCCACAACTCTATTCATTCCAACTTTCTTTTCTCGTGTTATAAGGCCCTAAGTTGAGGTGATATGGTGTTAGAGTTTTTAGTATATAAATCCAAAATTTCTCCCTTTTGTTCAAACTATTTGAAGGAGATGGTATCTCAGTGACACGAACAAATCAGAGAGTCTGTAATGTTCCTAGTTGAAATGCCAGACCACAGGTTGCTCTAATATCTATAGAGATTGATTAAAGTGTCTGTGTATTTTTGTGCACATTTTTCCTAGTCTATATTTTTTCTATGTAATGTTCAAGATACACTTTTCTACAGGCAATCTTCAAATGTAATGCATTTTAGTGCTATACATACACCTTTCTGTGCACTTCTTCTCTACCACGTACATGTTTACATGCAATTTTTGATCGGAAAACTGTTTCAAAATTTGAAGAAGTTTTGAAGGATAGCTGTGTCTGAGTTCACATGTTGACATGAAAGTATGAAATCAGGCATGTTCTCATTAAAATATGAACTGAGCAAACTTTTCCTGCATCCTTAAGGAGAAACTGTTTGTTGAAAATATACACATTCTGTTGCATCTCACACTATGCAAAAGGCTAAAGGAAGAAAGAGAATTACAGTAAAACACACTCATGATTGGCACATTAGTGAATGCATAGTATTATCAAAACATTTCTTTTCAGGGGAGGAGATTTGTATGAGGCCTCAACACAACCACAGACTATAACACTTTTAAGTCTTGGGGGCTAAGTAGACTGACAAGATAAAGCAGCTCGATCCTGGGTCATCTGAAAGTGGGTGGAAACCCCTCTGTCTGCATGGCCAGCTCTGAAAGCAGCTTGAACACCCATGGGCAGTTTGCAGCACACAGCATCAAGCCACACTGCTCAGTTATTCCCCCCCCCCCGCCTCCCCACCATGCATGTACACCATTGCACAAACACACTGCCTGTGACTGCCAATTACCTCCCTCCTCCCACCCAGATGCTGTCCAATTGGACCCCTTTGTGACTGGCAACACAATCACACATGTGATACACTGCATGTACAGTGCATTGGTGCACTAGTGTGACCAATCACACGTTAGCAAAGTACAATCATGGAGACCCCTCTATACATGCCCTCTTTACCATCCCTTCTCCCCAAGTCCACCCGTTGGACTGTCTGGTCTGTGTATGTTATAATTACAACCATTGCATTATGGGCGACCTGCCCTGTTTGTTGTACTTTCGCATTTTTGCTTTCCCTGATCCCATACCTGCGCCATGCTGAATTTCCTGCAACAGAAAGCTAGGCTGACACCTTCTCTGCTCTCCTTCCATCAGCAAATAAGGAACCTTTAATTTAAACAGGTGATTTAAATAATGATGATTAACAGTTGAGAAAGATTGTTAATGGTCAGAGTGCTACTTTTTTAAAAATCACAGTTGTGCTTTTAATGATTTTATAATGTTTTAAATTATTGGTATTTTAATATGATAGCTAATCTAATTGCTTTGGTTTTGTTTTTTGTTTTTTAACTTTTTATTATAAGATTTTGAATTATATCTAGGCGCATTACATATGCGCCGAAGGGGCATACTAGGGTTAGGAAGGGGCGTGTTAGGGTTGAGAAGGGGCATCCGGAAGGGACACCCCTCAATCCTAATATGGACCGAATCCGTACAAAATGGTGGCACCTGTCCACACGGGGGCCGACATTTTGACGTCGTGGATGCGTAGTGTCCGGATGTCACGCGGCGGAAGTGACGCCACGAGTGTGCAAGTAGCGCCTCGTGGTGCCACTTCCGGGGCCCAGAAAGAAGTGCCATTTGGGCACTTCTTTCTTGTTGCGCCTGGGAACCACGCGGTTTGGCTGCTGCGGTTCCTGTACGTAGCAACCGGCAGCGGCGGCAGAGTGCCCTTCTTGGGAGCTCTGTAACGCTCCCTAGTTTTAACCTTGTGCCAAGCCTACATGGTGTCACAACTACTTTATTGACCACCACTAAGTTTCCTTGATGACAGCACCCTGGGCCTTTTCATCCCACTGCTGCCACTAGGCTGAAGTCCCTGACATCTCCTCCTTCATGAAAAGCAGCTGCGCACACATGCGAACACACACACATGCACACACATATCCTTCATCCTGATCTGGATCATGAATAGTCTCATTGTAGAGTGTGACTATAAGTTTAAAAATGTATCCGAAGGGGTGATTTTCAATATGAAAATGGTAGAAAGGGAAAGGCTTGACTTCCATTTTCTCTTACACTGAGGTTCCAGTTTAGGCCCTCATCACTCCTTTTGCAAAAGAAGAAGACACCAGGTGTTCCAGTCATGGGCAAAATCATGATTTTAAATTCAGGGAGCTCTTTTAGACACTGGAGATGAATATAGCCTATACTAATTGATTGTAATAGCAAAGTAGGACAAGCAGAGGTAGTCAAATGTTTTCAGTGGTGGCTCTTTCCTTTGTCCCACAGCAAATCTCCCTATCACTTCAGTGCATTGGGCAACACTGGCTCTTTGAACTACATAATCGTTTGGGTTACTCCAACCTAGAGCAACCACAACAAGTCAATGGTGAATCAACACATGGTTAATCCAGTGGATTTAATCGACCTATTGTAGTCAGGACTACTAATAGGATTTAGGCCAATAACCATTTTTTCTACATTGGAGGCAGTGCTCATCTTTATAACAATTGCTAGGAAGAACAAGCCTATGGGGTTTGAACATGTGCAAGTTTTGGGACTCACAGGGGAAATCCCCCACGAGTTTCATGGGGTGACTGTATTGTGTTTTTAAATGTTAAAGTGCCCTGAGTCCCAATTTGGAGAGAACAGCAGGTTGTTATTATTATTATTATTATTATTATTATTAGATGTTATGTAATTGCCATAATCAAATACATAATTGTAGAATTTTCAGAATCTAATCTAAACACCCATTCCTTTTGAGGGTGAGGGTGTGTGTGATAGAGATATTAAACTTTTAAACAAAGCTGAGATTTTATAATATGCAGTCCACCAAATTTTATTAGATTATGCACTTTTAGAAGGTAGATCTGTCTCAAATGCTCAGGAATGAGTTACTTAGAAAAATGAACATTACTAGCTGCCCATTTGAAATGAATGCTTTAATAACTCCATGTAGTGATGTGTGTGAAGGTATACACACACAGAGACACAAATCAAAATCATCAGATTTTCCTTATAGCTGTGGTTTGGGAACTGAAAGAGATATTCTCAAAACATATGCTTTTTCCATGTTCTGATCTTTTAAAAATGCACTTGTGTCAGGGGAATGTCTGACCCTGAGGCTTAGAATATAGAATGTCTCTTGTGGCATGATCATGTTAATGTAAGAACAGGGATAATGTTCCTTTGCAATTTCATGAATGTGTCTGTAAGGCCTCAGGCTATACATACAAGGAATGAATGAACACATCTAAAAGAGATTTCTCCGAGACAACGCACACAGTGGGTTAGGAAGGGGTTGGGCAAGGAATGGGATTTGTAGTGCTAATAGAATTAGGTAAATCAAAGAAGGCTGGTATTCTCATGCTTCTTACCCTCAAACCCCCCCCCCCATTATGTTTTCCCATCTCTCTGTGTCTCTTTCCCATTCTGTCTGTTACAGCCTTCATCTTTAATATATAATCATCTATAATATTACATTGTTGGAGTTCGTTTTTCTTTTTTACAATGCCCTGCTAAACATGCCTAACTTTTGGTTTTGAATAAGTAATGATGTTCTGCAGAGACTGACCCTAGTGTAAAATACTAGCTTTAAATAATTAAGTGAAAAAGATTTGATCATTGCTATACATTTTACAGTCTCCCTCTCCTCCTGACTATACCACAATTCCTCTTTTTAGATTTAGATTAGGAAATACCATAAAAGATGTTATTGATTTGATTAGAAGATGAACTATATATCACAGATGTTCTAGTTTTTCAGAAAACAGAGTGAAAAATGTCTTAGGTTCTGCAACTATTTGCTGGATTGCCATGATCATAAGGGTTTTAGCAGTTCCTCCTTAAGCTTCTTAATATGCTACCATGTTCTCTATGCCTACAAAACGTGTTGTATTTAATTGTTGGTCTCTCCAATGATGCAGTTATACATATCACCATTTTAAATTCATTATATTTCCCCATTACCTCCACTGCATATATTTATGTTTCCAGCATTCAACATTTGTCATATTTTCCTATTTCAGATGAAGCACTGCCTGCCTGATATGCAGAGGAAATCTTCACAAACAGATAACCACTCACTAGTACATATAACTGAAGCACTTAACCCATGGCTATTCAAAATGCTCCTTTAATTCTCAGAACTTACATTCTTTCATTCTTTATACTTACAGTTATTTCCATCATCAGCTTCAGGACCTGATTATATCACCATTTGTACAATCTTTTCCTAAATGTCAACATATCTCTAAGCCCATCATTCCAAAGCATTAGATTTCCAAATATTCCTCCTCTACTTTCCTCACTTCACTGTAACACCCAAAGCAATTCTCAATTCTTCTTGAATTCCATATCTTTTTTCAGTTGGTACCCGAGGAGTTGAAAGAAATAAGCTCTTGTGGCTGCAGCCTTCTCATTACAATAACAGATTATAATCTTTTTTTAAAAAAATCACAGAAATATTAGTCACTAAGACAAAATCTCATGTAACAAGCTTACCATATCTCACTATCTATTATATAAATAGATTGTGGGAACTGTTATAGGCAAGTATTTTAATGTTTTCTGTATATACATTGGGCATGTGCTACATTAAATTATTTGTTCCTGAAAGGGAGAATGAATAATTTAATCAGTTTTCTCCACATTGACTTCAAAAACTATGCAGTTTCCAAAGATGTCTTGCAGGGGAGTGGAATGTCTCTGGTGCAAGGTGAAGGACACTCTCTATGCCTTTCTCTGCCACTGCATTAGAAAGGTGGGAGGATATAAGCAACAATTCATCCTAGTGGGTTCCTCCCAGAAGACATCAGGGGGCTATAGCCTTCCATGATCTTTTCTTGGTTCTCCTGGGTCCATCCCTCATGCTACACCAGGAGAGTGGCAGGGATGTGGAAGAGGACTAGGGACACTATAGCCTTCCATGGTCTTCTTTTGGCTTTCCCTTGCCCACTTTTGGCATGACATGAGGAGTGTGAGAGTGTGTGTCAGAGCCTGGTGAGGACTGGGCAAGCTATAGCATTGCTACCTGTGTTCTGACATCTGGTTTATGATTGACATTGTCTTGGCTATTGGAACACAGGGCATGATGATCCTCTTTGTTTGATTGTACCCTGAGCCTCTGGGTGGGGGAAGTGGGATGCTCTGTGGGAGTAGTCCTCAAATCTGTTTAAGGATTTTGGGGGTGGGTTTTGTCCTGTGAGTCTTCCAACATCCTTTTATGTCATATAGGATGGGGGTTTTCTGCTTGGAAAGCAGGAGTTTCATTCTGTCTGACATACCCTGGACACTGTAGTTCTGTCACAATTCTTAATGTGAGAGTCTTAGCATCTCATGAAATTACAGCTCTTTGTGGGAGATTGATGGGAGAGGGCAGATGGAAGTCAGGCAGGAAAGGGATCAGTGGGCAAGATTAATAATAATAATAATAATAATAATAATAATAATAATAATAATAATAATAAATTTTATTTATATACCGCCCTGTGGTGAACCAATCCGGGCGGTTTACAACATTAAAATAACATACAGCATAAAAACAATATATCCCCTCCCCCCTTAAAAAGTTATTAAACTGCATATCTAAGTTAAAACCACAATAACTAGTTAAAACAACAATAAATTAAGATTCAGTTCTTTTCCTTTTCCCCACAAAGAGATATGCCCTTCAGTTGTTGACAGTCTGCTGGGATTGTGAGTTCACAGCCTGGCTTCTGAATGGGGCTTCCTTTCCCAGAGAAATGTTCTCAGAAGGGAAAGAGAGAGAGAGAGACCCAGCATATGCTGGAAGCCGTGCCAGAAAAAAATCCAATGGGGATCAAGCATATGCATTTTTCCTCTTACACGGGGAGGGAGGGGAGGTCCGGACCAGATCCCCTGGATAAGGGAAAGGGCCACTGTATGTGCAGTAAGTTGCTTTTGTGTTAGAAGTGCAACAATGCTTAGCACTGAAGAACTGAGAATTCCCGAGGAAAGGCAGTAATAACAGACTTAGATAATTTGAATGACCTAATGTGTCATCCCTCCTTGCCTCCTTATTCTGCTCTCTCTATGATGTAAACTGATACTCTTAGGAATGTCTTCTAGCCTTGCCAGACATCTCTCAGCTCTTCCCTTGAATGAAACTAGATTAGATTAGTACCCTTAGTAACATTCTCATCTTAGAATTGCATCCCTATAATAGAGCCATTGGTATGGCTATAATAGAGCTATTTCTTCAAGCCATAGTTAACTTTGTTCCTTCATGAAGTTATCTAGCCACTGCACATACTCTCTATCATTTTGCCTATATATGACTTCAGCTGAATTGGAGGGAGGGGGGCTTTTTGTCCTTCAGAGAGTTAAACAAAAATGTTTCCTCTTGAAACACAACTCAGTGCCAGTTGCAGTTGATGGCTTTCTTGTTGGTTCAGTGGTGAATCTCCTCTGGGCTTTGATATGAACTTTAAAGGTGCTGTTAAGGTGCTGAAACCTGTTCCCAAAATAAATAGAGCACCTTAGACAGCTTCTTTCAATTTTGGATTAAAAACAAAGTCAATTTTCCAACCCATTGACAGAGCAGCCACCAGTGGACTCACAGTGTCGAGGGCAAGTGTTGCCTTCATCTTATAGAGTTTTGCCAAATCTTGCTATGAGATGTAGTTTTAACCAGAATAACTCTAACTTAATTAAAGAAATATTGATTGATTGCATATGATTTGGTAGAATGATCAACTTGTTCATTATAACTACACAACAGTTTGCATTGGATATACATTATAGATTTGAAATAAAAGTTTTTAAATATTGGTTATATTCAAAATGGTAAAAAATGTGCTGGGAAATTCTGACAAGAGAAGGCTTGAATAATGAGAATCTTATCCATTTGGGACTTACTCTGTACAAAATTTGTAGATGGGTTTTCATTGCAGGAAACAGCATTTTCTGTCCAGGAAACAGCATATTATTTTCTGGGCAGAAAATGCTGTTTTCTAGACAATGCTGTATTCTTCACAAAAGCCTTTGTGAAAATTTGTGTAGGATAAATCTCAAACAAAACTGCAGTTTTGAAGACTTTCTCACTGCTGAAGAATATTGCTCATTGCTTCCTTTAAGAACAAAATTACATCCTTACTTTGAAGCAATTCGGGAGGGCAGATTGACCCTGTCTTTCCTGGCGAAGAACCCAACAAGATTCCCTCTCTGCTGTTTGTATTTCAAGAGAAGCTAACTGTTGGTGCCAATGAGAGCTTCCCCTTTATGACTAGTGCAGCCCCGTAGAAAGAAAGGGCTGCTTTCTGATGAATTAAAGCCTCCTTTTAAATGACCTAGCACCTATTATAGATGATCTTCCTGGTGATCAAATGGGCTGAGCACACAAGTAAAGATGATAACAGAGGTTAAGCACATAGGCAGCTCCAAGGCTGTACTTTGGTGTAGGACAAATGTGTACATTCAAATAGACTGACCATTAGTCTATTCTGAATACCTTACCTGGTGAAGGCCTTGATGTGGTTCAATGTATATTTCCAATAAGCTCAAGTTGGTTCAGTTAAAGAGAGAATGCCAACCTATTCTATTTCTCACAATACAGACAGCTAACAGCAATGGAATGTAGCTCCAATTAAAACTGTATGTGATTATTCCTTACAGTAAAATAGGTTTTTTTCCTCAGAAAATGAAAAGGGTATTCATCCAAAAGATTTCAATAGTGAATAAATGTAAGGAGATTAAAATCTGCTTGTGGTTACACAACAAGCAGAAGGAAAAGCTAAACTCATTGAATGAATTATCCACTCAGCTGTACAAATATGCACATTTCCTTTAAGGCATGTGGGCACAGAGGAAATAATGTCATATCACTTATAGAATTTTTTCCAGGAATGGGTTGCTGGATGACCAAACTTATACCCAAAAGCTTAAGATTATCTAAGAGTGTCTGGCTCTTCTTTCGTTAGCTCCACACAGATTAGAATCATGGCTATGCACAGCATGTGCTTTTCTTGTGTGAGAATGAGAGCTATCTCGAAGACCACGTGCATGTCACAGTGAGACTACTTCAAGGTAAAACACAGGGGCTCACAGATCAGCCAGGACTAGAATGGCTATTTCTGCATTGCTGAATAGAAAAAAGAAAAGAAAAGGAGGAAATGCATAATCACTAAAATAGAGAGCATAATTTCACATATGCTAATATGTACAATATTTGAAATAACTACACTAATTTAAATAGAATAAAATTATATTTCACTACATAAGACTGTAACCAGGTCTACCGAACTGGCTGCCAAGATAATGATTATTTTGGGTCCTCTAGGCACATTTCCTAAAACAAAAGAGAGATATCTTTAATGTCTATGGCTGGCATCCTGATGTGACTTCACTAGACTTACACATTCATAACTGTTTGGTATTCATGCTCATAATGACTGGTCTATTGCCATAGCTGCAAATGACCCCCAAACCTATGTTAACATCCAGCAAACACACCAAGTGACAGGGGTCTGTTCTGCTAGCAATCAGGGTGCAACTGAATGATGTTTCTATCTCTCTCCTACCAGCAAGTAGGAGTAAGACAATCAGAAGCAATCACAACTCCTCATCCCTCCAAGTTCACTGATGTGATGGGGCTGGAGACATCCTCTTGTTGCACCCTGATCAACAGCAGAACAGACCTCCATTGCTTGAGTTAGCTGCTGGCTATTAAGATAGGTTTGGAGAGTTAGATCAGGAGACAATATGTAGTTAACTGTATCTGTGATGTAGGATCTTAGTTCTTGTCTGCCCAGTCAAATGTCTCAACAAGAAATTCCCCACTGCTGAAGAGTTTTTGTGTGGTCTTTCTGTGTGTTTGGACTAAAGTGTGTTTTAAAGACATATACATGTGTTGCATTGGTCCACTTTTTCTTAAGCCAGTGAGATAAAAGATTCCCCAAATGCCTTGATTGGTAGAACCTGTTCTAGTTATATCCTCTTCCATTCAACTTTTTTTAAAGTAAAGTGGGTGCAGACTCATTTATTTCTTCACTTCTACCCTTCATTCCTAAACCTCACACATTTAGTTTCCTCATCTCTGCAAATCCTTGCACTGGGACCTCATCTCAGTCCTCCTCTTCTGACTTCTTCTATAAGGACCCCTCTAACCCCTGCGGCTTTGTGGCTCTTCTGATATGAGAAGGGGGTGGAACCAAAAATCAGCTGAACTATCCAATCTGATGGTGAGATGATGAGGAGCTAGGTTTGCCCCATTGTATCTAGTATGGGGCTCCTGTAATTTTAATTCTTAACAGATATTGGAGCAGAGTCAGGTACTATAAAGGTCCAGCAAGCAAGAGGAAGATACCTGTTCTTCCCTCACCTTTTGAACCTTAGCTTTCATCCACACCCTTTATCTAAGCTTCAGTTTTACTGGACAGAAGAACCTACAGACAAATGATCTGATGTGGGAATGCCCACTAAAAAGAAGACATGTAACAGTGCTAGGTTCTAGGAACCCAGTCCCTCAAAGTAGATCCTCTAAACCAAAAAAAATCTTTTTTGATGCATATGTATATAAAATGATTTGGACTGTAGTATGCCAAATGATGTAAATAATACTTAAGAAGGCCTCATTTATTTGGCTTCTTATTGCTTTTATTCAAACTTGATTTTTCACTTCTTGCATTTGAGGTCTTTTTCAATATTATACTTTTTTTAGACATTATTAAACTCACTAATCCTGGAAATCTTAACTGGCACTTCATATCCAATTGGGTTGCAGCTGACCTCTCAAAAAGCATAACCATAAGCATTTCAGATCCTTGCAAAGTTTAAATTTACTTGAGTACTTGAGTGAAACCTTCACCTGATCCCAAGCCCTGCCCCCCTGCCAACTAAAGCTGCCTCTGATTGGCTGGCCTTTCCACTTCACACCAGAGTCCAGGGCTTTTGGGAAAGAGGAACAGCTGTGGAACATGAAACATGGCACCCATGCTTCACCCATAGCCACGACCCACAAATTTGCACCCCAGATGAATCAGGGAATGCACTTCTAACATAGATACACATTTATACACACATGGGCACATACACACACATATTCTCCATGGACATTTCTCTTCACATCCCAGCACACATGGATGAGGATGTTCCCTTCCCTGCCTGCTGTGTTTACAGCATACCTTCCTACATGAAGGCCAACTGATTCAAGCAGGAACAGCAGAGAAGCTCCTAGCCTCAATTAGCAGTGAAATGGAGGAAGTGTATAAATTAAATGGGGTTGGTGGTGCACAGTGATGACTGCCCATGTGCTATCTTCTCCATTTTGAATTTTTGATGGGCATGGAAAGGAATGATTATGTCTGTCAAAGGCCTCCAAGTGTCTTTCTTACTCACCTAAATTGTACTCCCAGAACCCATGAAACAAATTGGGGAGGGGGGAGTGTAAACTCAATAGGAGGGGACAATATGAAGTTTAGGTATTTGTGGTTGGCTGTATGGACACCTTTGAGAGTTACAGCTAAAATGTTGCCTCTGCTTCCCACATTCTACCACTCAGGACAATGGGGAACACATGGGTGAAGTGTATGGATACCACAATGGGTTAGACATAGGAGTTTACCACACAGGTCCTTCTCAGTCCGGCCTCAGAATGGAACAGAAGGGGCAGGAATGAGTGGGGAACAGATTTTACCACACACAAAAGTCCCTATTCCATTCTGTTCCCCTCTCTTCTGTGCCCATTCCGTTCCAGAGGGGGCAATTTTTGAGAACTGAGTGGGGCTGCAATGATCAGAAGCAGGACACCTGTCACACCTTCTTGTTGCAGTCTCACCGGCTGGCGAAAGGAGGGTGGAAACATCCTCTTTGCCCACATCCCAAGGTCAGAAGAATATACCCTTTTCTCTCCACAATGCTAATGCTAGTGAAGTAGGTTTGGGGAGGCTGGACCAAGAGACTTATCTTGATACACAACTAAGGCAGTTATGTAACTAAGGCATGGGACAGGCTGCCAAGAAATGGCGGTCTGCCAGCGCCTGTTTTTGCTGCTCAGGGACAGTGTAGCCCCCAAACGGTGCACTGTCACTGCTGATAAAAAAGAACCCAGAATTTCTGGGTTCTTTGTGCGACACCGCAATAACATCACGATTGCACCATTGGCACACTCGTGACATAAGCGACGTGTGGCACCATGCGGACACCTGGCACTTACTTCACAATGGCACCCATGTACATGGGCCACCACCATTGTTACGCCGCTGCCACATAGTAGGGTTGCTGGGTGTGCAGTCACTCCGCCCTGGGTAACCCTACTATGTGTCCAGGCCGGCGCAAAGCACCGGTCTGGATCAGGCCTAAGTAATGCATATCAAATTCCAGCCAGTGTTTACTTTGATCTCTTACACCCAGTATTGTTAAATGACATCAAGACAAAGGAAGGCATGTGTACTAAGGACAAAGAGGAAGGAAAATTGTACTAAGGTGAAATGATAAAGCAACAAATGGTCTTGGAAATGTACTGAAACAATGCAAATATTCAGCAAGGTATTTGCTGTAATCTTTGATTAAGTATTTATTTATTTGTTTCAATTTTATTTTATTTACTTCATTTATATGCTGCCCTTCTCCCAAAGTAGGACCCAGAGTGGCTTCCAAAAATAGGAAATTAACATGTTTACAATAAAATTTAAAAACATTTTTTTAAAATCCTCCCATTAAACAGTATAAAAGCATTTTAAAAGCCATGCAAAAGTTAAAAACAAATAAAACACACAAATAAAGTATTGCTTTAGAGCATCCCTGACTGAAAAGGAGGTGAATGAGGAACTTCTGATCTTGCTAGATATGACTGACTTGCCTCAAAGAAGTGTGAAAAATTATAAGTTAAAATGGATTCAGGGGCTATTTGAGGATAGTTGATGATGTAAGCAAGATGAAGGCTATACAACAATATGTTTGTGCAAGAGAATGAGAAAGAGTGAATGAGAAAGAGAGAAAAATTAGAAGGCTAGAATGCAATCTGGGAGTAAAGTAGAAGCGTTAGAAATATGCCCATTATCCCATAAAGCAGATAATATTTCCTGAATCTTTATTACTTTGATGGGTGCTGAACCATGGAAGCTTCTGAAGCAGGCACCCAGGGAGACCTAATTTGGTGGTTGACAGAGACATTAGAGAACATGTTTCTTTATAAAGGTGCTCTTATCTCAGACCTTGCATATGTATTATGGGCTTCTGCAATACTCATGATAAGTAGCACTTCCTGTTTTGTTGAATGGCACATTAAATCGTCACATAAAACCCATATAATTTGGTGGCTTGTAACTAAATGCCCAGGGCCATCTCCTTCTTTGTGCCTTGGTTTTTAAGGCTTCTAGGGCAATTGGAACATCAAATTGATCAATACCACAAGTGCATTTTAGCCTCCCAATGTGATTGCCCTCAACACTGTCCATTCTTGCTTTTGTTGTGAATGAACTCTTATTAACCCAATTGTCATTCTTCTTTGAGAAGTCAAAATATACTCTACAGAGTATATTTAAACATATGAGCCACCTCGTGCTACCAAGAAGTGCCATTTATTTTATGTAAAACTCCAAAGGAAAGGAGTCCTGTTTGACTAACTTTAAAAGTAAAAGTGTTAATTATTCAGTGGCAATATCTTAATGTTGCTGTTTAGGCAGGTACCATATTTATCTTCAATTACCCCAGAGCAAAAGAAACTGGGATGAAGACAGGTACCTCTAGAACCATATTTATCATGTAAATAGTTCAGAAAAGGATACTGCCAGTTACATCTTTTCAATACAAAAATGCATGCATTTCACTATTTTGTAAATGCCAGAGAGATGCAGCATCCGTTAGAGTTAACAGTGCGGCACTTTTGTGTTCAGTAGCATGAATCATTAATCATGAGACAGGCCATATTCTTGTACTGCTTCTGCTTTCATTACTTGGCCTAATTAAACAGTTCTCTGAACTGGAATCTCAGATTCCTCTGTTACAGATTATCATTAATTATGGTGAAAGTGCTCAGAGATGTTGGACTCAATTATATTCTGCTCAACCTTGGCACTATGTGATTCATTGCACAGCCTGCTTTGCAGATGTACTCTTTTCTTATCTTGCACTCCCACTTTTGTAAATTGGGCTCCGCCAGCCAACAAACTAAGAGTTATGTGCTGCGTTTTCATTAAAAACATGTTGGAGAAGCACAGACCAATTAAGGATTCTGTATTTTATATGGAGTGATGAAGTGAGCACTGAATTCTGGGAGCATTCTTGGAGCAAAGAAAAAGGACTCCAGAACAGTACTGGCATTTTGCTAAATCTGTGAGCTCCTATTCTTGAGATTTGTGTTCTGAGAACTTTGATTGGTCATCTTTCTCCTATGGGCTTAACAGAATTCCGTGCAAGAGGATTAAACCATTTGGATTTTATGTATGGATTTTTTAAAAGAAAAATTATAAATGTGAGAACAGCTATAAATCATAGGCCCATTCATGCTATGCAATAATAGTGCAAAATTCCATTTTAACTTATATTGACTTTGCAGTTTTGGGAGGTGCAAGAAGAGCTCTCTGGCTGAGATTTCCAAATGAATCTCTCTAAACTGCAGATCCTAGGATTCCATGGAATGGAATCATGACAGTTAAAGAAAAATCATGGTTTGATAATCGAGTAGGGTGAAAGATTCTTCCCAAAATGCACTATTATGACTCATTGGGGAAACACAGGGCTGAAAATCTTTAAAGTGAATGGGATGGGTGAAGAGTTCACCCGAGCTGACAAATGCTATGGATTATTGGTATATCCTAGGTCCGGGATTACTCTGCTCTTCAAAGAGATTTAGAAGGCCATTTTTATGGGCAATTTTCAGTAAAACTTGAAAACTGCTTTATGTTCAGCACAGCCATAGGGATTGTTACTGCTGTTGGCTTGAGTTTTAAAGAAGCAGTCCCTCATAGATTTAATTTACAACAATTGAAGAAAGATATATTAATGTCATTCAAAGTCTGAGGTTTGTTTGTTTTTTTAAAAAATTTCAAGGAACAATTTCCTTATCAACATGTGATATCTGTCTGTCTGTCTGTCTGTCTGTCTGTCTATCTATCTATTTAATTTCCTTAATTCACATGTTGCAAAAGAAGATTTTGGTCTTTTTGGCTAAAATTTCCAGAATGTGGAGGGATTCCTATGAGACCTGTACTTGGATTGCTCCAGAATATGGCAAATACTCATTCAGGGGGTGGGACTAACACAATGAAAAAGGCTGTAATGTGCTCTGTCCTGAAGTGGTTCTCCAATAGTTAGCATGCCTGACAGCTTCATACTGTATATAGAATTTCATATTTGGAGCCAGGCATGTTTTAAGAGGTCACAATGACTTTTAGATATCAATATTTCAAGAGCTTTCTCTTTTGTGGTTTTTCTCAGAAGCCCAGTTGGTGCCAATGTGGGCTGTGTTTTCAGTGACAAAGCAAACCTTTTTGATAACACCTTTGAGTTCTAACATTTTTGTATAAATCTGTATATGCGTGTGGTTTTTAAAACTGTTTGAACTTGTTAACTTCCACCTCCCAGATCTACCATAGAGCTGCTGAAACCCCACTACCACATCAATTTGTGCCTTGATGAGACTGGGGAAAAGATTGCAGAAGTGTCTCACTATGGCCCAGGACAGACTGCCCCCAAAGGGCAGCCTGCTGGCCGCCTATTTCCCTCCACAGGGACACCTAAGCTGCCAAACTGTGTGCATCCCTCTGGAGTAAAAAGAACCCGGACAAACTGGGTTCTTTTTGAGCCGCTGGGCGGATGTCACGAGTGCACTAATGGCGCACTCTTGACATCAGCAACGCACAGCTATGTGTATATGCTACACATCGTTTATGTCAAAATGGTGGTGGCCGTGTACATGGGACACCGCCATTAGTCCACCGCCATGCCGTACTAGGGTTAGGGACCATAGGGTTGGTACATGGTCCTAACCCTAGAATCAGCAGTGGCACAGCGCTTTGGGACCGTCTGTCCCGCGCCTATGTTACCACAGCTAGATGTAAAGCAGGGTCATCCAGAGATTTCAGCAGTTGGGGTAATAATTTTGCGTCTGGCTATGGGAACATAGATGCTTCTGTGACACCCTCTCCACTCTCGTCCAAGTACAAATGTCCATGAGAAGGGTCTTTGGGAGCTCAATAACAGGTCTGTGTAGTACCTTAATCACTTTATAGGGAAGAAGTGCATATTAATTACCACAGTGACCAAAAATAGGCATAGGTGTAGGGTTAACTTACATTTGCGTATGTCGCTAACAGGATGCCAGTCCCAGTGTTTTAACCCATGGGAACCTACATCAGACACAACACGATTTATCATTCAGGCAGCCAGCTATTTTGTCCTGATTTTGTTCACTTATCTAATGTTATTTCCTGCTTCTGAGACATGGATATGGACTCTGACTCAGGGACTGAAGCCATGGACTTGCTGCTCAGCCACAGTAGGAGGAGGTTCCAGAGCCACACATCTCAGAGACAGACCAGGGTGCAGGACTAGCTCTGCCAGAGAGTCCTGTCCATTCAGCTATAGAAGGCTGCTTACACCTAGCCACCTGGAGCTGAAACAACAAATGGAGGAGCTGAGGAGGTACCAGAGGATTTATAGGAAACAGCAATTAATTAAGCAGCAGCTGTGTTGAGTTGCTGACCTATACATTTCCTGTCCTGCAGGAGTTGTCAGAATGTATCTGCCCTTCCTGGCTCTCTGTTGTGTTCCTTAACTCTGTGCTTGACCTGGACTATGTTTGTTGACTCTGGATGCTGTGTACCTGACATGGACTGTGTTTACCAACTTTGGATTCCGTTTACCAGACTTCAACATTGCTCAGTTCTGTTTGGGACTTAAGGCTTGCATTTATAAAGTAATTGTTGAACTGTGACTGGGCTTGCTCATTAGCTGCTGGCTATCAGCTATGTAGCAATCAACCTTTGGCTAGTTGCCTGGACTGTGTTTGGGACATCCAGTAACCTATATTGCTGACCAATGTGCAGTGTGGCCTACATGCTCTTTTCAGCAACAGGTGGGGAAAAATCTGCTAATCATAGTCAGCTCTCTTCTGTGGATCAGAGTGCAATCCAAGGTAGATTTCCTGTGAATACCTTTGAGGTAACATGGGATGAAGGAATTTTCATGCTGGGAGTGTCATCATAAACATCTGACAAAGTCAACCCTCTTGTAATCCACCATGGAGGATCATCCCTATATGTATTTAATTGGGGATTTCTTGTTTGTTTGTTTGAGTCATTCATATTCCTCCTTTCCCCCCAAATGGGGGAACTTTATAACTTGTTAAAAACAATAGAGATTCAAAATTATAAAAACACAATTTAAAAGTGTGTATGTGTGTGTGTATATACATGTTATTTAAAAAAACAAGTGAACAATTTACATAGTTAAAACTAATAAGATTTATTAAAACACTATATAGACACCATTGTAAAGCACACCACACCATTGAAAGTCATCCCAGTGAGTTTCTAAATGCCTGATGGGATAATAATATTTTTTATTTGCAAGCAGAAGAAGGGCCTCTCCTGCAAATTTTAGAACTCTAATGGGATTATAATTTCACTGTGACAGGAGGCAATGGGGACATTTCCTCATACATGCTTTTGCCCTGAGTGGTCTTATCTGCAAATTGGCCTTATTGGAATGACCTTTGGCATTGCACTCTTTAATATTAGCAGATCTAACTGCTTTCCATGCTACAGATTGATCTAAATAAAGTTAAGACCATGTTAAAATCCAAGTTTGTTGTTCTGTTTTCATTTGCTAGTGACACAGGACAATTACATCTTCAAAGAGTTTTTAGCAATAATTCCAAGTACAGTACAGTATTGCACTTATCATTTCCTTTGAAAAAGTAAAATAGATCTCAGAACATGAACTGTAATCACTTCAGTTAATAAAAATGGAATCATACTACAGTAGTTTCCAAGCATCCATTATGTCTTGTCAGTCATGCAACTGGGACTGCTTCTGGCATCACACTCTCTTCTATACTCCGGCTTCACTCTGACTCCCTGCCCTATGCCCTGCCTAGCATTCGTTTTGGGTTTTTAAAATATATATTTTTCTTTTCACTTTTTCATGCAATTGCAGAGTTCTGCTCATGTGATTTAAGTTTTTAAATAAAGAAAATAGGTGACAGCTCAAGATGGCTGATCATGGTGATAGTTTTGTTTGAGCTGCAGATGTTTTATTTTATTGCTTTTATTGGCTGGTTTAATAAACCAGCAAACTAGCTCTAGTATAACAATTTTTAATCATTTTACATAGTGTTATATTTTACTGAGATAGTGTTTTGAATGTTTTCTTGGTCCACTGTGGCTGAAATAAAGAAAATTAAAAAATAAAACCCAAAGACAATCAGCATTCTTGGCAAGATGCTGACACTATATTACTGCCAATATCACAACTGCCTTGGCAGTGATCTTTCACACCAGAGTACAAGCTTGATTGCAAGATCATTTATGGGTTTCCCCTGTAAATTAAAAGGGACACCCTAACCATACTTTGGATACCCAGCAGCCATGGGATCGAGGCATCACTGTGTGATAAATATTTCCAAAATTGCTCCCCTGCCAGCTCTAATCACAGTTTAAAAGCTGTGTCTAGTAATCTCCTTATTCAAAGAACACATGAAATTTGTATTTTGTTTGTTGTTTCCTTATCATGTATGCTCTCGGCATTCAGCCTTTTCACACATGCACAAATACACACATTCATAGCCAGGAACACCACAAACAAAACCTGCAAAACATAAATTACGTTTCTATTACTATTATTACTATTACTGTTATTACTATTCTAGTAAAAGTGTTTTAAGTGCCATAGCAGTGAGGGCTAAAAAATCAGAAGGGTCAAATATAGAGATGAAATAAATATTCAGAGAAAATGTCAAGTTCCACAAAAAAAAAATCTGCATGACATACATTTTAATGGAGGGTTTAAATATTTTTAAAAGGATACTCAGGAAGTAGAGTCCGTGTTCTTTATGACCCATATACCTTGATTTCTCAGGCAAAGTCTAAGCATAATTTGAGGGGGGTACTTGATACAACCTTATGAAATGATGCCCCTCTCAAACACATACCATATCCAGTCTCATAATACAATTTCATGAGTCAAAGAATTAAAGTTTCTATATAATTCTACATTTTCTGTCTTACTGAAAACTACACCAGAGCCCACAATGTGAAATTTCTACTTCCCCAACATGTTATTTTTGCTTTTTAACAATGCATTTTTAGTAAAGCATCCAGAGTGAAGCCAAACCAAATAAAGTATAATGCTTATCTTATAGCTTTTTTCTGGAATTACTAAAGCTTTATCTTAACCATGTTTTGATTTTTTAAAATTTTAATACAACCAAATATCAGAAAATATTTTATTGAAAATATGCATTAATTTCAAAGCCTTATTTTCCTGGCCTTTTTCATTGCAAAATTATTAAGGAGAGGCAAGCTAAGACCTTTTTATCCAGGCTGGCTTATAACAGTTAATTGGCTGCAGACTAAGGAGCTTTGGAAAGGTGGGTGCCATAATTTTTTTTAATCAATTGGTTTTTACATTGCTTTTAATCCAATTGTCTTTTAATGCTGTAATTTGAATAATTGTATTTGAACATTACAACATTTTTGGCTGATATTCTGTTGGTGCACTACAGTGGCATAACAATGGCAGTGTAGGCAGGGGTAGCACAGTGGGCATGAAGTCAGTGAAGGACTGGAAAAATAGGCTTCCTTTGCCACTGCCACTTCCTTTGCGACAGCTTCTACAAAGATGTGTGGAAACAGTGCAACTACTAGTCATAGAATCATAAAACCACAGAATTGGAAAAGGCCCCATTCATGGGTCATCAGTTTCAACACTCTGCTCAGTGCAGGATCTCCATCTACAACTTATCCAGCAGATAGATGTCCAGACTCTTTTTGAAGTCATCCAGAGAAGGACACCTTTTTAGGCAATTCATTCTATTGCTAAAGTGTTCTCACAGCCAAGATGAACATCTTCTAAAGTTCAACTAAAATCTACTTTCCTGTAATTTCAAACCATTAGACTTTGAGGCAGCCCTTGAGATATTTAAAGAGCAGGGATTTTCCCGTGAATGATTTGTTGCTGGTTATCCCTGGTTATTCATCATGATGTTGTGTGAAAATATTAATCATGATCATGTGATTTCACAGGATAATCACTGTTTAAACTCCCAGTTTCCTCCCAGTTTCCTCCCAGTTTCTCCATTCAATAAAGTCCCTTGAAGAAACGGTCTTCCAGCAAAAAGGTGCAAGCAAATCCCCATGTTGAGTGGACATAATGGGAAGTTGCAAAAAGTGAGGTGGATGTCTTCTACATGTGCTGTGCTGTGTGCATAATCTAAGTATTTTAAGGAGTCTTTGTAGAAGTGTAATCTGCTACTTGAAATGTGTTACTCCCATCTCTTTTTCTCCCCTTCTCTCTGCCCCCTATCTCAACAATGGTATGTTTGCATCTCCTGAAAAGATGGTACTGTTTTTGCCCATGACTTGGCTGGATAGTCCTTAGGGACACTGCTAGATATTGCTGTCAGTGATGTCCTAACCGTATATTCTGTCTTTGCAACTTCCTTGTTGACCCACCTCTGCCACACATACTGCACATCCATTAGTGCGTTGCAATGTTACCACTTCACTGATGCACATCGCTCTGTACAGAAGCACATCAAAGTCCTTTGTGTGTGTTGAATATTAATGTATTTAATGTAGCCAGCCTTATTTCCAATGCAAAACATGTGATTTTCAATACGTTATTTTTGTAGCATTCTAAAATGAGGTGTTTACATATGTATGCATACATACTCACAAAATACCTGCAATTTTGTGTGGGTGCTTCTGTGTCAGAGACAGAGCTGAATTAGAGCAATACTCCCAAAAGTTTGAAATGTAAGCCTTTTGGCTTAACAGTTTGCCAGCTTTCATATCCTGCAGTAGTTGCCGATTTAATATATATGAAAATCAGTAGTCTTGTATCTCTGCATATGTGCCTTTTGTAATATAATTTTGACAGATGGCAAGCTGGATAAATCTAGCTCGTCACTATATAAAATCTTGGCTTGGCTTGCACTCTACCCAAACTTGTTTCAAAAGGGCTTTTACATATTTCCTCCTTTTTTCTTCTTTATTTAAAAAAAGACTGCTTGGGGGCCTGATTTGTTTTTATTGTCCACCTCAATAATTTTTGTCCCCAATGTATTTATATGCAAGTTGTTCTTTAAACAAACCAGAAGGGGAGAGAGGAGAGGAGAGGGAAAGAAGCATATGCGTCTACATAATACCATTGACTATACTATTCTACATCTCCCCTTATTAAAAATAAATACGTTACCGAAGCCCTGTTTGCTCCATCTAAAATTCTGAGAACAATATCTTACTATGGAGGGAGGGAGGAAAAGGGGGGAGGAGGAGGACAGGAAGCAGTCCCATTTTTTTCCAGTTCCAGATAGACTGCTCATTGAAAATGTAATACACTGCTGCCATGTCACAGGTCAGCTGGCAAATGGCAATCTGAATTTTAAAAGGAATATGAATAAAATTCTGTTTTATTTTGAAAATGAACTTTGTGCCCTCCATCATGAATCCAATATATGTCTTAATCTTCTATGCTCTTGAAGCCTGCGGCTCCCTGGCTGAGTCCTTTGACTCCTGAACCTAATAAGGAAATAGGTTGTTTTCTCATCCTAGTCTCATTTTTAGAAGGGCTGAAACAAACAGTCCCTATTTCAAATGTAATTGACAAAGCATAAAAACATGTGTGTTATATAATTTGGGGGTTCACGACAGAGCTCAGGGCTGGGATATTTTATTTTAAAATTTGATTAAGATGTTATACCTCTGGAAATGATGCTGTCAGGATTCAGAATCCAAATTTACCAACTGTTCAGTTTCATGTTTACCTTGGAACTGTACAAGCCAAGCTGATAAGGAGATGAAACAGATAATAGTATACTCCATTGGGGACCAGTTTCATTTAACCTGAATATTATTCATAGCAGACTGTTGACAGCTTTGTCATTGTGGAGAAGAAATAAACGGTGTGTTACATGTTCAGTGTATCTTATATTACATAAGAACATATCCTGCAATTTATTTACAATTATTTCATCACTTTTTTCATGATTGAGTTGGAATGTTCAAACAGTTCTTGGTTTTAATTAAATATATTTGGCTTTGAGAGCTTTATTGCAATCTGGGCAGATCCTTGTATTTTTCCAAGATCACTAACCATGTGCCACGGGTGATATAATTTTCTCATTGTTATATTACAGGTAGCTATGAGGAACTGTAAATGATCTTGTCCCCACCATTCATGCAGGGGAAAATATTGTTAGCTATAAATTTGCTGACAGAATTTGATTTAAGGTGGTTACAGGCTGGATCTCCCTTATCTGGAAATCTGAAATACTCCAAAACTTCGAACCTTGTTCCTGAGTTGCTGAGATAGTGACACCTTTGCTTTCTGATGGTTTAGTGTGCACAAACTTTGTTTTATGAACAAGCTTATTAAATGTTGTATAAAATTACCTTCAGACTATGTATTTAAGATGTTTATGTATCATAAATGAATTTTGTGTTTAGACTTGAGTCCCAACTCCAAGATATCTCATTATGTACGTATATGCAAATACAGGTATTTTTTAAAAAAAAATTTTAAAAAATCTGAAACCCAAAACATCTCTTGTCTCAAACATTTTGTATGAGGCAGACCCAAGCTGTACTATTTACTATGGGCATGATCCAGCAACTGTCAAGCACTTTTAGATTATATTAATTTCCTTTTTCTCTGCTTATGAACTTCTCAGAGATATCTCTTTGCTCCTCTCAGAAACAAAATCCTGGACTAGATAGGTCTTTGGACTTATCCTGTACTACTGCCCCCATTGCAGTGGGAGGTAATATAAGCAGACACCTAAATCTCCCATTGAAATCAATGAGATGTAAAAGCATTCAGCTGTGGAATGAGCTTTGCACCCTATTCCTTCTGCAGTGGGCACAGCAATAACTGGATTGCTGTACTTGAATGCCTGTGAAGAATAGCTGTTGAATATAGAGCATGGACAAAATGATTTTTTGGTCCAATGCATAGTTAAAGTCTTGAAACTCTTCTTCAAAGGCAACTGCTTAGGGATTGTAACCACGGTTTCCTTTCATAGATGGGAACACCATTTGATCCATCAGAGGGGCTCTGTTAGTAGAATGAGGAGAGACACAATTTTCGTGGACCCTCTCTACTCCTTATTCTGAAGGTTCCCCTAACTGTGTGGGCTGGATTTGGGGGAGAGGATTCTGGGGAGGAGAATAAGCATTATATACCATATTCTCCTAAGCAAGAAGCAACACTTTCTGGAATGCTCAAGGAAGAGTATCATGTCATAACATGTTCCTACGTATTTATATTCCAGGAATTATTCCAAGAGGTAAGGAGCTCTGAGAAACATTACAAAGATACACACACATATATTTAAAGTTAAAAGGTAGAACTTTGAAATTTCTCCTTTTCACGTTTTAAGTCAGAAAAAGAGGGCATAAATAATACTAACTTTAAAAACTGAATCTTAAATATTGTAAACAAATAGTTCATGTTTTGTGTTGAATGGGCTAAATTGTTGCATGATGCTCTAATTCATTCTTGGTAAACGTACCCTAGAAAACTTTCTACATGAATAGGCAGAAATTTTAGAATTGGGAATAAATATGAGCTGGTTGCTCTTTTGCAGATGGGACTATGGTGCTCAGGAATAAATGTAATTAATTAATTTTTTAAAAAAGCTGCTGGAATAGTCATGATGGTAAGGCCCACAAGTTTGACAGAATATAAGTTTGTTTTTTTTCTGGAGACAAAACAATCTTGCTATTGGGCTGACTGACTGCTCCTCCTTTGCTGCCTCTCTTTCCAGGGACATTCCTCTGGGAGCCATGTTACCATTGGCATAATTGCCCTACAGCTGCTCTGTATTTGTCACTGAGGGTACAGACTGGAAGCTAAAGCTGTTGTGTTTTTCTGAGTCCTCTGTGTTTCTAATTAACTGGCCCAAAAGGAGCGATCCTAGTCCAAGACAACAGCCACCAAAGTTTCTGCCGGGGATGCAAGGGGAGAGGGAGGATCTTTTGTTATTCCAAGTTCACAAACTATTTTCCATAAATGTTAAGCAAACATAATGTGAAGAGCTGGAACTGAAGATGGAAAGTGTGGCTGTGGGTAGAAGAAAAGACAACAAACAAACTGAAGCTCCCACTCAAAAAATAAAATGGTTGTGCAAATTATGGTAGCCTTTTTTGAACAAGAATGGAATTTGGTTGTGCCTATATTCCAGTGACAGTCCCTTTTCTTTAGTAAAGCACAATCTGACATCCCATCCCCATGTTTACTTTCTATAGATATTTTCGGGTGAATTCCCAAAGTTGGAATTCTTCTAAGCTCACTCTGCACCCTATCCCTGACAAAGTCTTTAAATTTGAACAGGATGGAGGTCACATATAAGCTGCACTGGCACCTTAATATTGGTTGTATATATTGTGCTGTTAGTACATGTGTTCAGGTGAAGGGAATGGGGTGCTCCCATCAATATAATCTCAGTACAAAGTTTGGCATTGGACTGAACATTTCAGGTAAAAGAAAGATGGGACAGATGCTTGATATCTGTCTAGTGCTGCATTCCTTCCCTGTCTGCTACTGAACACCATCCATGACTTTGGACCTTATCGCATACAGAAACGTAAACGTTCTAGGGACGGGAGGAGGACTCTCGTGTGCGCGCGCGACCTCCCAAAAACGGATTTTATCGCACACGCAAAAGTCCTCCAAGAGGCCCCGTTCCGTCCCCCGTCGCGCACCCGTTCGCGTCCAGTCCTGACAAGCGCCATTTTTTGCCGACGGAAGGTAATCCGTCAGGCAAAAATCACTACCTGCTTTGTACAGCAACCCACATTCCTCAAAAGTCATCTCCTTCCTGCAGTCCCCCCTCCCCCAACAACATAACCATGTAAAGACCAGAGGAGAACTGGGAGGAGACAAACTACTTGGTATGTTATAACTGGCTGCACAATGAGGATGGCATTGTTTGGGACCTTCCAGGCATTTTGTGATTTTGGATGATAATGTCACTGTTATATAGCCTCCTATAGTCATATAGCCAGCTACTCCTCCACTATCTCCAATTCTCCCCAGCAGTACATGTTGGTGAAGGTAGTGACTGGAAAATGTTAGTCCTGCAGAGCATGAGAGAGGTGATGGGGACATAGTCCTGCCTGGGTAAGCTTTATGTCATGTCTCCCAATGCAGGCTCTTGGCCTATGTTTTTATGGAGAGACATTTGTGGGAGAAATCAAATAAATAAGTAAATAAATAAATTGCAAGATCAATTAATATGGCATATAGAAAGCAGAAAGAATTGTCAGAACTGTGTAGCTTGGCCCAAGCAATGATCTTTGCTTTGATCACTACAATGATTTGTCACAATGAGCATGACCCATTTTGTATTTGCAAAAATGTGCATCCTCCTTTTGAGGAATATTTCTCACTCAGCCTACCTGGCAGTTTGAGCATCCAGGATGCTGCATCTGCTGGGGCAAAGACAATGTTCATTAGACCTCATGCAGCTGGGAGGCAAGAGGGAGTGCCTAAGAGAATCAAGCTTTACAACTTGGAGTGGGAAGGAGGGGAGAGGAGCATTTCTAGCATGTCTGGGAGGGTGGCTTTTATTTGTCTTGCTGCTTCTGCTGAAGGAAACAATTAACATTTGCTTTTTATGATGTCCGCTGAGTAAATCAGCATGGGCAGAGGAAAAGTTTGAAGGATATTCAGTAATTGTTGGACTGTGTCTAGAAACTCTACAGTACTATGCATTAAAGTTTTTAATATATTAAGAACAGAGATGTAAAAAACAACCACTTTAAGAGGTCATGGCAGCATTTTCAAATTTCATTTTTGTTCTTTTTGATTAACTTTACCACCTCTATGGAAACTAGAGTAAGGATGTTTTTGTTTTGCATTTCAGAATTTAATGGGGTCCATTGTCTCAGCATACAGCAAATGCCCCCAAGTTCACTCTGGTTGATGTTATCATAGAACTTGCAGCTCTTAAAGGACACCCTGTGTGGTTCATTCCTGACACAGTGTGATGACATTCAGAGCCAAGTGACAGCAATGGAGAAATATCACCAAATTAAATTTAAGTCCTTTCATTACTTACTCATCTCTCTTGTTCCCTGTAAACAGCAGGTGAACAGTGGCCTGGGCAAGCATGCAGGTCACCTGATGAATCTTTCCTACTACACTTAAATAACTTGCATTTTTATTGAAATGACAGAAATGATTTCTGATTCTCATGTATCCATACATATTAGGAGACACAAATATTATAGCCAGAATCCTATTGGGGACATGCACTCACATAATGCACGGCTATGGCTGTTGCCACACTGTAAAATGAATGTAATCTGACACCACTTTAACTAGCATGCCTCCATCCTATGGAATCCTGGGATTTGTAGTTTGTTGTGGTCATTTATATTTTGTAGATCCACTGATTAGTAAGGTGCATGTGTAGTGCATCAGCTCCAGTTTTCAATATATATGTTGGAAGGCTCACTACTGTGTCACAGAAGCCTTCTGTACCATCAAAATCATCCGGCAGAGCACACCCGGGGGACGGCTGATGGTCGGGTGGCAGCACAACAGCAATTTACTGTGCAATAACACCCATTTTTCCCATTCTAATCTGATCCCGTCTCATGCATGGCCAGGACAAAAATTACCATGAAATAATCTCCTTACACATTAACAAGCACTGTGGTGCAAAGAAGCTTTTCATATTCCACAATTTCTGCCAGACTATGCACAAGACTTCTGAAGAAGACTTTCTTGCAATGGGAACAAAATTGCTAAAATTATTCATTGGTACATTTGAGAAGAAAGCAGGCTTATTGCATGCATGTTAATTCAGGTTACCTCTATCCGGTTTAAAATTTAATTTGGGTGGTATCCTGATGTTATCAGATGATTTTTACAGCCGAATTTGCCACCTGGATACAGCCCAGAGCTGCTCTGGTGGCCATTTTCTTAATTCAGAAAATTCCTGGATCCGAAAAGAGCCAGGAGGAGTGGCTCTGAAAGCAGGGATGGACCCGGGCTGTATTCAGGATGCAAATTCAGCAATAAAAACCATCTGATAACATCAGGATACCATTTTAAACCGGATAGAGGTAAGGTGAATTATGATGCATATGAGAAACCTCATATTCTGGCAACTGAACTGTAGTCTCAAGAATATGCCAGCTTCCTGGAAACAAAGTTAGCTAAATTCACCTTAAGATCAGATATTTTGCTAAACTGTTTCTCTATAACTCAGTCATTGAAATGATCATGATCATTGCTCTATTGATTGGAATGGTGGGCTAGGATTTATTTTTCAGCAGAAAGCAGAAATAATTAAAAATAAATGATTCATGAATCTTTTTGTCTATATCCTGATGACATTCAGGCTGTATCTTAGGTTCTGTTCAATGTTTATATTGACTGGTCTTAGGTTCAAGTACTGTGTTGTCCCTTCTCTTTCTTCAAGGAAAGTGATAGGAAGCATTTGTTTCTGTTTTCAGTTAACAGCATTTTTGCCTGAACCCAAACAACTGTGCTAAGTATTATGATGTATTGATATAATTCAGTTTTCCAAATTTTGGTTAACTGTCCTGGCTTATATCAAAAAACTATAGCTACCCCTAAGTAATGAAAGTTTCTGGTTCAGACATACCAGCAAATTACAGTTAGATGAAAATGAAGGATTATCTTTCTGATCTCCTAGATTACATACAGGTGGAGCAATAGGACAAAAGAGGGAAGATTACAACTAGAGCTTGGAAAAATTACATTTTTAATTACACCCCTCCCCCCCATAACTACAAGACAGCATGGCCATCTCCTCAATTCCACCAAACATGACCAATTTTTCTAAACTCTGGGAAGCACATATCTTAAATTCATACTGGAAAATTATGTTTTAACAGTATGTGAGAGATTGGCTATTGGCTCGTCTTATCAATATGCAAGCCTTGGAAAGTATAAGCCATAGAAAATATGAAATAGAGACCTGCATTCATAGAGAGAGAGAAAATCTGCATCTACCTCTGCACTGTCATTTATTGACCCTAAAGGTTAAGGATATATCCTAATCTTGGCCAGGAATCAGTTTTTAATTCTATGGCTGGTATATAAAAAAGAGATCACATGAGCTTAGCTGATAGTATGTTGCAGGAAAAGAAGAAGAAAAATAAAACCAAATGAGATTTTAAAATGTGAGACAGAAAATGAGATCATTCTTCCCAAACCACATTCAAAACTTTTTTCTCATACTACTTACTTATACTTTACCCTGTATACACCTGCATGTGTTTTGAGATCTTCTGGGGAGGCCTTATCCTACCACTTTAATAGGTAAACCTGGTGGGACCCACTGAAGAGCCTCCTGTGTGGCTGCTCCTGGGCTATGAAACTCCCTTCCTAGAGAGGTTAGGCCAGCACCCTCCTTCCTATCCTTTTTTAGGCACCTAAATACCCTTTTTTTGTTTCAGCAAGCCTTGAAGGATTGACAGTTCGTGTACAGTGCTGTATATAATTCTTGATCTTTATAATGGTTTGTTATTTAACTGCTTTTAATTTTATTGATAGTATAATTATATTTTAACTTTTGCACAGTGTACAAAAGTTGCCTAGAGTCCCAGGCTGGGAAAAAGGTGGGATGATACTGATGCTGTTTGAAGATATTTAAAAAGTACTTCCAGGACAACTTTTGTGGGAGAAAAGGAAGTCTGCCACACACATCCCATGTGTCCAGAATGAGGCTATACCAGAAGGTTGCATTTTTCCAAGTGCAGCACTGTTGCAAGAAATAGCAACCCATTGGGCCATTGCAGGTGTGCCATTATTTGAAATGGCAGAGCATTTGAAATCCTAAGAAAGAAAGAACAAGTTTTTAAAGTGGGGGAAAATCAGGGATTCAAAAGACAAAGTCCTGCGATTGCAGCAAAGATTTTCAGACATCATCGCTATCAGAGAGGACTTATCCTGGGAAGAACCAAGAATGCTCCAGCAACAAACCATTCATAGGATTTCCCCATGTCCACCCTAAGTCCACTCAGATCGCAATATGTGTGAAAATCTTCACTGCAATCGCACAACTTTGCCAGGAGTATGCCTTTTCCTCCTGGCTCCCTTCCCCCCCCCCATGTCTCCAGAATAATTTCCATTACTAAGGTGGTTTTCCTTTCAAATAATTGTAAATTGGGTCACTATTTAGTTTGCCTCATTTGGATTTCTTGTCCATAATTAAAGCTTTTGGGGGCAGGGTGCTGTTCAGAATGTTTTCTTCAAAACTAATAAATGTTTAATTTTTGCATTTTTTAAAAAAATTATTTACTTATTTTTATTTTTTATTTTTGCAACTGCCACTCTCTCTGCTGCTGGATAAACTTGCACTTCCCCCCCCCCTAAAACGACTGTGGCCAATTATGGATCACATCATATATTTAAATGACATCTCTGTCTTGGCCAATCAAATCTGGCCATGTGAAATCAGTAGTGTGGGATGGATATAGTTAGTGAGTAATGCTTCCTGCCTCAATTGCATGGGTCTTCCTAACCCACCAGGTCACTAGTTGCCCACACTCTGCATAGGAAGATGCTTTCATTTTGCTTTTGACACAATACTCCCCAAATTACTGACATTTTAATACTATTAAAAATGGTGATGCAAAGCACTTTCTCCTTCCCTTCTGTTGGTCTCAGCCGTGCTACTTAGCCTTTCTTGAATGAAAACAAACAAGTTTTGGTTCATAAATACAGTCAGCCCTCCATATCCACCAGTTTTTATATCTGCAGATTTAATCATCCACGGCTTGAAAATAGTTTAAGTATATATAAATTCCAATAAGCAAACCTTGATTTTGCCACTTTATAGAAGAGATGGCATTTTACTAATTTCACAACATTTAATTGGACTTGAACATCCATGGGTTTTGGTACCCACAGGAGTTGCTGGAACCAAACCCCAGGGGATTCCAAAGCGATACTGTAATACACATTCTCAATGTGTTGGTCTTAAATAAGTGTTTGCAACTTAAAATACAGCCCTGGCTTTGTGGCAGCAATAAACAGGCAAAAGCTGCATTTCATGAGCCTGCTATTTATCATTTTTTAAAACCACTCCCCCGCCCACCTTTGTCCACACGCTAAAGTTTGACTGACACTAATTTCCCGAACAAGATACCCTAGAAACTGCAGTTTATCTCATAAAATCATAACAGACAGGGTTTGTGATGTCCCCTCCGCAAGATTCTTTATTCTGTCAGTTTATAGCATTTGAAATGACGGAAGGAGATGCGTTCCTTTCATATGCCAGCCAGGAGAACAGAACCTGTCACCAACAGTGTAATGTGCTGTGTATTATCACTCTGACTGATCCAGAGGCCCAGAGACTGTCATCTTTTTAGACTGTACAAGTCAACACAAATAAAACTGAGGAGGCAAATGATAATGTCTGAGATAGATCCAGGCTCATTCTGGCCATTACTTTTTATTCAAACCTTAGAGATGACATGATGTGAAAAATGAGCCTGTGTCTAGTTCAGTGCCCATTAGTCTGTGAGCACATTATCTTCCACTTTTCACATTGAATCTCTCTGTACACACTGTGGCAGTTATAGCTGTGCCGCCCGTCACTGTAAGAGGATTTTTAGTACCTCCCCCTATCTTCTGTATATAGCAAATATTGCCCCTAAAATGATATATAGAAGGGACTGTTAAGTACATTTTTAGAAAGTGAGGTTTATAGCCATTTCATGCCAAATTTCCTTCTTATCGCTTGGCCAAATTAGATAGCTCTAGATGTCTTCCGTCAGGATGTTCATAAATGTGCTCAAATGGTTTTTGTCATACTCTACACATTCTGAATGCCTGAGAGCCACAATTGTACAGCCACATTGAGTTACCCGGGCCTTTTGAGTCTACAGTTCATTTCCATTCCTGGAAATCTGAGGATTTACTTTCTGGTATCTAGATTAAAGGGTGAGTTTTGTTACATATACTTTGTGCATGCACACATATGTGCATGCAGATGTGTACATGTGGCTTTATTGTTTTGTATTAATAATGAGTTAAAATAGGATAATATTATTATGCCACTGTTGGATGATGAGGCCCTTTCTTTATCCAGACCATAAAATAACATTTTTGTTGCCTGCTGAGGTGGAGAAATCAATTCATTGCTCCTATCATTCTTTAAGTGTCATATTATTTTGTCCAGTGATAGCATCTTGCATAATGAAAATTTGCTTCCCAATGACTGTGAATACACAAGACGCAGACCTCCCCAAAAGTGGCAAGTGATGATTTGTTGCCTTTCAAAGGACCAGAACAAAAGTGCTTGTGTGTGTGGCTGGCTGTGTTTTTGTGTGTGTAGTAAATGACTCAGAGTGTATCTATACTGTTGAAATAATGCAGTTTGACGTCACTTTAAATGCTGTAGTTCAATCCTATGGAATCCTGGGATTTTCGAGTATTACAAGGTCTTTAGCCTTCTCTGTCCAAGAGTGCCAATACCTCATTAAGTTACAGAGCCCAGGATTCTGTAGGATGAAGCCATGGCAGTTAAAGTGGTATCAAACTTCATCATTTCTACAGTGTATTTGCACTCGGTTTGCTGAGGAGATTTGGACACAGTTACAAATATGATCAATACACAACTATTATTTACTTTACTCTGTAACCTAACCTTTAATGATCCCCACACCAAAATATGCCTGAATTTCCTGCAAGAAGAATTATATGCATATTTTAAAAGTTCTCCTGAGGATATAACACTAAGCATTGGGCTGTTACGGTTCAGTGGTTTAAATTACAGCGCATATAATTAAAACAACTTTAAAAGCTGTCAGCATTCCATCTAACTTGAAAGAGTTTGATTAGCTGAAGTTTCTTAAAATAATATTATAGCATGCTTAGTTGTGCCATGAGTTTGTATTACTGTAGCACTGGACAATAATTCCTATCTTGGTTTTGAAAGCATATACAAGTGTGAAGTAGATCTAAAGTATTATGATCAAGAATAGCTAGCTCGTGTTATAATAATAATAATAATAATAATAATAATAATAATAATAAGCTTTATTTGTATACCACTTTTCCGTGGACGATCAAAGCGGTTTCCAGTATCAGATTATCAACAATTCACTTTATTATTAGAATCCACAAATTGAAACTGCTGTTTTTTTTTTGTCTGTGAGGTAATAAATGTGGACGTCTTTGAAAATGTGGATTATTTCTCAAAGAAATATGTGACAAAAATTATCTTGGCCATTTGAAATTGTGGGATGTTTGTAGTGTCATATACATCAGCCTGTACAACCCATAGCTGAAAGTACTGAGTCATATTCTAATGGAGGGTTGAAGATTATGTTGTGGTAGTGGAATGGGTTCTAGCTCATATGGGTTATATGACATAAGTGGATATGGCCCCACCCCTGCAGCTCTCCTTGAACTTTTATTACTAAAACCCTCTTTCAGTTATATTCATGGCTTCCCCTTGCTTCTGCAGCCATTTATCTTTCTTCGGCTTCTCTCTGCATGGAGAAAAATATTCTGCCATTGTCTGGTGGAGCATCGCCTCCAGGTACTAGCCAAATAGCTAGTACTGCTTGCCCCAGTTGATATGGTGAATGGTTTACAAAATGGTACCCCACTTTTGGGCAAGTCACCCTCTCTCAGCCTCAGAGGATAGCAATGCCAAACCCCTTCTGAAGAAACTTGCCAAGAAAACCCTGTGATAGGTTCACCTTAGGGTCACCATAAGTAGGAAATGTCTTGAAGGCATACAACACACACACACACACACCTATAGTTAATCTCTGATCAGTGATTGGAGGCAATTGTGAGGATTCCAACAGTATCATAAACCAAAGGGGAGAAACTTCTAGATAGTCAGAGCTTGAGAGAGTGGCTGGCCTGTAGTTTGAGTATGGGTTGGATGGGAAACCACCATAGGTTGGATCAGACCTGCGTGTTGGAAGTCTCTTTTCTAATGTCATGGAACAATGCAAATGCCCTTTTTTCAGTCAGACACAAAAGCAATAAAAGAAAACAAACAAACAGGAAGTTGGGCTCCATTCCAAGTGCCTCTTTGGGACTAACCTACTTACCTCATTTTCTCATGTCATGGGACATGGCAAATTATTTATCTATACAAATTTATCTGAGATCTGTGGATGACACCATACTACTATCAGAAAATCTCACGGACTTGGAACAAGTACTAAGGAAGGTCAAAGAAAAAAGTGCAAAGGCAGGCTTAATGCTGAACCTAAAGAACCTGTCGTACTTTAGGCACATCATGAGAAGGCATGACTTATTGGAAAAGACAATAATGCTAGGCAAGGTGGGGGGCAATAGAAAGAGAGGATGACAATATGCCAGATGGATAGACTCAGTTAAGGGGGTCATGGGCATAAATGTACAAGACTTAAGCAGAGCACTGGAGGATAGGGGGGCACTGAGATGTCTCATCCATAGGATCACAATGAGTCAGGGATGAAGCGATGGGCAATTAACAACAACAACAGCATGAACAACAACAACAACAACAAATATATTGCTCTATAAAAGACTATAAAAATTATGAACATCATAAGAGTAACAAGACAAAGAACAAATAAGTACAATCATTATGGGACCCAGAGCAAAACATAATGATGGATGATCCTTCAGGAAAAAGACAGGTGTAACATCCTGTAGACATATATCCCTCAGCTTTGAGGTTTGGTGTTTACCAAACCTCAAAGCTGAGGGATATGTGTCTACAGGATGTGAATTCCACAGGGGAGACAGTGCAACACTAAACATTCTGTGGCTGCACCCAGGCTGTGAAACTCTCTTTCACAGGAGATCCAGTTGCCCACCCCTGGCTCTCCTTTTACTGGCATATGAAGACATTTCTATCCAGAAAGGCCTTTGCATTGTGTGTGTGCAAAATGGTGTGCTGTATATCTGAATATCTGTATATTTATATAGATATTTAATCTTTTATTGAAACAATGTTTTAAATTTATTTAACTGCTTAGTATTTTTAGCTGTCTTTAACCATGTTTTAAGTAATTGTTATATTTAATTTCTTTCTAACATTTGTAAAGTAATGTTTTAGTGAACTTTTTTGAAATTATTGTAAACCACCTTGATTCCTATATTGGGAGAAAGACAAGGTTTATAAAACTAAATTCTTTGTTCTGTGTCATTGTGTATGAACTGGAGCAATCCCACATCTCCCCCCCCCCCCCCCCCCCTTCTCTGATCACAAAATATGTTGACTCAAAGATAATACATGACTTGACATCTGCAGCAGTGTGAAATGAAGGAGTGGTGGAAGGAATTGATTTGAAAGGTTTTATACGGGTTTTATATTAAAAAAAAACAGTGGCCAGTTCTCATTACGTAATATATTTCCCCTTTAGCACAACTTTCAGTGCAATCCTATGCATGCTTACTGAAAAGTAGATCTCACTGCCTTTAATTAGGTTTACTCCTAGGTAAGTTGTGGATATAGGCTTGAGGTCTCAGTCTGATGAAAGTATGCCTTTCCTAAAGATACATACTTGGGAATTTTTTTTTTACCAGTGTTGTGCACTATGCAAAATAATTGTCTTTTTTAAAGCAGGTTATCAAATTACAGCTGAATTCTTTCTGAAGAAGAATATTGTGTTTCTATAGAGATCCTTATTATAAAACCTACTGAATAGTGAGAGAGAGAGCTTTCCCACTTCTTTCTATTTCTGCACTCCATGTTGAAGTATACAGTAATATCGACCACAGACGCTCTAGTGAATCTTAATTAGGCATATGCAGATAGTTCAAAATCTATTCAAGATGGATTATCTGAATGAATGCTAGTAAATTATCCTTTTATTATCCTTTTAGTGTCTTCTGGGGAGATTCAGTAGGATACCATCAGTGTGATCATTTCACTACGGTGAGTAAGAGCAGAAAAGCAACAAAAGGATAAGAAAATGGCACACAAGGGATAATATCAAGTACATCTACACAGTGAGAATATGCAATCTGTTGTATTATATTGGTCAGGAGCAACTGGCTCACATTATGATCTATAGTGAAACCTCAGCATCCTTGGATAGTGTCTTGATTGGTCTCAGTTGGTGGCAACATGTTTTAATGAAATGTGTCATCTAAATTTGAAAATGTATTCCAAATATACAGTTACGTTTACTCACCTTCTCCCCTATTAGGATTCATAGAGAGGGATATACTAAGAAAAAGGAAGAGAATAAAAGGGAGATTTCCTTCTGTTTTTCAGCCCATTCCATTCCCACCCACATCATCCGAAGGACATAGTATGGGAATAGAATAGAAAATAATAATTTTACAATCTGATTGTGCAGGAACCATGGATATAATTGTGTATCCTTCTGTATCTTTAAGTGTGCATGAGTCTATCTCATAGAGTAAGGGTATGGGAAAGTCCACGTATGAATGAGGGGCAATTATGGATGTAAATGTGCATTCATGAATTAGGGATGCCAAGGTGGTTTTAGGAATAGAAAGTAGAAGAGAAAAAATGTCAACATGGCAGAGACATCTATATGTAATTTTGGTTGTTTTCTTGGGATAATAAGTATGGCAGCATATGGCAGCCGTTTAACGGCAGAGCCTGGAATATTACATTTTGATCCCATCAACTCTCTGCTTCACCCTATTAAATGACTGTCTTAAATTTGTATAGTGTATATTGTGTTACTGGTTTTTATCTATTTTTATGATGTGTTTGTAACTGGTTTTAATTCTGTGTAAACTGCTTTGATCTTTTGGAAAAGCGGTATATAAATTAAAAATTATTATTATTATTATTATTATTATTATTATTATTATTAAATAGACTAATAAACATGTTAGATGTTCCTTTCACCCATGCTGATGCCATCCTTAACTGACACATTGAAGCCATTAGTAATTACATACATAGTGTAGGCTAATGTCTTTCTATCACTGCTCAGTTGTGCATTGCTTTAGCATGTCAGTATATTCATTCCTTTTAAAAATTACTTCCCAACTCTGGTTCAGGCATTACAAGAATGTCCTAACACATTCCCTTTGGGTTATGTTCCTTGTTTCTACTGAATTCTAAATTTTGAAAATTTTGGCAAGTGTTTTTTTTATTACTATTATTATTTTGTTTTGTGGCTAGTCTAGCGAGCTTTGAAAGCATCACAGAATCCTTCATTACATCTTTGTTGGTTTGTTTAGTCCCATGAACTTGGCACTATACTTAGCGCAACTGTTAGAACTTTGGTATATAATGTCCAGCAACAGAGAGCTAGTAAGCGTTCCATTGCTGACTATCCAGATTGTTAATCCGCTGCACAGATGGCTCTGCATAAGACAGTGTGGGAGAAGAGTGTCTTCTTAAAGCCAATTAAATAGAATCCTTATCCAAGAAGGATTTTCAGAATGCCTATGCATGCAAATTCATGATGTGTTGCACTGCATATTTAGGTGCTTCTGCTTTCCCCTTCTTTACCACTGGCAAAAAGCAGCACAACTCCCTACTTTGTGGAAGTTAGCAGGTTATATGTGTTCTCTTTCCAGTGTCTTACAAAAATAGGTGGGGGGAAAAAGACTTGAAGTTGATTAATAATTATAGAAACTGCGAGTGTTTGGGTAGAAGGAGAGGACAAAGAGATTAAAACAAAATACAAAAACAAATACTGGTAAACATGCTTCTTACAGGCACAGAAGTTAGGTGCAGCAAAAGAGGATCAATAAATTCAGTTTCTTTTTAAAAGCATTAGAGTTGTGCATTTGTAGTATATTGGCCTGTTACAGACAGGCCAAAATAAAGCTGCTTCGAGTCACTTTGGAGGTATGGTATTTCAATGATGCATAAGTCACACAAGCTGCCTCCAGGCCTTAGGAGCCGGAGTGGTGGCTTTGGTGGGCTTTTGTAGGACGCATGCATCATTGAAATACCATACTTCCAAAGTGACTCGAAGCAGCTTTATTTTGGCCTGTCTGTAACAGGCCATTGTATAGACTGGCTCACAGTTTATGGGAAGATGTTATAGCCACTAACTTTGCACGGTGTTCAGTTTTAAACTGAAACTGCTCCATTCAGCATTGTGCAAATGGACTTCTGTTTCTGCAGATGGACATCCTATTTGTTTTCTTCTTCTTCCCACGACTCTTCATGTCCTCACCTGATCTTCTCCAAAGGGTCTCTCTAGTTCCAGAGTGGATGTAGTGGATGAGTAGAGAACATAGAGTTGTTTCCACCATCATTTATTTATGTAGCACCACCAGTGTACATGATGTTAAGTAAAACAAGGTGTTTAACTTGGAGAAGAGAAAACTGAGAGGTGATATTATGGTTGTTTTTAAGTATTTGAAGGGATGCCATGTTGAAAATAAGAAAGCTTGTTTTCAGCTACTTTTCCAAAGGCTTGCTGTATTTGGTCCTCAGTTATGTTGCATCTGTAAATTATCATGTGCATGCATGAGAAAAGAAGATGTTACAGAAGTTCACAATTAATGGCTTTTAAAGGAATCCTGAACAATTGTTGACTTTTCTAGATCTACTCTGTAAAACATGAACCAATGGATTCCAATTGCAGGAAAGGAGATGCAGCCTAAGCATTAAGAATTACCTCCTGAGAGTAAATGCTTTTCCACAGTGGAATAAACTGACTTGGAGGGTGGCAGATTTCTCCTTCTTTGGAGCCTGGATGACTCTCTCTTAGGAGTACTTTGACAGTATTTCTTTCATAGCAAGAGTTGAGTTAGATGGTGCTTGTTGTCTCTTCCAACCTATGATTCTGTGATTCTGTAACAAGAAAAAACAGCCAGCCTTCCCCAAGGTATACAGTCTAAAATACACACACATATACACACACATGTAGGAAAGAGTAATACAATTATAAAACTATACAATGCAACTGTAATTATCCAGATAGAAATACAGTACAAACCCATACAATATATAAAACAAACCAACAAATACACATGGTCAAAATATGCAAGATTATAAAATACTATTAGTCTAAAATTCCATACTAATCTCTAAAATGGAAATAAGGATTGTTGCAGGGGGCTGAGGATTAAAAATCGTGTGATCAATTTTCACAGACTGAATCAGTGGATCAGTTTTCACAGGTTGAATAAAACACATATGAATGACAACTTTGTTAAGTGGTGGTGCATATAATTAACAATATAATTTAATTATTGTATTCTTTGTATTTTGTCTGCGTAAACTGCCTCAATTGCAATGTTGAGATGAAAACATAGTCCTGATCAATTTGCCATTGCCTTAAAGGGTGATTAAATTGCATCCCAGAACTTTGTGTGAGTAGAAACATGACTTACAGAGTAGATCTAGAAAAGTCAACAATTGTTCAGGATTCCTTGACAGAGCCTTTAAAGGCCATTAATTGTGAACTTCTGTAACATCTTCTTTTCTCACGCATGCACATGATCATTTACAGATGCAACATAACTGAGGACCAAATACGGCAAGCCTTTGGAAAAGGCAAGGCATATAACAAAAAAGAGGTAAAACTCTTGGAAATTTGGCAAACACTGAAGGTAGGAAGTAGGAATGAGACAAATATTTGATTAATGTAGGCACTAACTGAGATTTCAATGCCATTTCTAAGTGAGATGGTGAAAAATGGAATGTATTGACAGTGAAAGATAAAGGCGTGGACTATAAATCAGTTTGTCTAAACATTTTGCTTCTGCCATTTGCATTACTTAAGCCAGCTGCTTCAAATTCCTGGAACACAAAATAGTCATTATTTGCATAAGCCATGACTCCCATTTATATGGAAACATTATAAGAAAGCATATTTGTAACCTCACAGCTATGGCAAGCTTGGTGTGTTCCCTAAAAATCACAACATCATTTGCTCCAAATGGCTTTCTTCATTTCACTTTTAAATGGAGTATTCTCAAAAGTCACTGAAAGAATTGTCTAAAAGAAACCCAGTTTTAGGGGGAAAGCAGGATACAGATGATGA
>NC_056522.1:219080589-219170676 GCF_019175285.1 Sceloporus undulatus
TGATGATGATGATGATGATGATGATGATGATGATGATGATGATGATGATGGGATTTTGGGAGTTTTTCATGCTATGTGGCCATGTTCTGGAATAATTTATTCCTGACATTTCACCTGCATTTATGGCTGGCATCTTCAGAAAATGGTGGCATGGGGTACATATATTTTGTGACCATTGGTTTATCTCTTTGTTGCTCTGTTGGTGGATGGCAAGGCCTCAGAGTGGAAGGATATGCGATGAGGATTTGTGTCTATTTAATTAATGATCCGTCTGCTGGGAAAGCCCCTGACCCTGGGTGATGTTCATTTGCATGTGCTGAGTCTTGATTTTAGTGTTTTTCAGAACTGGTAGCCAAATTTTGTTTAATTTCAGGGTTTCTTCTTTCCTGTTCGAGTTGTCCAGGTGTTGTGGATTCCAATGGCTTCCCTGTGCATTCTGCCCTAATAGTTGTTGGCATGATCCAGAATTTCAGTATTTTCAAATAACATTTAATGCCCATGCTGGTTTATAACGTGTTTTGCTACTGATGATTTTACTGGCTAGCCCAGTCTGCAGTATCTCTCATGTTCCTTGATTCGTCTTTGGACACTGTGTTTGGTGGACCCTATGTAGATTTACTGACAGCTGCATGGTATGCGGTAAATTCCTGTGACTGTGAGGTCTCTCCTCTCCTTCAATAAGTGCAGGATTTCCTTCGTTGGTTTGTAGATCATTTGGAGGTTGTGTTTCCCTATTCTGTCTGTGTCTCCTTTGATGTATGGTAAAAATACCTTCCCTTTGGTTGGTTGTTTTCTTCACTCCTATGTGGCATATATACCCCACACACCTCCATGCCAACATTCTCTGAAGATGCCAGCCACAGATGTGGGCAAAATGTCTGGAATAAATTCTTCTAGAACACAGCCATCTAGCCTCAAAACCCCACAAAAAACTATAGATGCCACCTGTGAAAACCTTCAACTTCACAGTGATGATTATGGTTGTTGAAATGTGTAACATGTTCACATTTATTTATATTTTCTTCTTAGCTTCTTAGTAATAACAACATAGAGATGTCTGTAAAAATGGAGTGACTGACACACAGAATTACCATATATACTCGACTATAAATTGACTTCATGTATAAGTCGAGAGCGGGTTTTGGGGCCAAAGTTATAGGTTTTTATATAACCCATGGATAAGTCAAGGGTAAAATTTAGGGGCATGTTACAAAGAATGCAAAGGATGAAGGAAAGGAAAATGATGTCAAAGCACACTGCTATTTTCTCACCCAGACATTCAAAAAGACCAGAAGTGGCACTGCAGGGGAGAAAATAGAGAGGGGTGCTACTTCTTGTAGTTTCTTCCAGGATGGACTAAGCTCTTTCCTTTTGCCACTCTACTCAGAAAGGGAATGATTCCCTTTTTGATAAGAGTTAAGGTAATTTACTTACAGTACTTCCATTGACCCATGGATAAATTGACACAGGTTTTGGTGGTCAATTTTTTGATCAACATTTCTAGACAAATACATGAGTACTGTGGACCCTTGTTATATGCTGGGGTTTGGTTCCAAGATCCCCCGTGGATAACAAAATCCATGGATGCTCAAGTCACATTAAATATAATAACATAGCAAAATGGTGTCCCTTATAAAAAATGGAAAATCAAGGTTTGATATTTGAAATTTATACTGTTTTTGAACATTTTCAAACTGTGGATGCTTGAATCCATGTATAAAACATCCATATATAAGAAGGACCAACTGTATATGCAGTAATCTTAACATTGATTTTCTCTTTCTTTGGATTTGGGTTGTAAACAATATTCTATATACTGAGCTTAATAAAGTTATATTCTGTTTCCTCCAGTTGATATACAATGGTTGGTACACCTGGCTTAGGATCAGTGACTTCTCAGATTACAATTGCCTGGAAGGGCGACGCCACAATAATACATGAGCCACATGTGGAGGAAAGGCCACAACTTTATTAATGCAAAACCAGCAACGAAAGGTAGGGTTGGCCAAAAGCATGAGGTCTGGATCATCGTACAACCCTCTGTTGTAAGATACTGGCCAGTTATATATCAGCAAGACATCGGGATGAGCTAGGGGCTAATGGAATGCCCTCTCGTATCCATGCAACCTACTGATTGCATTTAATAATAAAGCCCCTAGTCACCAGGAAGCGGTGTCACGTTATGGCCCCTGCAATGGCCACAACACATGCCCTCATCACTCCCGTGTCCCATAGGGACTCCCGATACAGTGCTACGCAACCCTATAGACCATGTCCACCAGATCCAGACCCTCCGCTGCCGCCCCAAAGTTGTGACAAAACTCCCAGCACCCTAGGGAGATCCGAGCAGCAAATGGCGCTGAGCGCCTGACCATGAGGTCTTAAATAGGCCGAGCAAAGGTGGGGGCTGGGTAGGGAGTCGCCCCGCCCCCAGAGCAGCCGAACCAATGAGCTGCCCTGGAGGACCGGGGCAACCAATGAGAGGGGCTATCTGCCTCCCAGAGCGACCCTCTGGGGGCGGAAGTCCCCCCCTTTCCCTCCCCAGCCACCAATTGCAGGCAGGCGCACCCCAGCAGTGCAGTCAGCACAGCACAGCCTTGCGTCGCCAGCAGCAACATGGCCTGCCCGCTCAGTCAGGAGGCTGTCTTTTAACATTCAGCATCACCTGATAAAATGTTTAAGATAGCACTGTGCAATTGCTGATGGAGTAGTCTTTCTTTGAAGGTGGAATTCTATGCATATTTATTCAAGACCCACTAGGCCCTCCTTATCCACGGACTTGCCATCTGTGGATTTGATCATCTGAGGATGGCAAGCCTGCATTGTCCCCAATGGCGGCACAGACAAAGCTGTGCTGCCATTGGGGACCAAAGTACTTCTCCCCTCCCCCTCCCTCCTCCTTCCCTCCCTTCTTCCATCCTTCCTTCCCTCCTTCCTTCCTTCCTCTCTGCCCCAGCTTGGATTTGGGGGCAGAGTCTGGCTCCCAGTCAGCCAGGGTTGGGGCCGGGGCTTGAGTTTCAAAGCCCCAGGCCCAGCACTCGGGATGGAAGAGGGAGGGAAGAGGGAAGGTACAAGGAGTGGGGACTTTAGTCCCATTCTCCCTACGTGGCTGCACCACCATTAAGGATAATGGGATTTGAGCATCCATAGATTTTGGTATCGGGGGGGGGTTCCAGAACATATCCCCTGTGGATACCGAGGGCCCACTCTATTGCAATAAGCAAGGCCCTCCTATATTAAGAATACTCGATTTTTAAAAAAAAGTTTAAACACTTTAGACATAATTGTTGCCTTGGGTTTTTTGGAATAAGAAAACTAAACATTTGATTGTTTTAAAAAACAAGAACATTTTAACTAATTTATCCTAATGAGAAAACAAAGCTCAATTTGCAATGCAGTAACATCCTGCTCAGTACAATTGGGTATGTCAATACCTTGGCCTGCTCGCACTTGCCCACTTGCTGCCCCACCTGGAATAATAATTCTTGCTGATTAGACAGTAAGGGATGAAGGATTTAGCAAACTTCTCCCAAGAAAGCTCCATACAATTCTCCTCAAGTGAATGGATGGATGGGATTACATTACATGCATTTTATGGATGGATGTGATTACACTGGGGAGAAATTGGTGAACTCTTTGGATGCTGTCAGGCTTTTGAAAGATTCCCATGTGAAAAAGCAATGATTTTGCTGGTCTGATATTTGGGTACAAAGACTAGAGGCTGATTTATATGCTTTATAAGTTGAAGCATTCTGAACAAAAGACAAATATGTATTTCTGGATGCACTTGGGTGACTATTAATTAAAACAAACATTCTTGTAATATATATATTTTAAAAACCTTTAAAGCCTGATCTCTTTCTATGTGCCTCCTGGCTATTGTTAGTTTCTTATTCTCTCATAAACTATGAATAAATTTACTGTTCAGCAAATACAATACATTCATAGATTAACATTGATATGCCTCTGATTTTTTTGTACATGAATGAGTCCCTTTTGTTACTTTGTATATACAAGATCATCTACAGCATTTGATGAACATGCATAATACGTACAAGTTTCCTTCACAGAGAAAAACATGAATTCACATCAACACAAGATAGAGATGCATACAGTTAATGTAAAGTTAGATTCTCCATCTTTTGTTTTCAGAAAACAGCTACATTAGCTATCATACCTTTTGTCAGAGCAATCACTGTAAACAGTACTGCTGCAGAGTTTTGAAAACTTTGGTTTTACAATATAAATTCATCTAGCTATCAATATAACCAATGCATTTCCATAAAAAAGTTTTGGCTCATGAAAATAGTCATCTGGTCAAAATTTTAGAAATGAGACTATTGCAATCTTATGTACTTTTGTGACTATGCAATCACATAGTCTCAGTGCTCCAAAAGCCAAATTCTATAGCAGCTTGTATTTGTTAGTTCCTAAACCTGAAATCCTTTGAATGGATGTGTAATTTGCAGAAAAATATCCTCATTCCTGAGTTCTGACATCAGCTAATTTAGCCGAGAATTTCTGAGTTTAAAAAACCCATGTATGGCCCAGGGGCAGGGCATGCATCATGTAAATGGGACCTTTGAAAAAGCAAATCATGAGTCCAGTTGTTATTGTTTTGTGTGTGTGCATGCGTGCGTGCGTGTGTGTGTGTGTGTGTGAAAGGAGAGAGACCCAAGTACCTCTGGGTGCCACCACTAGGAGAAAAAAGCTTTTATTTCATGAACAACTAACCAAAAGGACAATAATTTTGTGTGTCAGTGAAATAATATTGTAAGAAGTGAACTATAGCAAATAATCATGTGGAAGGACATACATACACCCCTTCAAAGTGACCCGGTGATTTTCCAAATCCTAATCTCTATCCCTTTCTAACCGCATAATATAATTGTGAGAATACAGGTTTGCACAATAATTATGAGCCCAACCGTGGAAGATTAACAAGACTGATTTCCCTCTTATAATTCTCTTATACTGCTCACATATTACCACCTATTTTTGATTTGAGGCACTCACTCAAGAGGTATACATATTTGTCATGGACCTCAGATTTTCTCATTTCAACTCTTCATTTATTTAATGCATAATGTCTCTTATTTAATGGTCTAAATATGAATTTGCTCTGATGTCATTGCTTGGACTGGACCAGGCCAGCTAGCCTAGACTCATACAGCTGTATAAAGCCTAACAGATATAGTCAGATCTCTGCATCCACAGATTCAACCATTCACGGTTTGATTTTAAATATATATATATATATATATATATATATATATATATATATATTCCAAAAAACAAACCTTGATTTTGTCATTTTATGTAAGGAAGACCATTTTACTTTGCCATTGTATTTAATGGAATTTAGCATCCACTGATTTGAGTATCCATGGGGGTCTTGGAAACAAACCCCAGAGGATGCCAAGGCTCATAGTACATGGTGACCGATCTCAGTAAATGTCCTAATTTTTCTGTTTGCCTGGGAGTCCATCAAATGACTAGGGAATTGCCAAGCCCTTGGTAGATCACAGGTTACTCCTGGTGGGCTCTAGCCTTTTCAACAGGTATCCAGTTGTGCCTCTGTAGAGAAATGAAAAATTAAATAGTCTTCTTGACTAAATAAGATTCATTGCCACAAAAGATAAATAGTATTAGAGAAAAGGGGACTTTTTTCCTGCCCACTGAAGCTAATCATTGGCCTGTTACAGACAGCCAAAATAAAGCAGCTTCGAGTCACAGTAGAGGTATGGTGTTTCAATGATGCATGCATCCTAAGAGTCCAGAAGTCGCACTAAAGCCACGCTCTAACCCTAAGGACTGGAGCGTGGCTTTGGTGCGACATCTGGACTCTTAGGACGCACACATCATTGAAACACCATACCTACACTGTGACTCGAAGCAGCTTTATTTTGGCTGTCTGTAACAGGCCATTGATTCTGTCCACCCAGGCTGGACAGAATGAATATAACATGGCTTCCTGATCCAGCAGAGACGTGGCTTGAACATCAAGATCTTCTTGAGCTCTGGTTTGTTCTAATAATTGATAGATTTTGGACCTTGCCTCCTGGCTTGCCTTGGCTACTGCCTGGCCTCACATTTTCTGGTTTCTGACTTGGTACAGACTGTTTTGCCCACAACCCAATCCTGACCTTTTGGATAAAAATAACCATAACACCCTTATGATCAATAGTTCAAAGGCTGAACCAGCCTTACTATAGTGTGGAAAACATATTTAATCATTGGTTCAAATTATGAAAGAAATGCAGCAACAATATTGAGAGAAGTCTACATGAGGTAGTGAACCTGAATGAGAAATTGATGCCTTATTTATTAGATAGCAAGCATCTCCATAATGCACTGGAAGATAAACGATGAACCATTCCTTCAGGATCTCAAGGCATGGGGGGATGTTACACTTGACACAGTGATTATTGATAGCCATGATAAAGTTCTAAACATTGAACAATGAAAAACCCAAAAGCAATACTAAAAAAAAAAAAAAAAATAGTGGAGTGAAAGTGGAAAATTATGGGAAGCGTTAGGGATGTTTCATCTCACTACCTCTGCCTCATTATACTATCAGAAAAATGTAAAATACATAGACTAGATAAATGTCTTATTAAGCCTTTCACTGCTTTTTTCTGGGAACTTGGAAGTGTATGTGAATAATGAAAAATGTAAAAACACTTTTATCATATGATGCAGATGGTGGTAGGCAGCTTTGACAAACCTTTTTGCTACTCACTACTTAGATGGGGCAGCAGAACTTGAATCAGGACAGTATGATAGCCATGTATTTAAAACGATAATTTGTAAAACGCACAATACATTTCTAAAATAACTTTATAGTAATATGATAGCAGAAATCCTAGGAGTTTTCCATGGTGAAGCGGGGCCATTAGCAGATGTCTTTTGCTGAGGGTCATATCAACTTGAACTGGCCCTGGGTGATCAAGTACTTTGAAGAATGTAGACAGATGTCAATAGGCAGATGTCAAGCAAATGAAAGCCAAAGGAGCAATAATCTAATGGCACAAATGGAATACTTCCCAGAACTAAGCCATGCCCAGACAGAGGGAGTAGAGGAAATCTGAGTGAATTATCTTAGGCAGCATCATAATATTTGCCTTCTGGTGGCAGCTGAATTTCTGAACCATGGCCATGGTAGGTTGTCATGTGACACTCCCAGTTTTCTTTCTACTAGTAGAGCTTCAGAAAGTTACTTTTTCAGTCTGTAGTTCCCTGAATCTCTCAACCAGTTGGGATAAAAAGGGTCCCTTGGACCCATTCCCACCGAGTGTATATTGGGTCCCTCCACAATTCCTGTTGAGAAAAAAGGAAACATCATTGTGGCTGCATACTGTATGTATTAAAAGTAAAGTGTACTTTGGCCCCAAAAGTGAAACTTGCTATGGGAAACTGCAGTTTCCTCTTATGCTCATTGGGATCTCACCAAGCCTTTTTCCAGTCTCCTTGTTTCCTCCAAAATCCATCAAGGATGGGAAAAAAGGGGATAGGCTATAAGGGAACTGGAAAAGGCTGTAGTTGGGAACAATGGTAATCTTCACTCTCCAACGGCAGAATAAAGTAGCTGCGTGTATTTTTCCATTGTGTATGTTATTAATTAAACCCAAGCACAAAGCATGAAAGTTGCCAATGTAATTTCAACAAATACCATCAGAAGCAAATGTGCAGTAAGATTAGCAAAATTTATTGAAGGGGGTTTGCACCTCCCTCAAAAGCATCTTGCCATTTCATATACCATTTCATATATACAGTTACTTTCTATGTAGGCTATTTATCACTTTCCAAATGGCCTTTATTCTGGACAAGTGATGAAGTGTGTGTGTGCTGTGTGCTGTGTGCCTTCAAGTCATTTCTGTCTTATGGGAACCCTAAGGCAAGGCTATCATGAGGTTTTCTTGGCAGGTTTGTTTGGGGTAGGTTTGCTATTGCCTTCCCCTGAGGCTGAGAGAATGTGACTTGCCTCAGGTCACCCAGTGGGTTTTATGGTTAAGCAGAAATCTTAATTGAAGACTGGTTGCGTGTGTTATCCACACCAGCAGCCTGTGGGAGTGAGGGGTACATTGTGCTTTCATTGTGGAAAGAGGTACCTCTGCTGCTCAGGACAGGGCATGCTGTTGGCTCAGCTGATGTCTGAGCCACAACCCTCCCTCCATCTGTCCTGTGTACCATACAATCTGCTTTCCTCCCCTCCTGTAAAACACAAGCCCAGTTGCAAGGCTTAAGCTCTGGGGACCTTTCAAAAAACACTATGCATATCAGTTTGCACACTGTTTTCCTTGGAAGAAGGCCACATATATATAGTTGTCCATATTCTCTAGGGTTAGGGGCAGAAGACCCCCGTGAATATGGAAAAACCGCAAATAACAAAAACCTCATGTTTTTACTGAGAGGATACCTCTCTAGATATCTCTAGGTCCTTCAGTGCAACTCTATGGTTGATGTCCGACAGACACTGACCATAGAACTGCCCTGGAGGAGCTACAAAGGCCTAGTAGAGTATTCTCAATCTCTTTCAGTACAACTTTTAGTTAAAGGTGACCATAGAGTTCCGCTGGAGGACTTAGATATTGCTAGAGAGAACATATTAATCAAATCCGTGAATAATCAAATCCGCAAATATCAAAGCTACAAATATGGAGGGATGACTGTATATATATTTTGAGTGAATTGCATTGGGTTATTTGAAGAATTATATACTCAACTATAAGTCGATTTCTTGTATAAGCCGAGGGCAGGTTTTGGGGCCAAAATTAGAGATTTTGATATGACCTGTGAATAAATTGGGGGTAAAACATAGGGGCATAAAACAAAGGATATAAAGGATGAAGCAAAGGAAAATGATGCCAAAGAACTTACAAAATTCTGCAGGCATAAATGTTTGTGGTCATCATAAAGGCTGGATGGATAATAGAGTAGAGGTGGCCAATGTTTCTTTTAGATGCTCTCAGTATGGACTAAGTACTCACCTTTAGTCACTCTGATCATCACAGAAAGGAGATGGCTCCTTTATTTTTTTTAAAGCAAGAGTTAAAGTACACTTCTTACATTGATCCGTTGATAAGTCGACCTAGGTTTTTGAAGGTCAATTTTTGACTAAAATTTCTAGACTTATATATGAATATATAGAGTATGTTTTTGTACCCATCCTGAGACTTCATCTTTGTCTCTCTGACACTTACCTCTTCCTCCTCCTCCTCTTCTTCTTCTTTGCACTGGAATAAGGAAAAGTGCACTCCATACAAGCCAGGGACAATAGTGATTCTACCAGAAACGTGTTCAACATTTCCTTAGACACCAAAGTAATGAAGAACAATGGAAGACACTGGCCCCATTCTGACATATTATGTCACTCCTCCTCCAAGAGCACTGTGCATGTTGAGAGTGAGGAGGTAAAGTCACTTCTGGGTCAGAAGCTAGAGCTATTAGCCACAAAACTACAATCTTTTCCCACTCCACTGTATATTTCTTTTATGGAGAGCTTAGGGAGTTTGTCGCATTACAAATAAAAGCGACTTACCTCTCCTGGGTTCAAGTTGATTACGGGATGCAACCGGGAGTTATAGCATGGAAAATGCTGCCTGCCGCTGCCTGACTGCATCCCACCTAAAACCTGGCTCCGAGCTGTACTCAGCTGGCTGATTTGCAAAGTTGGGAGCTTCCTGTTTTTTTGAAAAGTGGAGGGCTAAAAGCAGCTGGGAGCTGGGTTTTGGGCAACATGCAGTTGGGTGGCGGCATCAGCGACATTTTCCATGGGATAATTCCTGGCTGCATGTGATAAACTCCCAGAGGAAGACATGTATCCAATTATTTCCAGATGTGTTCTCACAAAACTCTGAAGCTTTAGAAAAGAGTTCCAGTTGTGGGTGCATCTGCACTGTAGAATTAATACAGTTTGACACCACTTTAACTTCCATGGCTCTATCCTTCAGAGTTCTGGGATATATAGTTTTGTGATGTGCCAGCACTCTTTGGCAGAGAAAGTCCCTGTAAAACTACACAGGATTCCATAGGATGGAACTACAGAACTTAATATGGTATCAAACTGCATCATTTATACAGTGTAGATCTATCCAAGATCCAAATGTTACAGAAGATGGCTTCAGGTCCCTTTGGTTTTGGGTCCAGGCTATCTCTGAACTGAATCTGCATCCCTAGCTTTGAATGTTCCAGAGATAAATCTGTTTCAATAGGTTGGATTCTGAAGTATTCAGTGAAGTTCTGGACTTTTAAGATAACAGGAAGAGCTGCAACATTTATAAAACCAACCTTTGTCTAAGGTTGAAGCTCATTCGGAAGACTGGTAGATTCACAACATATTGGCCATATGTTAGCATGAGGAAAGTGGGAGATGAAGGAGACTGGGTGGGAGAATTATAGATAATTAGGAATTGATCTTTCACACGTGTTCAAAAGATGTGACATAGCTATTTTAAGAATACAGTAATGACTGGAAATAAACTTTTAATGGTGTTAGTCCAAATGCCAAATATTTCAGTACTAGGAATTTTAGCACTGCGTGCCACAAGAACATTTTCTGCTGAGATAGAACGTAATTGCTAAAAATACATGGTTCTTATAAAAATGGAAATGAACACATGGTTTGCTTGTCCAAAATTAGTACAACAGATTGAACAAGCTAAGCTGGTCTGGAAGAAACTGTACTTTAAACTATGGATGCAAAACTCTGAATAAATTCCTAGAAGTCTGGATGTTTACTGAAATTTGCATATTACCTCAGATGTGTTCTGAAAAGGTTTTCCCATTTGTAGCTGTACAGATCTTTCTATATTGTCCTCCAGTTTAAGACAGCACATAACAGAAACTATGATGGATCAGGTCCAGAATTTAGGAGGTTACTTTTGAAAAAATATTTTTCCAGTTACTCACTGTGGTATTTGAAAAGTAATCTGTTACCACTAGTCAGTATGATGTTTAAAAACTAATTTATGGCATTATTCATTCTATTTTTTGTTCCTTTTCAGATATTTTTAGTTTTTTTAAAAAATATATGCTGCCAATCCCATGACTGGAATGATGCACATAGCCAGTGCCAGTACTAGCAGGTAAATGATCCCCTCAACCTTGCTTTCCATGGTTGGTATCCTGCTAGTGGCATAAGCAGGTGTAAGTTAATTGTATGCCTGCATATTTTTCTATTACTGTAGAGGTTTGTATTCTCTACCCCTGCAGCAACTAAAGCCCTTCCTTCCCGGGCCTACCATGGAGATGCCACTTGTGTGTGAAGGCGAGTGGAAGTGCGATTACAGAAGTGTCTGGCTGTATCCTTGTAGCCAAATGTGAAATGATAACATAATCTGCTGAGACCTCCAGAAAACCTTAGCAGACTTCAGTTGCTGATATACTCATTTTACATCTGGCTTCTAATATTCCCCCATCCCACTCTCGTACAGGCATGAATGGCTATCGTAGCTGGCTTTTATTATAGATCGAGATGATGGCAAATGGTTGAGCATCACTTGCTCTGAAGCCAGAACAAGACACCTAGCCATATGATCAAAGCTGGACACTTTGGACTGCAGAGTGAATCAACTCAAGGTGGCAACATGCATGCAAGGCAGCACAGTGGGATGTGCATGCGAACAGCAGCCTGGTGTCAGAATGGAGGTAATGGGGGAGGGGGTCAGAGCAGCTCTGTGGCCCGGATACTCCAAGCTGCCCCCCAAGTATCTTAACCAAATTAGACAGGACCCCCCACAAAACACACACAAACACACACAATTTTTACACAGGATAGCATATATAGAATCTGTTGAATACTATTCAGCAATTGATTTAACAGGTCTACTGTAGTTGGCACTATCAACAGAAGGAGTGGGAATCAAGTGGACCTCCTTATGTTGTAGGACTCCAACTTCCAGCATTCCTAACATTGGCTGTTCTTACTACAGCTCCTAGGACTTGCAGTCCAAGATCTGGAGGGCCTCATGAATCCCACCTCTACTGTTGGTAGCCCCAACTAGAGTAGATCCATTGAATCCATTATTATATGGTAAGTCAATGCTAGGATAAATCCAATTAATTCAATGAGTCTACGCAGGGCTTTGACAGCATATTTTATTCAAATGATAGGTGGAATAGAATATGGTTTTGTTTACTGCCTGCTGGTTGGGCTGTTTCAGCTTTTTCAAAGTGGAGTGAAATCACCTAGCTCTTCTGACATCTTAGTTTATGGTAAATAATTATCCTTGCTCTTTTCCCCTCCCACAAGGCAATGAAGCTCATTTGAGAAATTGGCAAAACTATCAATCTGATCGTGTGGCTTTTGGAGAGGACTTTAAAAATAAAATAAAAGGGCTGTGGTCCATTGGGGAAGTCCAATAAATGCCTCAGTTGAAAGAGAAGTTATCTGATATTTGCATAACTCTGATAAAATGAATTTTAAGAACTTCTCCAGTGTTGTTGCATGTAAATTTGATGATAAGGTCAATAATAGCAATGTCATTAGAACACTCTTGAAGACAGACTGTCTCTGAAGGGCTTCCCAATAGTGCAATATAAATTAGATTACAATCCATTATTGAGTGTTGCACTAAGACATTACAAAACAGGTTCTCTAGATAAAAGAGTTTTATCATGTCTATTTTCCAGCAAATATAACAGCATTTTCCAACATGGCTTTATATTTAAAAATGGCAGTGGCATTCCCTTTGTCATTCAGCAAGATTAAATAGGGATTCATTGCTTATATCTACTGGGTTTCACTTCTATTATCGATTATGCATTTTAATTCCACTATTACTTTCTGCTGTTTCATAGGCTCCAGTTCTCCTAATTCTTAACAAAACTGAATCTTTCTCTCTCTCTCTCTCTCTCTCTCTGTGTGTGTGTGTGTGTGTGTGTGTGTGTGTGTGTGTGTGTATATATATATATATATATATATATATATATATATCAGGCACTCAAAATCAAATATGCACCATGATTGAACCACCATCTTCTATTTTTGATTTATGGGTCTAAAATAATATTTTATTATGGCTGTGTTTGGTTTCACAATAAAATCCTGAGTTATCCTGCTAAGACTGGGTAAGAAATGACCTTGTTGTATTTGCATTTGCCATGGCAGTCAGAGGTCTGAATGGCCTGTAACTTTATCAATGGAATCAAATCTGAAAATTGGGCATTTCAACCCAACCCAACCGTAATATAAAACACAATCTAATGTGTGATTTACAAAGACCCCATATCCATGTGTGCTCAATCAAGTCCCATACTATCCAGTGGGACTTTATTCCCACAAACTGTGCAGCTTTGCAATAAACACACAATATTTCCTAACCTCGTGTCTGGGCACATGTGGGTGAATGGTGGCAGACCAGAATATCATTGTAGTGTGGTCCCAGTCCTCATTCTATTGATTTATAGTTGGCTTCATTTTTCCTTGATGTATGAGATTCATCCCCACCTTGTAAATTTGAGAAATTTTGAAAATGTTTTGTTTTTCATCTATAAGTAACTCGACTTTAAGTCACTCCTTGTACATTACATAATGTGGCAAATCCTTGCCAGAAAACTAGTGTCAGATAGATAGTGGGTAGAGCTTAGGCTAGCAGTAGAAACAGTGGTGAATTCACAACATTCACTGGGGAGATCTTGCAGGTGTGTGCTATCTTTTAGTTTATGCTATCTCACAGAAGTGTGAACTAACTCTACTGATGCTACCGCATGCTTCTTGGAGGCCTCAACCATGCAGGTTGAGATCCTGCAGTGGGAAACATGGCATAAAGTTCCACCCAGGCAGGACTACAATACATTTTCTTTTCTTCCCTCCTAAAGGACTCACCTTCCTCCTGTGAAGGTGATTTAGTGGCTGCTGAAGAGCAGAGGGCATCAGAGATGCATTTGGTGGTGAGCCTATAACTAGATGTACATTAATGGAATCATCTGGTATCTTCAGAGGTTCAAAGGTATTCTTAGATAATGCCTTTGCTTTCTGCATCTGGCTCTTAGGACATTACTGGATGCTTGTCTTATGTCCTCTGCTGTCTTCCAGCCAGTCACTAAATGGCCATGGAGCAGGAGGAAAGTGAGTTCTGCATGGGGTTTGGTCATTGCCTGATGCAAACAATGGACTCCTACCTCTACAATGTTTGATCATTGCAGGATGGAGATAATGGGTTCCTCCCTTCACAATGTTTGGTCATTACAGGATGGAGATAGGGGATATCTCCCTCTAGAATGCATTTGAATATCTTTCAGTTGTGCTCATGTATGTCACTAACAAGTTGCCAGATTATTGGTTTATTGATTGATGCACTTCTTGATTTTATTTACTTAGATTTTATTCCCTCTTTCCTCTAACCAGCTCAAGGTAGTGTCTCTGTTTTTCTTCCTTCTCACTTCTATCCACACAACAACTCTGTGAGATGTGTGAAGCTAAATAGGTGATAAATGCCCCTAAATTTCCCTCACTGAGTTTCACATCTTGGTGGGTGCTTAAGCCATAGATGTCCCAGTCAAAACACTTTAGCCATTTATACAATACATGGCAGAGTGTGGTAAATGCTGTACACAAAATTAAAAGAAGCAAAAAGAACATCCCACATCTCTATTGAAGAATCTTATACACCCTACTTGGGGGGGGGGGGGGGGGAGGTTGCCCTACACTCTACCCTATTTGTTTTCCAACCCTTCTTGATCATTTTAGCCTTTAAGGGTTTCTAAAAACATGTCAAGAGGTTTCTTCCAATCATGGATTTATAATAATTATTGCAGTCTAATCATAATTTGAGAAATGGATTAATTTGCTTAATTGATTAGAAAACCTGATTGGGGCCTGAAAGAGCATGTTGGTTGCCCATGGGGATAGAAGGATTGCTCCATTTGCAAGTAGAATACTCAACATTAGGCAGATAATGGTAATCTTTACTTATAAAAATAAGTAAAGACCATGAAAGACCAAAGAGAAAGTTAAGGAAGAAAAAAGAACCCACAGTAGGTGGTTAAAAGGAATAAAAATGCCAGGATAGTGGTGGCTTTGTGTAAGTTTCCTAGTTTCCATGGCAATGCTTCATAGAAAATGAGACTAGTATTTGATCCTGACTGAGTAAAGCTGTGCTGGGTTTGAAGATTAAATTATCCCCGAAATTTTCAAATTTGGGATTTGTTAGGATCTCCAGTGTTCTGCCTAGAGCTGTGAAATACTGGAGAATACACTTTCAGATCTAGAATTTTAGTGTAGAATGTCTTGTGAGGAAATACAAGCACTGAATCATGAGCTATCCAGCAGCTTTCTATCCTCATACCCCCATTTTGTTTCTGTTTCTATAGTGGTTATGGGTCAGTAACACTACCACTTGGAGGTGTATAAAAGGCCAGATAATCCATGATGAAGCCGGAACAAATGCTGCAAGATCTGTTGGCTCTCTTCTATGTCCTGCAGGTGTGCAGCAACCAAAACAAAAACTAGGCCCACTAGAGAAGCCAACTATCAGCACTGTCTGAGGTGCTTGACCTGAACAGTAACTATTTACACAGCAGAGTGCAGAAGCACAAACTCAGTTTGCAGTATTTGGCAATATTACACTGACCAACCTGGAATGATGCACAGATACAGATTCATCCAAAAGTCCTTGCAGACTTTAATCACTTGTTTCAATATGTAAAAGTTACATACAAACTCTCCTGTAACTCTCTCCACCATCCACTGTCTGATATACAGTAAATTTACTCTCTACAAACACACCAACTTCACTCCAACCCACACCTATCCTGGGTTTTAGATCACTTATATACAGTGGTAATGACTAAGGGTTGAAACCTGGTGTTACTTCTCATTTACAGCCATACTGTTTTAAATGGCTATTGTTCCCAATAGGATCCTTATTAGTTAAGAGCCCCATGTTGTTGATGGTCTCTCTCTCTCACACACACAAACAGACACACTTGTACTATTATGTTGTTGAGAGAAAAATCCTGGGAAGGAAAGGGCACTGCAGATCTCTTTCCACTGCCTACCCAAGTGTCATTGGCTTAATTTGGCCTTAGGTGCATGCAAATGGGGGAATCAAGGAAGCACAATTTTACTTCAGTTGTTGTAAAGTAGACTCACATCAGCTTATTGCACAGGTCCCTGGGACGGACCTAGCGTGGGATGAAAGAGAGTGGGATGGGAGCAGAATAGGGCAAAGGACGCATTTTACCGCACGCCAGAACACTGCCGCCACTGTTGGAAGTTCCCATTCTATTCCTAATCCATCCCATAGGAGACGATTTTCAGGCATTCTTCTGAACAGTTCCTGAAAATCGCCTCCTGTGGGACGGATCAGGAATGGAATGGGAACTTCCGGTGGCGGTGTTCTGGCATGCAGTAAAATGCATCCTTTGCCCCATTCTGTTCCCATCCTGTTCCTTTTTGTCCTGCGTCAGGCCTGTCCCAGGGGCCTGTGCAATAAGCTTAACAGTTAACTCAGCAGGGGTAAAGAAGAAGGGAATCTTGTCCTTTCCAATAAGCTCAGGCAAAAGCAAAATGCTGCAGCCTCTCTTTGCTTGTGTACTCTTTCCCATTAGAAAGCTTTGCCTTCTTGACTGCACTCTAATGTTGGCCACACATATTCCAGTTTTCATATGTGAAATGTGGGAAGGTATGTGTTAGGGTGTATGACCCCTCACACCTGTGAGAGCTTTCCTTTGTCCCAGCCTTAGAAAAGGAAAAGCTGACACCTTGTTCAAGAACCTGAAACTAAGACAATAATTAGCAGTGTAGGCCCAGGTAGCACCTCCATCAGAGGCAGTGTCAGTATTTGAGTGGGTCTACACCAACTAGAATACTCCGGGCTGCCCCCATAGTATTCTGACCATGGAGCTGCCTGCACTGGATTCCTCCAATATTTCCATACTCTGAAGTGATGCTGGGCAGCTGTTCACATATGCATCCCACTGTGCCACCCATTGCTGCAAGTTGCTCCCTTTGAGGTTGAAAATAAGGCACCCAGTATTGATTACGTGGCTGGGAATCTCATAGTAACCTCAGAGGTAACAGATCATGCCAGAGAGGCTGATGCTGGGTAACACAGCTGCATATGTGGGTAGACAGTAGCCCAGTGACACTCTGGAGTTTTATTCAGATAAGGGTAATCAGAGCTTTAAAAAAATATTTTTGTGGACTAGAATTCTCACTAGCTACATTGCTTGGGAAATTTAGGGAGCTGTAGCTCAGAAACTATTTCCCCCCCCTAAGCTCTAAGGATAAGCGTGTTTTTGTGTATGCATATGTATACCTCAGGCTGGATTGGGACAATGTGTTCAGAATTTATGGAGATTACTACACATGCTTTTTAAACCATAATTACAGTAGAGAAATCACACCTTTGGCAATACTTATTGCACAATGTTGCCTCCATCCTATAGCTGCTGTGTCCCTTTTTGCATTGATGGGGGAAACATATCAATACGATTCCAGTCATGCTGCAGTCCCATTACTCCTTGGGTGTGAAATGTTGCAGTTGAGGTAGCTGTGATATTGCAAGTCATGTGGTGTTGCAGTCTCTTCCACTCCCTTTGTCTCCTCCATCTTCGCTATTCTCAAGCAGGCTTATTGGGGGTTTCCCCCCCTTATTTCTCCCCACCCGCACCACCACCATCACCACCACCACCACCACCACCACCTTTTTAATAAATTAAATCACATGAACAGATCTCCAGAACTGTATTAAAAATATTTTTAAAGAAAATAATTAAATGCATGCTGGGTAAAATATAGGGCAGGGAGGAGAGATTAAGGGGAAGTATGGAATAGAGCATGATGGACGAAACAGCCTCAGTCATGCTATTGGCGAGAGGTGTGATAATGGCTGCTCTGAAACTGGTATGTTTCCATTTCCATTAACTAACACTAAGAATGCAAGAATGGGGGTTCATGTGGCAATGCCCAGATTTTGTTAGTTGGGAACTCTAATCTGGAATAGCTAAAGGTGAAATAGCTAATGATGAAGGATGATGAGAACTGCAGTTCCCTTTCCTTTCCTTAACTAATAGTTGTTTCAGGGGTAGAAACCTGTATAAAAGGGATGGATGGGCATGTTCATGCTATTGTCAGTGAAAAACTCTTGTCTTAACCAAGTGCAAAGTTTGGTCATATCAAACAATGAAAGGAATACAGTACAGTGAGTAGGAAACAAAACCTCTCTATCTAATTCTGCTTGTTATAGGCTTTAGTATGCTGTCTTCTTAAATGTAACATGTCTAAACTGCCACAAAGCAAGAACCCTATTGTGAATAAGCTGTCAAGTTTAATTAGGTAGTGTGGGCTTCCCCACACACACACTTTTTTTATTTCTTAAATGACCATTTACTTTAAAGGAGTTTAGTCCTAATGGGCAGAATTCAACCAAAGTTAAACACTTTTCATCCACATTGACTTCAGTGGGAGAGTTACACATGTGATTAAATCTTTCCCATTGAGATCAATGGGAGTTGTTTAAAAGAATGTCTGTTGTTGGATGGAGCCTGCCTGGAGCTTGTTAAAGCAAGATTATTATGTTCAATTGGGTAAAGCAGCCTTGCTATCTCTTGGAATACTTAAAAATCATATAAAATACTGTAGCTTCATCCCTCTGTGAATTCCAGACTTAAATGGAATATTTATATTTTATTGCTATCTGGCAGCCCACTCCTCCTCCTGTGGAACTGGCTATGAAACCACTGAGTTCTGAGGCAATCTAGGAGCTTGAACAGACAGGTGAAATAATTCCACTTCTGGGTGTCATTGGCATGTGGTGCTTAGACGCCACAGGCTGCAATGACACCGGGAAGCTTGAGACTGCCCAGCTACCCAGTGAAGCCGCTCCTCCCTCCCTCGGGAGGGGCATGGTTCCTCTACCTTCCATCTTCCGAACAAACACATGTGTCTCTATTTAATGTTTCAACAAACTTTTATTAACTCAATTCCAAAATAACTTAAATGTCCATACTGGGTCTTTCTTGAGTCTTAGGACCAACTTAAATAGAGTTGCCTCTTCCTTTCTTCCGAGTTTCCGTATAAATATCAATAGCTGCGGGGAACCACTTCTCCACAGCTTCCCACTCAAAATTTTCCAGTAAGTTGGGTCTGGGCCCATGCTCCCACCCATGCTCATCCCACGAAACTCCTTCTAAGTTGTCTCCTTGTGAGTAAGGGAGCCTCAGCTGTTCCTCATAAGTCAAGCCTTCCTGCCAGACTGTGGGTCCCAGATCTCCTTCCCACTGGGGATCCCTCAGTGTGTTCCAATCCCGGGATACCCTCTTCCACTTTGTAAGGCTGCTGGCCACCTGACCCTTCCAGGATTCCACTTGACTATCCTCTCCCTCTGCACAGCCACCTCTCCTCATGTTAATTTTCCACGTTCCTTCCTTGCGTCCATCTGTCCCTTTGTTCTTATCCTCTACTCTCCAGGCTCCCCCTCTCCCTTTACTGTTTTCCCAAGGTCCTCCCTTCTACCTTGTTCACTCCTTTCCCCCTCTCTTCGTCTTTTTCCCTCATCAGGATTTTCCATCTGCTTTCTGGCATCCTTCTGTCCGACAACCCCGACTCCCCTCCTCCACCTGGTCACACTTAGATGTGGGCAGCTTCAAGGCACTCTGGCAGTGCAGTGTTTATGCACCGCATGCCACCAGAACAACTTGAAGCCACCATGAGATCTTTGCCTCTCCTTTATCAGCCAGCTTCAAGGAAGATTGGGGCCACAGCATGTGTTCGCCACACTCCAATCCGTCTTTGGAAAGGGCAGCTTCAAGCCACTCCTTCCACCCATCTGTTTCACCCCTAGGTCTCCTTTTCCTCTTTAGGCTGCCTCCACACTACAAGAATAATCCAATTTGTCACTGCTTTAACTGCCCTTACTCCAGGCAATGGGATTCTGGGAATGGAAGTCCCTGACACAACCAGGTACTCACCTCATATTTGAATACCCACAAACATTTTACTGGTGAAAATCAGGACATGTGTGGCCAAGCAATGTTAATGTGGATGAGGTGGCACAAGTTATTAATAAGGAAGAACAGACATGCCAGGAGAGGCTGCAGCAGTTTGCTTTTTCCTGAGCCTACTGGGAAGAGCACAATGTCAACTCATCCTCTCTTCTTCCCCATGCTGGATTGATTGAGTGTAAACTACTTTGTAATCTGTCCAATGATGCCACCGAGTGGAAAGACACAGTGGAGCTGTGCAACCCGGCCTCCGATGAAAGCCAATTTAAAGACCCTCTATTGGATTCCCACACATTGTGTCTGACAGCCTTGTGGAGTATATTTGTGCAAAAAGCCTCAGTATCTATAATTAGAATGGTGTAGTATTTTTCTGAAGTACTCAGTCTTATCCTCATGTAACTTTCAAGTACTGAGAGCATATGGTCTGAGAATAACAAATGTTGTTCTTTGTAGAACAAAACAGCACAAACTGCAAATCCGAGAGACAATAGTGTTTCCTAGAAAGGTACAAAGTGTGCTACATGTTCTGCAATGAACAGGTTAGTTATGAACCTTAGGTAACACATCTTTACACAGCCAATATTAATTTTACACAAGTGAGCATGTCTGGAAATTCAATATGGTGCTAGACAATAATAAGAGCATTTCCTGCCATCAGATCTGGATTCATCCTTCCAGTACACTCCTTGAAACCTGACTGAGGTCCATTGACCTAATATAGTTTTTTAGCATGTGCAAAAAGCCAATGGATTTATTTAATCAATTTAAAATGCATAAATAAGTACTGTATAGTACATTTTGGTTTTTTTTTTTCAAATGCAAGGACTATATAATTGATTTTTAAAATAAAAAATGGGGCACCTCCACTCCAGATTTCCAGCCCACTGCACTTTTATTGTTTGCAAAACTAGGCACATTTTTTTTTACAATTCAGGGTAATAGCCATTGTCTTTTTAAAAAATGGAATCCTTGAACCAAATTTGCAACCAGCACCAAAACAGGTGCTACGCTGTATGCATTACACTAGTCCCATTTCTCTGATTTAACAACTTGTTCAATAAAAAGTTGTACCTACTATAATCTAGCCTTTATCCAACATGACTTTTATATCAATTTCCTTTGGAAAAAGAAGTTAGCAAACTCCTGCATCATTCCTTTCAATCATATAATTTGTATAATTTTCAGAACATAGGAGCCCTGCAGCAAAGCCTTCAATGAATTATTTAAAAGTGCTGAGAATTGCTTTATCCATGTAAAGAGCTAAATAAGGACTATATAATTCTGAGTTATTAACATATAAATGCAAAGGGGAAAGTGTTCACATATAGGTATTTTAGGGAGAATAATTGTTTCCTCGCTTTAACAAGGTCAAATAAAATAGAAAGAAATAAACTTTGGATCCACTTCAGTTCACACTGTTACGCATTTGTCAATACTCTTGTAAATAAACCCTTAATAAAATTGCTGAGGGTATTAGGAAGCAGAAAACAATAGCCAGTGAAAAGTGTGTTTCGATGAAGGCTGAAAGCAATAAACAATCATTTACTCAGACCCCAACACGAAGATCCGATATAGCCACATTATACCTAAGGGTATCATTTTAAAAGGTATGTGCCATTCACACATCAAATATGTAGAGTTGTGACACATTTTAAAACAATGTAAACAAAATGGGGAAAGTTCAGAAGACAACTTTAATGAAAAATATATAGAAATAAGGTTTTGAGACTTCAGTCCTGAGACATTGCCATACTTAGGACATTTAAATTTGTCCCAGTTACTTTTTCTGGCTTTTCCATTTCTTCATCAAAACTTAGAGTTGCACCAGCCCATTTCCCTGTCAGTTTGTGAACTGTTCTGAATCCATGTGAATATCCATATGCATTTTCATAGACACAAACATTTGAATGCATTTTTGTTCACGTTTCCTCTGCCATCGTTTTTGCATTTTCCACTTATATGTGACATTTCCCCTGATGTACACATTTTGTATGCAATTTTCCTTAATGGAAGTATTTTTGCAAGCACTTTCCCTTAATATATATCCTCTTGTAGCTATTTTCCCAGAGCTATGTATTTTTGTACACAATTTCATCTAAGGTCAGTATTTTCTTTTTCTCCCCCCCATTTTTTGAGCAAAGAATTGTCTCCCAAAATTTAGGGAAGAGTAAAACCAGAATAACTGCATCCTGGTTTGGTTTCTAGTCTAGAAATTATATTACATTGATTCTTATTAAAATGTAAATGAAACAAAAAGTTCCATAGGAACGGCCTAGTGAAAATGCCTATGCAAGTCTTAGGGTACCTGCCTTTTAAAAGGCCTCCCAGAAGAAGCAAGGACAGAAAGAATGAATAAAAAACAGGAAGGAAGGTGTGATTCCTGCCTAGAAATAGGAAATGTCTTCAATAGATGGCTGGCTTCAAGGTGGTTTCCTCCCTGGTCCTGTTCTTTTAGATTAAAGAAATTAAGCTATGGGAGTGAAATGTTGGTTTAAGCACATTAGGGGAAATGTGTAAGGGCATTTTAGGGCCATAGGATAATCAGCCATAAATTGCTGTGGTGTCACTGCAATTAGCATGGCCTCTACAAATGATAAGGATAGGTTAGAATTAATTAAATTAAGCTTGCTGTGATACAGGAAGTTGGACAAATATAACCAAATACAGGCCTTGCTGATTTACTACTCTGAGAAAATGAACTTCCACATTTCAACTATACTCCCACTAGGCACTGTTTAGAAGAGACTGCCAGCAGCACATAAGTGTAGATTACAGGTCCTTCACCAAGTCAAGAGGCAATAATTAGATTATCAGACTATATTGACTTCAAAACTGTTTAAGAATTTCTCACTGGTCATCTCATAAATGTAGAATGTTTGGAAGGAAACAAAAGAGGGAAAAGATAAGCTAGAAAACTGAATAATAATAAAGCCAGAAGAGACTTCCAAGACTACCAGATCCAATATGCTGTACATTGCTAGCAGCACTGGATTTTACTCAGGCAGCTGCTTCCATTAGTCACATCTGTGGAAGAGGACCTCTACAGGGGACACCAATTTGGGCAGTAGAAAGAGGATTTCATGGTAACATTTTTCCCCATGCAACTATTGCTTGACAAGTGAGGGAGAAGTGAATTACTATTATTATTATTATTATTATTATTATTATTATACTTTATTTATATAGCAATGTAGATTTACACAGTGCTGTACATACAATCAATAAAAATGATAAAAATGAAACCTGCCAATGGTGTACATTCCACAGGATTATAGCAAAATACATATAAAATACATATAAAAGTGAAAGTCCTAATTCAGTAAGAAGGCATGTTTGAATCGAGCATGGTGTTCCACTAGCAGGAACAGGAGATGATCCCTGTCCCACCGGTCAAGTATAGATGGTGGAGCAAAATAGTGTCAAGAGCCCACTGAAATGTGCAGCTGCAAACTAGTGGGAAACAATAAAGCAACTGTAGCAACCATACTGAAGGGGCTGTGCAGAACAGCCATTAAGGCCGGCCTGGGAATGGAGTCAGGGCATGGTGTCCATATGAAGCATGCCCTGACCCCGCCCCCATGGTGGTGTGATGCCATGTGTGTGATATCACAGCACTCCTCTGGTGCTGTGTCCACATGATGCAGTGCCAAAGGAGCACTGTAAAGCCATGGTGTGGCATATTCAGTGCCCTTTCCTTTTTGTGGCTCCTTTTTGCACCCTGGAAAGGCCAGATTTGGACCATGGTATGCAGTTGCTGTGGCCCTGATCGGGCAAAGATGGAGTCGGCTGCAGGCTGCCCCTAAGGGGCAATCTGCACAGCCCCTGAAGTCTCTTTAAATGATATGTCCAATTTCATGTTACTTAGATTTCATAGTGAGCATTATCTGACAAATCTAGGATACAGGTCTACCCTCTAGTGAAAATATATAATTGAAAACTATCAACAATTTATTTAATCTGATGTATAATCTTTGTCATCATCAGTGGGATTCATCAAGGAGGGATCCTAAGCTAAATAAATGTTTCCATTTGCATCAAGATTTTAAAATCTGTCAGGTAGAAGCAATAGGTGTATTTAAAACAAATGCCACTTGCCTTTCTAAAGGGAACTGGTAAATTACTGCTATATTCCAATACATTTGCATTTATGAAGTAAAAGAAATAGTCTGAAAAGATTGAATAAACACAATTTGTGTAATAATTTATTTTATTATAAAGTAAGTACGTATGCTGGGCTCTAAAACATTCAAAGACAAACGACCACATAATATGTGAAATGTTCTCCCTCTCCCCCACCTTCTCTCCTCTCTCACACACAGATTTGTAGACTTTGAATTTTCTGTGTAGGAGAAATCAAAGGCCAGAACAAACAGTGTTTTGATATGGCTTTGAAGATGCTAAGGGCTTCTAATAGAGAAAAAGGAGGCTTACAGACTGCAAGAAAGCAATGATTGACATGAGACACAACTCAAGAAAAGTTTACCTTTTAAATGAGTAAGCACTAAGAAGCTCCAAAAGAATGTTTCATGGTAAAGTAAACCATTTTAGGAGTGGTGGATCTCAATTCCACTTTGAGTGTTCAACATCCATCTTTTGAATCAATGACATCTTTAGAACAAAAGGTGTGCCCATGTCCGTAGTGAAAAAGGAATGTTTGTTTTACTGAGAACTGTAGCTTTTATCCTTATCCTTGAGATATTTTTGTCTCCTTGAGCAAAAGTTTTCACCATGCAAAGTGTTACCTAGGAATCTCAGACAGTTATGGCAATGAACACTCCAATTCTAGCAGTGGTTTGTAATGTTGTACAAGGAAAATGCTGTCAGTAGATTCATCTCATTGGATCCCAACACAAGTAAATTCTTATTTCATCTCCAACATCCAGTATTGTTTGGCCCTAATTATCCATCTGGGCTCTCACATGGCCATTGAACTGAGATTCTTCTGTCTCTTTCAATAAATCTTTTTCTGATATCATGTGGTAACAAGAGAATATTATTTTGTGTGGGCAAATCTTTCCCTTATCATTCTAGAGGAGATGGCCATAAATGGCAGAAAATACTGTCCATCTTATTTAAATTCCAAGGTAGAGGCAAGTTTGTTGTCTATCTTGATAATTCATCTGGATCTCATCTCAGTGATCTTTTAGAATGGAGACATTCATTAAGCATTTATCCTGCTGTCCAGCACCTAGCAATATCTCAAGTCGTGATGCAAGGTGTCAAAGTTATTGTGAATTTTCTCTGCAGCACATCTCACCTTCTGACAATGTCTGAGGATGATAGAAATGCTTTAACTACTGTCTCTTTATATGTTTCCCTCACATTTTAAGGAACATTTGAAATGTGTAGTTTTTCTCGGCAGATCTCAACAGCTCACACTAGTAAATATTGTCATGTGCTTATATATGGTACTTATATTTCATGTAATGAAGTGAAGGAGGAAACAACTGGGTATTATGATTTTCACCTTTTAATTTCCCCATAAAATGTATGTGTGCACAAACTTAGTGCTGACATTGGTTGGGATCTATACAGCTATCCAGGCTTTCAAATACATTTGAATTAGGATTATGCATATTCATTTATTTCATTCTTGCAGAAGAGAAAGGGAGAAATGCAAATGTTTTGTCCCTACCTGATGATCTCACAAGACTTTTGTACATTTTTCATTTTGATACTTTTTGAAGAAAAATTTACAAAGGTTTCATTGCCCAAACTCTTGTAGGGGAAGGAATTACAAGATACACAATCCTGTTGGTGTCTTACATATACATATGTTTTCCTATAGAGGTGGTTGGACATATTTGTCCCTTGTGGATCATCTGTAGTCGGGTTACAGAAAAATAGTTGAGCATGCAGTACATGCTACATGGATGTGAATGCAAATTTGGTTATGCATCCCATTCCACATTCAAAGGTTGTATGGCACAATCCATGTGTAACTCCTCATGCTGGAATTTAGAATATGCAAGCCTGATGTAACTTCTCTGCCACAATGAAGGAATATATGCTGCAGTATTATAGCAGTTCAGTGTATCATGGTTTTGTCCTGTGGAATCCTGGGTTTTGTAGTTTTATGAAGTACGTAGAATTCTATGTGAGACATCTCTAGCGTATTAGTGCTGGAGAACAGAACTACAATCCCCAAGATTCCATAGGATGGAACCATAACATTTAAAATGGCATCCAACGACGTTAACTCTATAGTGGAGATATACTCTGTCTTTCTGACAAAAAAAATTCCCCCCAAATTACCACTCTTTGCCAAAATAAAAATAAAAAGCCTTTGCATAAAGTACATTTTGCAGCTGCTGCTGCGATTCCTCTTCTTCCTCCTCCTCCTTTTCCTGCTGCTGCTGCCACACAGGAGTAAAAAAATTAGGTTGAATGATTATTTTTCAAGTAGATGAAAGTATTTCTGTATATTTTTAGATCTATAATCTGATCTAGTCCAAAGGATTGTTTGCTTTAAATACTGCCAGCACCCCTAGCATTCTATGGATGATTTTCGGAATGTCCTTATTTTCAAAAACCAGGATTAAACAATCTCCTTCATCACCATCAGGGAAAGGGACAAGAACCAGGCATCTGAAGAATAGAGCAAGAGTTTTTGAAAACCTTCTGGATGTGGGATGCTACTTCAGCTCTGCTTCAGGTGGCAAATGTTGTGATCAGAACCAAAATGCAGACTGGAACCACAGCTTTTGATTAGTAGTGGAAGTCTTTTTTTCAGTCACCACATTCAAGTTTTAGTATTCCCTCCTCTGGGAAATTCATGTGACACTCTCTTTAATGATCCTTTGATCCCTTGCAAAACAAAGATTGACAACATGTTTGGGTTTAAACCATGCTGCTGAAATTTTCAGCAGTGGAAGAACTTTCAGACTGCGTTTGGCAGGTTCAAATGAGGTCCAAGATCCTATACCATTCTGGTGGAGTGGAAAGCTTACCAGGTATGGTTAGGATGGGAAAAGTTGGTGTCATGCACTGGGAAAGAGTGATGGCAACACTGATGAAGAGAGGGGAATAGAAGGGTAAGGGAGAGATGGAAGAAGCTGCACACCACCCTTCAGAGGTCATCTCTGAGCCGTCTATGTTTGAATGCCAGGTTTTGAAAGCCTTGGAAAAGTTACTATTGAGAAATGACTAAAAATACTTTTTAATGTAATAATAATGGTAACTGCTTGTGGGTGTCTTAAAACTATAACTAAAAACTTTTAAAAATAATATTCCAGTTTTTTTTATTATTATGAATAGCTGTGCCCTGAATATGAGTCATACATCTGTAATGCTTACATAATATAAAAAAATTACTCAAAGATCTGAAGAACAAATAAATAGACTTACTTTTAGATGGTAGTGGTGATGGTGATTATATTTATTTATATCCTGCCTTTCTCTTGATACAGGGACTTATAGTTAAGCATGCATTTATTTTCTAAAACACATCCTTTGGTTTGTCTTTCTTCCTATGTCACTCTCTATCAGTCTGGACAAATAGATGTGCCTGTCCACATGGCATGGCATGAGGTCAAAGGCGTATGTAAAGAAAAATATTCTAAGTTGGCCATTGAGTCAGGTCTTTGAGCTCTAACATCTGGCTCCACTAACTCTTCTGCTCATCTAGAATTTCATGCCAGAACAGTTATTCTAAACCTTTGGTCCTCCAGGTCTTTGGAACTTCGATTAAGATGTCCCACTCAGCTTGAACAAGCATCAGAGATTCTGGGACCTGAAATCCAAAACATCAAATATGCCAAAGAACCAGTGAGTTAAAACTTCATTGTACCATGATTCATGGTTTTTTCCCCCTTTTAAATGCACCTAAATAGCACATCTATAATAAAAAAATAATATGTGACTGAGCAGCTTTTTCTGCCCAAGACCCTGGAGAACCACTACTAGTAAGAGCAGTACAGTATTGTCAATACTGGGTTTGAATCAGTGGTTGCTAACCTTTGATCCTCCTTTTGTTTTGGACCTGAGTTCCCAGACGTTCCAGCCAACTTGACCAACAGTCATGAATTATGGGAGCTAAAGTCCAAATCATCTGGAGGACCAAATGTTGCGAACCACTACAAGAAGTCTGGTATGAGAAAACTTCCTATATTCCTATATGTAGAGCTGCCACATGGTGTAGTGACATGTTGGAGTCTCACACACATTTCTGTAATAGTGACTTCCTAGTTGGTTTTAGGAATTCTGTAGTGTCCCCAGATTCTATGAAGTAGGAAACTTTCAAGTTTTGCAAACCTTTAATAATGCTGGAGAGAAATGGCATTTCTTGCTGTGTGCCTTTTTGTTTAAACAGAAGATAAAAGCAGATTAAGTCATTATATTACAGCACATTCACAACAAATTAACATTCAAAAGTTTCCTTCCCACAGGTAAAGCTGTAATTTGGTGTGCAATTTGTTTTGGTTTCCCACTGACTCGAACCCCAATGATGAGGAATGAAGGGGCTATATAAAAGTAACCTCAGGCGTCCAGTCTTGAGTTTAGACAGCCAATACATAAAAGATACTTTAGCAAGTTCATAAATCTTGGCAGAAACCCAAAACTAACATAAGTAGCAACATTCAAGGGGAAAAAACAATCTGAAATGTTATGCCAGATCAAGGCATTATATTTTGTGTGTGGTAAATAATCGGATGTTTGCTTACACTGCATACAGAGACTCTAGTACTCTGCGCTAAAATTAGTGATGATAGACAAGCCTATCATGCTTACAACTTAAGCTTCATTCTTTTTAAAAGCCAATGTGAGGCTCTGAATAGTATGCATATGTGAGGATAAATACAATGAATATTCTTAAAGCAGAAGTAAATGCAGGAGTGGCGTTCTTCAGAATCTCTTAAGGTTAACTTCAGTGGTAACTAAGATTTGTAGAATCAGAAAGAAAATCAGACAGGAGAATGGATATGTGGGAGGGGGAATTTGAGGGGAAACTGCAATGATGGAGAACCAATTTAATAGTTACCTTTTAGTATGCTAAGGTTCATATGATGGTGTCAAATAAAATATAAAGCACAGAATTCAGCATCTCCAGTAAACCACATACACGCCACTCTTAGCACACACACATATAGTACAGTGCACCCTTTCTTTATATGGGGGATCCATTCTTGCTTCCCCCCCATAAAGCAAATTCCGCCTGTGCTCGAGCCCCATTTAAATGCGCGCCATGGGTGCACGCCCCATTCTTCCCTATGGGACACGCCACCCAATCTCCCTGCTGAAAGCCATGTAAAGCACGCCTGCGTATTATGTGGGTGCACTATAATTGTTATTCACAAGCAGAAGGTGAGCAACAACAGGTTCTACACTAACCACAGCCCTTCACACATAGAGGCTAGCAGACAAATGAAGCAGACTTAAAATTTATTTTGTTAAAAAAAGATATGGCTTTACTTACAGATGTTAAAGGCTATATGGTGTGTCATGGTGGGACACTGGTAACATATGCTCTCCACACAAGGAGACATAGAAGATTTTCACACCAGCGCTTACCATGGGTTAAGCGCTGGTAAAGCGTCAGTAAAATATCCCTGAAGCACAAGGATGTGAAAGCCAATCACACTTGTGAAACATCAGTGAAGCGTCCCCTCACCTCTACCATCCTTGAATTGTTCTCAGAGCAGCCATTTCCTATTAACAGAAACTTTGTGTTAATAGGAAATGGCTGCTCCATGAACAATTCAAGGATGATAGAGGTGAGGGGACGCTTCACTGACATTGCACTTCGGCACTTCACACCCTCGCGCTTTAGGGGCATTTTACCAGTGCTTTACTGGTGCTTAACCCACAAAAAAAGCCAGCGTGAAAATCTTCTGAGAGAGACAACAGCTGACCACAACATGGACAACAAACAAATTAACTGCAGACCACCTGTTGCAGAAAGCGAGTGTGCGTGGCTAATACTAACAAAGAGAATATACCATCGATTCATGCAGTTACTGAGTATATGTTTCACTGAAATCTTAAATAACCATGTCATGTACATACAGCTGAATATAAAACTACCAATACCTCATTGTCTTTATATAAATATTGCCCTTACATAAGTCTGGATGGCATCTGGAATAATGTGTACATTTTTGGTCAACACACACACACACACACACACACGTATGATACAGTCCAGATAGAAATGGTGCAGAAAGGAGTAACCAAAATAGTCAGGGGAGTATTTTTCTAAGATGAAAGGTTAGATCAGCTGGGACTGTATAGTTTAGAAAAAAGGCAATTAAGGGGAACATAACAAGGGGTATAAATATATGCATTGTGTGGAGACAGTGGATAGGGAGAAACTTTTCTGTTTTATTCATAATACTTTACTGGGATTCATAATGCTTTACCATGTAAGGCAAGGGTCCACTGTACATATTTTTAGAATATTTTCAAGCTATTGATGGTTGACTCTGTGAATATAGAATCTGTGGATATAGATTCTGTGGATATGGAGAGCTAATGGTAATGCCCTTTAAAATTAATGAATTTGCACAACATTCATTCTTTGTAACCAGAATTAAACTAGGGATAGTTCTTTTGCCTTTTAAAAAAATATGCAAGATCTTTCTGTATTCCCAACTTTCTCTCTAGGAAAGAACCTGAAATGTGGGATTTTTTAAAATATAAAAATGTGGAAGAAATGCAAAGTGACAGAATTATTCAAACAGGCTTAGTACTTTGGGTGCTAAACTCTTAAAAGTTTGCCTTTCTGTACTTGTGTCTCTGGGAATGAATTAGGGCTCCCACCTCTTTTTTATTGATAAGCTGTCCCCTCTTTAGCAGCTTCACCAAAGGTGGATCTCATATGGTGTTTCTCATGTTGGAAATAACTGTCCCTGATTAAAGGGACTAAATACCCTAAATACCAGATCATGTCTGATCATGAAAGCTGAGCAAGGTCAGCCCTGGTTAGTACTTGGATAGGTGGTGCAGTGGTTAAATGCCAGTACTGCAGCCACAATGTTGTGAATTCGATTCCACGGATCCAATGTTGACTCAGCTTTCCATCCTTTCATAGCTTGGTAAAATGAGTGCCCAGCTTGTTGCGGGCAATTGGCTTACAGATTATAAACTGCTTAGAGAGTGCCGAGTTCACTATTAAGTGATATAGAAATGTACTGTATATGCTTGACTATAAGTTGACCTCACACATAAGTTGAGGGCAGGTTTTAGGGCTAAAATTATGGGTTTTGATATGATTCATGTATAAGAGTAAAATTTAAGGGTATGTGACAAAGGAGCTATTGGATGAAGCAAAGGAAAATGATGCTAAAGAAACTTAACAAAATTCCAGCAGGCATAACTGTCTGAGCTCCCATTAAAGGCTGGATAGACAAGAATGCAGAGGGGAGTCAGTGCTTTTAGGACAGATTACATTTTTGCCTTTCACCAAGGGATGGTTTCCTTTTTATAAGCATTAAAGTACAGTACGTACACTAACCCATGAATAAGTTAACTCAGACTTTGGGGGTCAATTTTGTGACTAAAATTTCTAGATGTATAGATCAGTATATACCATAAATGCTTGCTTGCTATTGCTACTCAGATAATGAATTTGGCCAGTGAAGAGAAGAAGTGTGGTTAGCTTATTTTTGACAGGAACCTTCCCCAAATTGCATATTTCTTCATAAGCACAATGGAAAAAACATGAAAATGTAAAAAAAAAAAAAAAAAAAAAAATCCAGTATGAAAGAAAGCAAAATTGACGGATTCATCCATATTGCATTTAAATCCTAGTGGTCAGTTTCAGCAAAAAAGGGATACAAGGAATCATGTAGCATCCTTGAGACTAACTGAAGAAAAATATTCTAGTATAAGCTTTTGTGGACTGCAGTCCACTTCATCAGATTCAGAATGGGTTCCAAGATAGTTTATGCTAGAAATTTAGGATTCCATTTTAAACCTTATTATTCATTGATTTAAACTATATTATTCATGGATTCTAGGAGAGCTTTTGCTTACAAAGCAAATCCTTTGAGAAGCAAACACTGTGAAATGTTGCAAAGCATTTAAAATGGCAATAATATCTGGATTTTTTTTTAAAAAAAATTAAGTCCAAAAGTTAACAGAAAACACTTCTCCTACCACCAGTGATATGGTAAAGTACATGAGAACAGGATTCTCTTGGGGATGGATAAATTGAAAACAAAATCCACAACTGGGTGAGTATGACAACAGGATGAGAATGTGAAAATTAAACAAAAATCAAGGTGTGTGTGTCTCTGTGTGACATGATAATCAAAGCACAATAAAGATCAGGAAAGACAATCTTCCTCCTCTACTATAATCTCACACTTTTTGGTTAGATTACCAGCCATTGCATGACATCAGTTTTGCTTGGGGATATTTCTTTTTCTCTGATGTGATTCCATGTATGAGATCCAGCATCTCCCATTCTCTGTGTCTGTTTTCACCCCTCACTGTCTGATGACTCTCAAGCCTGCTATGCTGCCATGGGAACGTGCATGAGACAGTAGGCTTCCATTCCATTTATTCCCTTTCATCCTTTTTGAAAGAGAAGTAAATTTGTTCTGTGGAGGTGGCATGAAAATGTGTCCAATTTACAAATTTTCACTATTCTGATAATGATTCTTGTGCCAAGGAATGCTACCCATGATGGTTGATTACCAGGAGGAAAAAGTACATATTTTGAACTTCCAGGTACATGCACACACATGCGTAACTATACTGTTCTTCCACTACTTTAATTCCCCTATATTTTCTGGGAACACCACAGAATTTGGAAGCAGCTCAGCTCAGCAGATAAGTTAATAGTCAGAGCTGTGAAATACTACTGTTACAGTACTGCATATTGAATATAACACATACACTGCTGATATAGTCATGCAAACAATGATATAAAAATAATGAACCTGAAGCATTACAAAGAAGAAAAAGATCAATATTACAACATCAACATCTGCTTTCAATGTGCACCATCCTAAGGAAAGTATCTCTTCTCTTTTTTTCTTTTCATAGATCCAATAACATCTCTGATCAGGTCAGTCACTTCTGTGAATTTGTTTGTAGTGTATTAATCATTATTAATTCTGTAAAAATATTTTATGGCACTTGAGCCACAGACCAAGGGTATTTATTCTTCAGCCTTAATTTACTCAGATGTGCACAAAGTCAGGTGTAAACAAGAAAAGTAGAAAATATGACTGCAAAGATACTGGAGGTGTTGCCATTTTGAAATGTTCAAAGATGTCAGGGCCAACCCTTTGGCAGAACAAGGCAACTCCTTCAGATTACAGATACTGGGTTAGCAACACAATCCCAACTATTCATTTTGCGCCATTTGGCCTATCTTGGAGTAAAGAGCTGTATGTGCCACACATCCTGCCTTGCAGCCCCACAATTGGTCTGATGGAGTGGAGGCCCTATTCTATTGCGCATACTGAAGTTACATTCAACAGTGACTCTAGTCAGCTACTGTAAATGGGGGTGGGGGGTGGGACACCATGTCCTTTGCCTCAGACAACAAAAGTCTTAGAACAAAACCGATTTGATTGCTTTTGAACTATAGCGGGAGACACCATTCTCGAGATTTTTCTACCTATTCAGACATGATTACAAAATTTCATATTTTTCTACTTGTCAACACATGTGCATTGGGTTTAATTGTCTTGCTGTGTCTTAAGGACAAGCCATTATCAGCCACTGTCTTTCTCTAGGAAGCATCCTGGTAGGCGGTTGCTCCCATGCCATTGGGGCAGTGAACATACTCTGAAGTGTAGTTCCAACTTATTATTATTATTATTATTATGCTTTATTTATATAGCACTGTAGATTTACACAGCGAAGTACATACAAACAATAAAATAGATAAAAGTAAACCTGTCCATGGCATACAATCTAAGAAATAATAGTGTAATACATATAAATTATTCGTAACAATACAGAAAAGGGTGCAATAAAGTAAAGTAGACAACAAATTAAAAACATCAAACAACAAATGATAGTCATGCAGTGCCTTGGAACTTAAAAGTAGTTTTTCAAAGTGCTGAACCTATTTTAGGGATAGGGTTCAGCATCTTGAATAGCTCATTTATAACCCAGACCTGGAATCCTGGCTTGTCTCTATTTTATTTTTTCTATATTTTCACTCAGATGAAACAATAAAATCGACCATTGACCTGGAATCCTGGCTTGTTCTGTGTCTCTATATTTCACTCAGAGGAAACAATCAAATCTACTGTTGACCTGGAATCCTGGTTTGTGTGTCTATATTTTTTACTCAGATGATACAATCAATTCTGCTGTTGATCTGGAACTTTGGCTTGTTCTGTGTCTATATTTTTCACTTACAAGAGACACTCAAATTTACTGTTGTCCTCTCATATGCTGCTTTTGAGTAGAAGGCTTGACCTGTGGAAGAGGAAGCTGTCATGTAATGTTCCAAGGTAAGTATCACCACACCTCTGTTTCATTGCCCATTGCTCACAGCTGTTGACTCTACCTCATCTCTCTTTCCCTCATTGCCACGGGTCTGCATGCTGATAATCACCCATTACTACAACTCAAACTTTAAAGTAAATTCCTTCTATTTATGCATAGAGTGATACTTATGACAAAATATTAAGATGACCTGATCAATAAATATATACAACAGTTCCTCCTCCATCTTCTATATTTTTTCCATTTAGCATCTCATATTCATAGTACATTTTGTTTTCTACTATGGCAGAAAAGCAAGAGTTTTCTATGGTCTGTCTTCACCTTGTTTATATGTTACATATGAACCCATATAGAACATTGCGCTTGCATGTACTGAGTCTTCATTCAAAAGTCATGAGTCATGACTTTCTGGAAAGGGCACAAGGAGATTATTTCAAGTTGTAGTAATAGAAACCCAGGCACATCTTGTTGAAATTTTCTTCTCTGCCATTTTACATGTGCTATGTCTGTTGTGTCTAGTGATGCAGTGTAACCTTGTCTAACCCCACTTGACATTATGCTGACAAAAGTGTCATTCCATGCCAATTGCAAATGTGAACTATGCTGCATTATGTAAATATTTTTGATCCCAGCATGTCTTCTTAACACATCATATTACTCCTTCTATTTATAAACCAAAAATAAAAAAGTTATAGACTATGGCTCTTAAAATAACACATTAAAGAACAACAACCACAACAACAAACACAAATCATATTTCCTCCTCCTCCTCCTCCTCCTCCTTTTATATTACACCTTTCTCCCAATAATGGCATTCAAGGGAGTGACATATTTAAAAACCATTTAGATTTTTTGATATAATTATTATTGAGTTTTAAAGCATAGTACATACAGATTTTTAAAAAACACAAATACACATAAAACATATAAAGCCATAATGCTAAACTAAACCTCAACTTACAAAAACATTACTATAACCTAAACTACCCCATTTTCCCCATGTCTCCCCCAGTCCCTCCCCCTATAAAAAATTATATCAATTAAGAATCAACATATAATCCACATAAACTCAAATTAACACAATTAACACAATCAACACAAACTAAAACTGACTTTCAGCTTCCTAGATCTATTAATGCTCAGTATCTTAAATTTCTCTGCTAATTCGTTTTTATTTTACTTCAAATCTAAAATTCTAAACAAAATTGCTTCAAAACAATATAGATTAAAAACTATTTATAGTAAGAGACATAGTCATATGGAGTATCCCTTCTTATGTCTTAATCTAATTTTTTTTATAAGTAAGTACTGTACAATATGAAATCAAAAAGACTTTATTAACTCCCCTAGGTTTGACTGTCTTAATTTCCATTGTAAGTCTCATAAAATAAATCAGTACAAAACACTGCAGAAAGTATGCTCTGTAATGGGAACTGGTCATTTCTGTGATGGCAACATAGTGAATCTGGGTTTTAGACTGAACTTAACAGGAATTATTTCCATCTCCTCAATAAGTTCTGATACTTGGATGCCTCCTGAAAACATCAGACTGAAATCTGAAGAAGATTCACTTCTCCCCTGACATGGGATCCATTAGCGGCAATTAATATTGCAAATAAAAAATCCATAGTTGTGTCACAGACATATTCTAAGTACAAAAGTAAAAGCTAGATAAATTTATCATTTTGGTCACAAGGCAGAATATACTTAGTAAGGAGTAAGCATACATAGGTTTGCATGGTTAGTCAATCAGTTGGATCATGTTTACTTATCAAATGTTTAGCGATGAGATCTTTGTGTACCATTATTTTAGGAGTGCAAGTGGGAGACACTCCTGTTTCTGGGTGTGCCATAACCAACTGTGGAACAAAATGCTGGCCTTTTGAACTTGATAGGCCACTGTTTTGTTCACAGGCCTGTGATGTAAATTAACAGCCTGTGAACTGACCCAAATCTATTCTGCTTGCCACTAGATCACTGAGGCTTCTTGTGATAGCAACCCATTCACATACTCTTCTTCTCCTACTAAGAACCCTTATTTCTACATGGTGAACAACCAAAAAGGTTATCTGTACACATACATCATACTTCCTGGCTAAGTGTGGTCAAGTGACTGTTGTGTCCCAATGATCTGAATAGGATTGATTCTAATGCAATATGTTTATAGGGGACATAGCAACATATGCAGAGAGACATTTCAAAAGTGTTGCGGCATCATTTCACCAAGGATTAGTCAGTCTGTCATTATGGTGATTTTCCTTCCTGGTATGCACTGTGACAAGCTGGTGCAGAAATACACACACACACACACACACACACACACACACACACATGCAAGATGTATGTCCAAAACTAGTGTTTATAATGATCTGTGTTAAGATTAACAGAAATGACACTAAAATATGTTGTGCCTTTTTGACTCTGGTGATGAAAACTTTGATTTGTAGTATGTAGTATTTAATGGAGCAAGTCTGATGAATCTCCAAGAGGAACTGCAGCTGGTTACATTGGCGGTATCGGAGATGATTAATTTGTGCTATAGACATAAAGACCCATAAATAAATAATGCAGAGAATCGCATCCCCCTACCCGCCTCACCTCCACATGCCTCTTCGATTTACAGAATTAAGCATGCTAGTTCAGGGTATCTTAACCTGAACATGAAGCATGTACAAATCAAAAACATTATCATATGAACTGTCATCTTCATTTTTTAGCTGAGAGAGATTGTTGTTCCTATGTTATTGTCCTCTTGAAATTTAATGCTAAAATCAAGGAACTAACCTCTAATTATTCTATGGAGCTCTGTAGCTGAGCAGAAATGGCATAGATGGGAATAATGAAGAGTTTCATGAAAGAAAAAATATTTTGAAAAAACTTTAATGAACTTGTGATGATAGTTTCAGAGTAAGTACAGATTCCCAGTTAAATTAAAGCTGACCAGTAAATAAATTATACAAATATTATTCTATTGTTGATTTGAATTATTTTTCTAAAAATTTGCTAAAAGGTATCAGTTCTTTATCTTTAAAGTGTATACCCTCAAGCAGCCTTTTACATTCATTTCATTTAACGGTTTCAGGATTGGGAGGCAGAATTTAAAAAAATAAATAAATACAAAAATGACCAGTTCAGTTTTTGAGCATTTTCATGATTTCATTTCCTCGACTGTAAGCTGCAAACCCCATTGTGGAAACAATTGGCATTGTGCAATGTTTCAACAAACCACACACTTATTTTAAAAATAATCAAATTAACTATAATAACATTAAAAGATCCAAACTGTGAACATTTAAACAGTGTTTGGAATTTAACTAGCTAGTTAAACAAAAAAGGTATCTTTTTTATACAAAAATAAAAGTAGTGAATGTGTAAAATTGTCAGGTTATAAATTCTCACATGGTGACTGGTGCTATAATTTCTGTGTTGCTGTCCATACTTGAATTGGCTAAACAAAAAGTATATGAACTGATTTCAATTGAATATATTTGCCTCAATTTTCTTATTTAGAACAACAACAAGCAAACAGTGCCCTTCCTTCACAGTGGTAAGCTTTTTTTGTGACTGTGCTGCTCTATATTTCTGCATAGCATAATAAATACATATCACTGTTTTTTGTAATTTACCAGAGTTTCACCAAACAATGATGGCATTTGTCAGGAGTTTTAATGTAAATGTGCCCTAACCCTCTGCATCAAAAAATAAAATAAAATCTGGGATATTACTTTCTAGGATTATTTGAGAATAGTACAATTATCAGTGCTCATTCTCCCACAGGCCTTGGTAGGTAAACGATGTCTGCACACTATGTCCATAAATCCTTACCAAAGAATCAGATAGATAGATAGATAGATAGATAGATAGATAGATAGATAGATAGATAGCTGATAGATAGATATATGGTGACATATCTAGTATACTTTCAAGTGAAATTTTACTCACCTTGCAAACATTTAAGACTACAGTGAATGAAACTGGTTACATTTGCAATCTTTTTGCCTTCATGCAAGGAACAAGATATATCTACAGCACTTTCTCTGCAGAAAGTTTCATCAAAATGGTTAACTTTTTAAATGCAGCAGCTCCTCACATTTGAGGGCCAACATAATTTGATATCCTTTGCTCCCCACATTTCTGACACTGAAAAATATGAATTAATGTAAACATGTGCTGAGCAACTCAGGGGAATGCTTCAGATGGTGATGTCTGATGAAATTTAAGCAAGACAATTCCAAATCGCAAAAAAGGGAAAAAAAGGTTTGCTGGTTTTTATTTTATTTTATTTTCTAAAAGGAAATCTTGCCAGAAGATGTGTACTGTAGCTGTATTACTCACTGTGTGCCAAATAACTGGCTTTGAAATCTTATAAATGGCAAAATATTGTACAGTGATATTTGTAATTATTGACAGTATCTTTGCCACCTGTGTGTGTGTGTGTGTGTGTGTGTACATATGCAATGTATACATACACTTGTGCTCTGCTAAGTATGCATATGAAAAAGCCAAACAAAAGCAAGAACAAATAGGTGTTCTAAAATTAAATGCAGAAAACTAGCATCCGAAAGTACTGGTATTTAAACTCTTGGGGTTTTTTGGGCAGAACAAATAGATGTATTTGGATTTCTTTAATGGAAGAAGTAGTTAGAATAAGAGAGAAAAATGAGGACACTATATTTAACTGATGCAAGAAAAAAAGTATTATATGTCTCACCCAAAGAGATACAAATCTTCCCAGCAACACGTTTAGGAATAGGATGTCAGCCTGATTTTTACTGTGAAATGTTAATGGTTGAGCATAGAATAAAAAATATATATATGATGTGATAATTGTGCCCTGACTATGGTTGACTATTAATTTAGAGGACTATGTACATCCATAACAAAAGAAATATCATATTGGCTTTATATAGCTGTAAAAAAAAGTTTGGATGTCAGATGGCCTCTGATATATGGAAAGAAAAGAACCCTCTGTTTTTCCCTCCTTTCTTTTAATATTTTTCCCCTTTCAGGCTGATGATCGCCAGAATCTAGCAAGCAATGTTTTAAGGGGGGAAAAAATCTGGCTGTAAATGTGCACAATATTCCACATTATATACATGTCATTTCTGAGTACTGTTGGAACGGTGCAGTGTCAAATCTGTATGACAGATTGAGGTGAAATCTGGGAAGGGAGAGCCTGTGAAGATGGAGCCTTGACTGAGTCAGGCACCCTATAGAATTTATCCTGCAGGCTATAAGTAACCAGTTTCATCACATAAAAGGAGGAGCGGAACAGGGATAATTGTCTGCTAATTTAACTATCTCATTTGGCGGCACTATTATTCACATTTTATTTCAGAGTAACAATGCCATCTAGTGATTAAAATCTAAAACAGAGAATGAGAGGGGGGAGAGAGAGAGGGAGACTGAGAGGGAGAGAATTATTGTTTTCAATTCCATCAGCTAGTAGATGGATGCCAAGGTGCTTCACGGCTTATAAAGCTCTTCTTCTTTCTTCCCCTAATATTTTGATGATTAATCAGCTGTAGCATCTAGAATGCAAAGCAAACAAATGTGAAGGGGGGGGGAGAGAAAGTACTGCTTCTTTTCTGACAGAAAGGAAACCTTTTTTGTATGCATAAGGTACATTATAAAATAAAATGCCAACTGAGAAGTCTCCATTAGCCCAAGAGCTAAGATTATGGAAGGGATGTCTGAGATCTGTTGATTCAGGATAGTTTTCAAAACAGTTCCACTTCAGATGGGCTCTTATTTGTCTGATTATTTCTTTACAAAAAGGATGCAAGCACAGCACAAGCCTCTCTAGGAAAACACAAACTTCACTTCTGCCCTTCTGTGTTTTCAATTTTCACAGTGCAGCTAACAATTCCATGCCATGAAAGGAAACAGGTCATTTTAGTCACAGTACCTCTTGGCCCTGTGTAGCGGTTCTTCATTTCTGTGTTAGGCAGAGCAACACGGCAGGCAAACAAGCTGGCACTGGGATGAGTGGGCTCTCACTGTTACCGAACAGCCCAGACAAAAGCTATGAACCCTTTGATAAATTTACTTTATGTAAGGGGTTAGGAAGATTAAGTTTGCTGGGATTCTGCAATGACTTTGTTTTAAATTATATATATATATATAATGAATGAGACAAAATAAACAGCTAGAACTTCAGAAAGAGGACTCAGTCCTGTTGAAACATGAAAAGATCTTTCAAAGACCTGCCTGATGTGTTCTTTGCATGTTTCTGCTTCATACAACCAGATTGGTTTTGCAGAGAAAGAAAAGGCATACAGTATGTTTGTGTGTGTGTGTGTGTTGTGAAAAGGTACATCGGAGAGAAAAGTAGTGATTGGATCCAGCACAATGCTATGAATTACAGTGTGTGTGTGTATGTGTGTGTGTGTGTGTGTTTTTAAGGAAATTTAAATAAAAATGTAAAGTACAACTTTTGTGAAATGCTATATAATTTTAGGGCCTTTTCTCTGGGAACAATATGGGAAATAGTAATCATTTACAGCATTGTTCCCATCCCATTCCACCTGATGTCCTCACCGTGTCTTTCACTCTATGGTTTGCAATGGCTGAGAGTAGCACAAAGTGAGGTAGATAGAAAGAGGAAGAAATGAGGGAGGAGAAAGAAGAGAAAGCCCAGCAGTGTGGCAACTGCAGCTAGAACTACAAGTGGATGGGTGTAACCCTCCTTTCTTCTTTCTGATAGCCATGGTTCAAATTCTCTCACTGAACAGATCTTGGAATATATTATTCTTAATAATACTGGAGAGCATGCAAAGTCATAGGGAGACTTTGGTACATATCACAGTATAATTCAAAAAAGGAAAAGGGGGCCTTATCAGTTGGGGCTTGGCCTCCGTGTGTCTAATGTGTATATGTAAGGCAGGAGGTTCCCCTCCGAATTATATATCTGTTTAACTGTATACAGGTATATCTGTAATAAGCCTCATGTTAGGCTGCATCCACACTGCATAAACAATTTGGTTGCCACCAATTTAACTGCCATGCTCAGTGCTATGGAATTCTGGGAACTATAGTATGTTGGGCCACCAGAGCAGAACTCTCATGCCACAACCAACTACAGTTCCCAGGATTCCATAGCATTGAGCCATAGCAGTTAAAGTGGTGTCAACCCAGATTATTTCAGCAGTGTGGGTGCACTGTAAATGGCACAACGGAGCAAAGCTCCTGGTTGTATTGAATGCTTCCTATACATATTGTAAGCATTTTCCACAATGCTCATATGGGCAGGGGGAGAAATTGCTGCTTCTTAACCTATCCAGTTTTTTATACTTTGTGAACAAGGCTGGAATTTCTAGTACAGGTAGCTGTTAAATCATAAAATAACGTGTACCTTAAAATAAAGTTTGGAGTGGACAGCCTGGGAAATAAACTAACCAGTTCTACTTGCCTCTTCCCTTACTGATAGGAAATACCTGCCTCCTGCTTTCATCAAGACTTCTGTGGCATTGTCTCAGATGAGACATAATACAGTAAATTTGATGGAGCTCACAAGGATTTGAATTTCATTATGTAATGAAGGCAGGATATACATTCAATAGATAAGTAAAGTAATACCTCATGTGTATGTGGACGCAGGAAGAGTGCACTCTAGGGATCAGCTGGGTCCACATTTCAATACATTGGCTTTCAATATACAATATACAGACCATGAAGGCAAAGTTCATTCTGGAGCTGTGGCAATAATTTGTATCTAGTAAGAGAAGAGAATTTCATTTGGCTCTCATCTGCATTCCCCAAACCAACATGCAAACCCAAACTCAATCATCTTGCTATTTGGAATGTTAAATCAGCCTTCCCCAAGATGGTCCCCTTCAAATATTTTGTACTGTAACTCTTATCAACCCCTTAACTTTCCCCCTAAGGATGTGAAACTGCATAATAGCCACTGCCATGAGGCTTGTAATGAAATCTTATTTATTCTGACAAGCTGATAAATTGCTGATGTATTTTTTAAGGGTTTGGATAATTGCATTTTAAAACTGAATTCTAGACAGCCCCCAAGTATTTTAGGGACTGTGAGCTCCCCAAATATTTGTTTATATTTAGTAGGTGGGGGTTCCCCTGAAGGATAGGACAGGCACTTTCAGCCTGAGCCCTTTAACATTTTCTCAAATTCATTAAAACTTACTTTCAAATAAATATACATTTCACTTCTATTGCAGTGGCAAGTAAACTCCATTCCATGGTCCAAATGTGGACCTTTAGTTCTCTTGGTCAGAACCCCCAAGCTCACTTCATGCATCTTCACTATTCTTGGTCTACACAGTTTGCTCGTTCCTACTCTGGCTCCTTTCACACTGGCCAATTATAGCAGTTTGATACGACTTTAACTGCCTTGAATACAACTTATGGGATCCTGAGATCCACTTCCTTAAACTGCCAATCCCAGGATTCCATAGGATGGAACCATGACAGTTAAAGTGGTATCATAGTGGTATAATTTGTGTAGTGTGTCTGAGGCCAGAGCTGTAATAGACTGCAGTGCCTCAGAATGAGAGAAGTAAAGAATGACAAAAGAAGGGAGTGGGAAGAGGATGGAATTTAGGTAGGAAAGGAGGACAGGGCCATGCTTGTTATTTTTCAAAGTAGTCAGCTAAGATGTAAGAACCACTGTGGTAGACTGTTGGACTGGCAAGGCCCAGATTCAAATCCTTACACATTCATAAATGAGTGGGTGACCAATGACTAGTCATTAGCTCTCATCCTAAACAACTTTAAGCAGAAGTTTTAAAATAAAAAGAAATCCATTTCTTTCTTGACCCATTGCCTGAAACTGTTTTGTACAGTGACTTAGGCCAAAGGTCCTAAATGTGCTTAGTGAGCAGAATGCTCAAACTGTGTACCGCCACCTGACTTCTACCTCTTTCCATGTACAAGTAACCCAATTGCTGCTGGTGCATGCCCCTACAACCATTAGTGGCCGAGAGAGGATTGGGGATGCCCATACAGCATCTCAATGCACTTGGGGAGCCAGTAGCACAGAGACAACCCCCCCCCCCCTTGCTGATCTCCAAAGGTTTTGGAAGTGATTGTAATTCTAATTGTAAAGTAATGTTTGGCTCAATTTCTAATAATAGAGATAAGAGCAGTAATTCATTTTCACCTCCTCTATACATTAAGCCAAGGGTGTAGGTCAGAATCTACTGGAAGCTCTCCAGATGTTTTACTGTAGATATCCAACAGTTTTCAACTCCTCAAATGACAGAAAGTAAAATTGCTATACAAATAATTATCTAGCATGCTCTTGTGCTAACAAACTATCTCTAAGCCACTTCATTTGTAAAAGAAAAGTTTAATAGGTTACTTTTGACCAAATCTTTGATCAGCTCTACTGATCAGTTTGAAACAATTATGGTGGAATCATGGTCTCTGGTAACTCAGACCTAGCACAAGATAATTGACTCTGTTATGAATTACTGATTTGTGTCCAGCTTCCAGTTGTTTGTTTGTTTGTTTGTTTGTTCGCTGTCCCATCTTATACTCTAAATAGAACCAAAGTAGTTTACAGCACAGATTAAAAAACAAAGCACAGCTAAAATCATTTAAAATCTGTATTTATTTATTGGACTTATATCCTACCTTTCTCCCAAAAAGGGATTAAAGGCAACAATGAGATTTAAGGCTTAATGATAAACAAGTTTTAAAAACAATGAAACAAGTGAACTTATTAAGACATCGCTAATTTTAAACAGTATAATTCAAAGACAAAGCCATGTTAGCCTGGAAAATCAGTATGGAAAGGGATCTTTTAGATCTTTGAATCTAACTGAAAGAAAGAAGTTAGTAGCATGAGTTTTTATAAACTTAAGCCTGCATCTGAGGAAGTAGGCTCAAGTCTATGAAAGCTTACACTACAGCTTCCTTCTTTCAGTTAGTCTCAAAGGTGCCACAAGATCCCTTTTTAAACAGTATAAAAGCATTTGAAAATATGTAACAGTAAAATACTATTACTATTCTAGTAAAATATATATATACAAATCTTTCTCCTCTTGAGTTGTAATATAAGTCTGGCAATAACTGTCATAAAATGCAACAGGGGAGCCTCAAATGTAAATTGCAATGGAAAGAAGACAGTGAGCCTATGTATGATTTCTTCTCTAGTTTGATCTTTTGGCATGTGAAAACTGCACATTGGAGGCATCTACTCCCAAATATGGCTTACAAATATTTTAGAAAATAAATATTTGAAGTAGTAAAGTCAAAAAGTGGGAAATAGTGTGTGAAACAAGCGGGTGTTTTGCAACACTTGGTGTTCTGACCAGGTGGTTACTTGTGCACCCACAAAAGGGAGGGATTCCTCAGAAGAGTACAAAAGAGAGCATAAATTTGGCATATGGTAATATATATTTAAAGATGCAAATTTAGGTGGGAAAGTGCTATAGGTGAAATAGAAATATGAAACTAAGCAAGAAGATAAAAGTGAGCATAAATCTGGCATATATTAAACTATATGTACAGATCCAAATATAAAAATAATTGCTATTGTTTAAATAGAAATGGAAAACTTCTCACCTTAATGAGGAAGACCAATTTAGTTTGCTTTTCATATGACTGAACACAAGTTGATGAGAAACTTCAAGACCTCCCTGCTCTCCCTTCTGATGGTTCTTCACCTTTAGACCAGATGTCATCTGGACAAACTTTCCGATATAGGTTATCTTCAAACAGATGACTTTCCTTTGTAAAATAGGGCAAATTGCCATCCTGTATATTGATGTCCTATCTGTATGCTTTTTTGAATGTTTCTGCATATTCAGAAAAACTATGCTGATAGTATAGAAACCCTGTTCACTACAGCCTCTGACCACCTAGGAGATCATTTTGAACCATATCAAATTAGTTGTGGGTTTGGGGAACTGGAATGGAGCCTTTACTGGGCTATATGTCCAATATATCTAACAATACATTTAAGCAAACTTTTTTTTTATGATGACGTAAAGTTCAATGCTGTTATTTCTCAGTCAGGAAAAGAGCAGTGCTTTAAGTTAGTGAGCTGTTAGCAATATTTATGAAGGACAGAAAAATAAATGTGAAGAACTTCAGCTTGAATGTATCTTCAGTTAAACAGTGCAGAATTTAAGGAGGCAGAAGTTACCCTTAAAATGGATTGTCACGAGATATTCCTTACCATATTGCATAAATGAAAAATGGGCACAGGTATTTTGCCTCGTGAACACTGGCTTTCACATTGGGTCATTTGAATAATGTGTTCAGTATCAGAGCAGTATCCATGAGCAACTTGTCCAGTTCATACAAATAGTGGGCAGAAAGCAGTCCAATGCATTTGGACATTATATTGAACATCTTAGTTTTATGGACCCACGAGACAAAGATCGGATCTGATTAATATGTAGCCAAGAATCTGTATGAGAACACAAATGAGCTTTAGAAGCGCTGGCTTGCTTTACAGGATTATGTCTTCCATAGGATGTAATTCTTCACTAATTTCATTCCCAAAAGAAAGAAAAGGAATTTTATCTTCAGTAGTTTCCAAAGACTGTTTGCAGTTTCAGATTTATTTCATGCAAAATTGATGGATGTTATTTTAGTGGAGGAAAAAACAATAAAACAGCATGATGGTGATGAAGGTTTCATTTATTTCCCACCTTTCCCCCCAAACTCAAGATAGCTTACCAAATTTGAAACAAATATAGATTAAAAACATTTTTATGAATATTCTGTCTCATTTCATATGGAAAAATAATTGTGTTCCCTTTTCCTTCTACTATTCTACTCTACCATTATAAATTCTCCATTTAACCAAAAAAGGAGAAATTATAACACCATCATCCTGTGGCTGGAACAGAAAAACTATTTGACTATACTGTATTATACTTTAATGGACTTGATTCCTGCATTACAACCACACTGTTGCCTGGACTTTTATGACACTAATCATCAACCTGTATCTTTGTTTCTTTAAAATAAATGATTTTGTATATTTTTTAATTTAATGGATTTAGTATAATTCTTTTTAGTTCATAGAATTCAAAGAATTTTATGAACAGCCCACTAGCTACGTTTGCAAACAAGCTCATGGATTTCAAGCAAAGGAAAAATCAAAGTATTTCAAGTACTGTTATTTCTTCTGGGTTTCGTTTCTCATACTTTTGCCACTTTCACCTCATTGTCACATAGACTGGTCTTATTTTGAATTTCCCATTAAACATATTCTATAAGTCTAAGTTTTGTTCTTGTTTTGCAGAAGAATTTTCAAACCCTCCCAGCTCATCCTCTCAATCAGAGATGTAGATGAGGTTTGGGCATTGTTGGATTACAGATGCCATCATATGTAACTATCAGCTGGGCTTGTTGGGGCTGATGGGGTTCAAGAATAAGGGCCACAGATTTCACAACCCTGATCTAAATGCTCATGCAGCATTTAACTACATGCTTCATAACACAAGAAGTGACTCTAACACTTTATTGCAAAAGACAATCTTCACAGTAATGCAGCTGCCTAAGAAATAATAGGAATAAACATGAACATAAAACTTGCATTTGGTGTTTAATTTCCACCCCCACCCCTCCCAACACACCTTCCATTTGTTTTGGGAGAGAAAAAAACACAAAGACATTTTGAGATGGAGGTAGAGAAGATAATTCTATAAAATAAATTTTCTTCAACCCCCCAAAAAACCCTCTCTGTGTGTCACTGCATATTTTTTATGCTGCAGCTCCATCTAGCAATGATAACTGGAAATTCATCAAGTCTTGTTTATGCAAGTAGGAAACAATGGATTTCCATGAAATTAGAAGAATGGCAAAATTTGCTAAATAGATATGACTGAAGATGTCTCGGATGGGACATCTAAGACTATTAATGGCACAGGTATTGCCAACAGGACAACACCTTGTTGTTAATAAACTACTCATTTAAAGTAGAAGACAGCCAAAAATTCCTCACAAAACTCATTACCCTAGTGTAGTAAGAAAGTCAAATGTTAAGTATTGAAAAGAAAAAAAAGATGAGAATAAGCTGTGTCCATTAGCTAAGATCATGAGCTGATGCAATGTGTGTATCCAGAAATATTCCTTTAAAAAACTGGAACCGGAAATGGGTTTTCTAGAACTCCTTGTACTTTCTTTCTTCTTTCCTTGATTTTTCCCCTAACCCTTATTCAAACTGTCATGTTGGATATCTGTGTTGGAACACAACCAACAATAATCTCATTTTTTAAAAAGTAACATATCTCAGTTCTCCAAACATCTGATGCTAAATGACGCCTGTAGGAATGCTCCTAAACTCTGTTCAGCTTTTTAAAAGCCCACACTGTAACTTAATGTACATTCTGTAACCCAAATCCAATGTGAAGTAGTGATGGGAGCAGAGTATGCAAAAGTTACTTCTGGGGCTACACCTCCCAGAACCCCACACAATAATTTCAATTAACTTTTGGACCCCTGGAGTGGAAAGATCTGTCAGTTACATTTTCTGCTGCATTTTAAATCCAAAGACCAGGTCGGAGTGGACTAATATGTAAAATGTGCTTTTTTGACTTTTTAACCTCAAGTTCTTTCCAAATTGAATATTAAGAAATCCATGATTTTTTTAAAGTAAATTCTAATTAAAAATAAACTGAAAACTGAAACTCTTATGCTTATCAGACAAAGTCCCATGCATGCAGGAGAATTTCCACTAAGGAGGAAAATGTAATGGTTTACAAACAATGCAAGCTTTGTTGACTTAGGACCATTCATCAAGGTTTTTAAAACTTGTCCCTTCCCTCCTTCTTTGAATTTCTCAGAAGATATTTTTGTGAGGAAAAATATTATCTTTTTGTCACCCCCTCCATCCCAATAAGAAAACAAGACTACTTTGCAGATTTTCTGATTATTCCCCACCAGTTTTGACTGCGGGCCCCTATTTCCCATTCCCATTGTTCCCACACATTTCTGGAGGGAAATATTGGTTTGGAGCAATGAAGCAGAGTGGGGGCCAGGCTTCTGTAATAGGTAATATAGTTTTATTGTATTTTACAAAAAAATATAATATTGATTGATTGCTTCATTGTAAGAATTTAACAGTGGTGTACTCATAATTAAACATTTTGGTTTGTGTGCTTTCAAGTTGTTTCCAACTACTGTATGATGGCCCTATCAAAGGTTTTCTTGGCAAGATTGTTCAAAATAAGGCTGCCCAACTTACCAGGCTGGCCTGGTTGCTGCGGCGAAAGAGCCATGTTTGGGTCCTCTTGGGCCCATCCGTGCTCCTGGAATGCCTTGCAGGGGACGCTGGCCTTGTCATTGGCCTTGAGAGAGGGAAGAGGCAGGCCTTCTATCCTTTGTGCTGGGAAACTATTCTCCCAGTGTCCCATGGGAGCAAAAGTGCCCTGGATTGGCTGCCCTGGTCCTGGGGGCAGCCTATAGGCTGGTAGGCCAGAGAGGCAGTGCTTCCACTTTCCTGGCCTCCTCGGGGGCTTGGCCTATTTTAACACCACATGGCATCCTGCCTGGGCCACCATTTTTCACTCGGCTCTCCCACTCACCGTCCCTTGGTTTGGGGTGCTGTACTGTCACAACTTTTCAGGGGCGGTAGCATAGGTCCTGGATCTGGTGGGCGTGGTTCCAGGGTGCATAGCACTGGATTGGGAGTCCTCAGGACCCGGGAGAACGGAGGGCATGCAGTGTGGCAATTGTGGGGGGCCACATTGATTCAACATCCCAGTGACTGGAGGGGCTTAACAGAGAACATTGCGATCGTCCCAGTTGCATGCCTTCGATGAGGCATTTACACGTTTGCCCCCATTGTCATCCCAGAGCTTGGCCATGACCAAGCAATTCGGTTCATTGACCAACCAGGGCTTGATTGATGAGTACAGATCTGGACCTCATGCTTTGGCCAACCCTACTCTGTTATGGTTTGGTTTAATAAAGTTGGGGGCCTTTTTTCCCAATCTTGTATTTTGGTCATCCTTGGTGACTCCTCCAAAGCAAGGAGGTTTACCATTGCCTTCTGCTGAAGCGGAGAGTGTGTGACTTGCCCAAGATCACCCAGTGGGCTTCATGGCCAAGCAGGGAACTGAACCCTGAGCTCCAGTATCTTAGTCCGACTCTACTATACAACAGCATAAAGCATGCCATGTACAAAATTAAAAAGCGGCGGCGGCGTTTGCGGCGGTGAGGAGGGGCGGAGCCGGACCAACTGGGCTTATAGCCCCAACGCTCACCACTCCACCGGCGCGGCGTTTTGCGGCGGCGAGAGAGGGGCGGAGCCGGACCAACTGGGCTTATAGCCCCAACGCTCCACCACTCCACCGCGGCGGCGTTTGCGGCGGCGAGGAGGGGCGAGCCAGACCACCAGGGCTTATAGCCCAACGCTCACCACTCCACCGGCGGCGGCGTTTGCGGCGGCAAGGAGGGGGCGGAGCCGGACCAACTGGGCTTATAGCCCCAACGCTCACCACTCCACCGGCGGCAGCGTCTGCGGCGGTGAGGAGGGGGCGGAGCCGGACCACCAGGGCTTATAGCTCCATCTTTTTCTGACCTAAGGAGCCCTTGGCTTATCGGTGGGGAAGAAAAGACTACTCCGACCTCATTGCTGCACGAACGCCCTGTTTTTTTTTGGACGGCAGACGACTGGTGAAGTGAGACTTCGTCTCAATAGCACTCTTAATAGTGTTAAATCAGGTTCTGACTGGGAACCTGGGTATCCACTCCACGAAGGGGGGTTATGTGGTGGGCTCGCAGGGGGCCTGTGATTCCTTCCAACATACCTTTGTTTGGGAAACAGTTGTGGGGTTGAGAGGGCCGCAGAGTAGCCATTTCACTATAAGAAAGCCTTCGGCTTTCAGTCGGCCACTAGTTCCTACTAACATCCACACAAGTGTAAAAGAGAGGAGGAAAAAGTTCCTCAGCAATGGCAGGATAATTGGCCCGACTGGTATTACTCTTCTAAATGTAAAACTAGGGGAAACTTTAATTGATTGTGGAAGTGAAAGAGATTATTGTGGAAAAAAAGGAGGGGGGAGAAGTCAGATTCATTAAGTAAATTAGAACTCAGTTTCTCCACTTATGTGATTAAGTACTTTGAAAGTCAATTGAAAGGGCAATGGGGACAAGATCTAGAACAAAAACTTTAACACAAACTTTTGGACAACACAAAAATATTCTCAAATTCAAATACAAGAAGAGGTTCAATGGAATTACAAGTAAGCAAACGGATATATCTATGACAATATTAAAAGAGCTGAGGGAATTTAAAAATACAGAGTAGACAAGAACTTAAGGAAACAAGAGATGAAATTAGGACTGATATGCATAAGGAGATTGAAGGTATAGCAAAAATAGTAGACAAAATTACAAGAGAGGTGACAGATATAAGAGAAGAGGTGGAGGAGGTAATAGAAAAAACTAAAGAATTGGACAGAGGACAGAGAAACTGAAACAAGAGAGAGAACAGGATAGAAGAGATATGCTTTTACAGAGTAAGATATAGGGAAAAGAAGTGACAAAATTAAAGGGCTACCAGAAAGGAAAATGAAACACTATTTGAAAGCCTATACCAGAATTAGCAAAATTTATGGGATTAGCAGAAGAATTTTGTGACGTACAAATCAAGAAAATATTTAGAATAAACTCGACATTTGCAAGGAAAGAAATCTCCCACGGGATTGGCCATATGTTTTTACAAATTTAAGAATTCGAGAAAGATTATGCCAGGCAAGTTATGATGGAAAATTGGTGATTGAAGGCAAAGAATTGAGATATTTAGAGATCTACAGCGATTGTGTTGAAAAGAAGGCAAGAATATAGGTTTCTTACTCAACTGTTACAAAGAAAGGAGATAGGTATCGTTGGGAAAAAGTGAAGGTATTACGTTAACATAAGGCAAGAAGTACAAAAATAATACTGTGGAAAAGGCAAAGATTTTTTTAAGAGATTAAGAGCTCAGACGAGAAAAGAACAGGAGGAGGAACATAAAAGGAAGGGAAAAGCAATATGAAGAAAATCAGGAGGAAGAAATAAATTAACAATGATACAGATTTACTAGGTTTAGATGGGGAGGAGGAGCTTTTGAACATTGACTCAGACAGACAAAGTTTGACACAGGGAAGAGTTAGAGAAGGTGAAGTAAACCTAACAGAAGGTGAGTGGACATAGAAGTACAAAAATATGGCGACAGAGGAATAAAAATTGGATCGTTAATGTAAAGGGTTAAACAAAAACCATAAAGAAGGGAAATATTCCATTACAGTTTTGGAAAAAAATAGGTTAGACATAATGTGCTTACAGGAAACAAAAATTAGGGGAAATGAAATAAAATATTTAAGAAATCCGAAACTGGGAAGCCTTATTTTTCTGTGGAGAAAAGAAGAGGAGAAGGGGTGGTAGCTATATATGTGAGTAAAAGGTATGAGGCATCAGAGATCTTCAAGATAAGGAAGGAAGATATGTGGCAATGAAATTAATATGGAAATGAAAAAATAGAAATTGTAAATGTATATGCTCGCCTTAGAAAATAAAACTATTTTTTTTTGAAAGATTAAAAAAGATTTGACAAGTGCAAGGGAAACAAATTAATTATCGCTGGAGACTTCAATGGAGTCCTGAAACCTAAGAGAGACAGACAATCTAAAGGAAAAATTAAGGATAAAGAGGGAAGGTTACCAAAGGCATGCTTTAGATGATAGAGGAAAATAAACTTACGGATGTATGGTCTTCATTTATATGGGATAAAAAAGGATTTACTTTTCAATCAGACTCTAATACTCTCTTTCCAGAATAGAATTATTTTTAATTACTGGAAATTGTTATTAAGAACAGAAAAAATGGATAATGCGCCATGGTGGCTGTCGGATCATATTAATAGAATTAATACTGAAAATCCCTACAGCAAGGCAACAATGGCATTGGAGACAAATGATAGATTAATTAAAGATGAGAAATTTAAAGAAAGTATGAAGCAAGAAATAAAACTCTTCTTTAAAAAACTTTTCTACAGAAACACAGTAAAACAGTGTGGGACGCGTTTAAAGCTGTGATACGGGGTCTCTTGATAAAAAGGGGTGCAGAAATAAAAGCACAAAACAAAAAATAGAGAGGAGGATGAACAGGAACTGAAAAACTAGAAGAATGATAAATCAAAAGAGTAGTAATAAGATTAGAAAACGATACACTCTACTAAAGAATAAATAATACAGAAAACACAGCAAAGAACTATAGCCAACAAGTTAAAATTTTCAAACAAAAATATTTTGAGGGTGCAAATAAAACTGGAAGATGGCTTGCATACAAATTGAAAAAGAAAGAGAAATAAACGGATAAACAAAATCAAGGTAGGAGATAAATTTATTACAAAACAAGATGACATTTATGACGGCTTTTTCAACAATTTAGAGATAATAAAAAGGAATGTGACATAGGAAAATAAGAAATTTTTGAGGAAAAAAAAGAATAAGCAAACTACAAAGAACAGATAGAAGATTGGAAAGACGATAAAAAAAATGAAGAAATCAACTAGTAATAAGATCATTGAAGGAAGCAAATCCCCGGGGCGGATGGCTCATTCACCTTTATTTTATAAAACTTTTGAGGAGGAATTGATGGAGGCTTTAAATATAGTATTCAATAACATCAGAGAAGAGGGTACGCCAGACACGTGGCAAACCGCTAATATTTCTCTTATCCGAAAGAGGGGAAGGACAATACGATTATGTCAAACTATAGGCCAATAGCCTTACTGAACATTGATTATAAAATATTTACACGATATTGGCAAATAGATTGAAATTTTTTTTGTGTAAACTATTAATAAAGACCAAAAGGCTTTTTGCCAGAAAGACAATGAGTACAATATAAGAACGGTATTAACACAATAGAATATTATACAATACATAAAGATAAAGAAATGGGTCTTATTTTGTCGATGCCGAAAAAGCATTCGACAGCGTACGCTGGACATTTAGTTTGAATGTTTTACAAAGTATGGATATGGGACCGCATTTTATGGCAAATATAGCTCATTATATAAAAGACAGAAAGTTCAGTTAATAATCAATGGACAAAAAACCGAATACATTCCAGTAGAAAAGGGACAAAACAAGGTTGTCCTCTTTCTCCTTACTTTTTATAATGATTCTTGAGGTTCTTAACAATGCAATAAGAGATATGAAATAATAAAAGGAACTAAGATTAGAGGATGTGAACATAAGCTCCGTGCTTACGCGGATGATATGATAATATCTTTAGAAGACCCACTAAAAAGCATAGATACTGTGTTAAAGGAATTGAAGGATTTGGAAAACATTCTGGCTTTAAAATAAATAAAGAAAAAACATTGATGATTACAAAAATATGAAAAAAGAAAAAGAGAACAATAGTTTAATATCTCACAGATTAAAGTGGCAAGAGTGTAAATATCTAGGTATATGGTTGACTAATAAAATTTAGACATATTCGACAAAATTATAAAAAAGTTTGGTTTCAAATTAAGAAAGACCTACAGACATGGAATAATATGGATTTTTCTTTGTTGGGAAGAGTGGCAATTATAAAAATGAATGTTCTGCCGAAATTATTGTTTCTATATCAAAATATACCTAGTACCAAGGATAAATGTTTACAGACTGGAATAAGGAAAAAAAAGTTCCTGTGGAAAGGGAAAAGGCAAGAATTAAACAACTAATTTTAAAAAAGATAATGATAAGGTGGATGTGCCCTACCCGACTTAAAGATTTATTTCTGGGCTTGTGCGCTTGTATGGATCAAGAATGGATGAGGTAGATAAACCAGATTTGTTAAGCTTGAATCGTGTAATATGAGATATGGGTGGCACGCCTATTTATGTGTACCAAAAACATCATATAATAGATTTTTTTGCATCAGGCGATTAGAAAACCATTATTAAGAATATGGAATATAATTAAAAACGTTATTACCAAAAACGCCTTTGTGGGGTATCAACCCAGGAGGCTTTTTTTAGTAGATGGGAAAAAAGAAGGAGTGGATAAGATATAAGATCTTTGAAAATAAAGGGAAATGGAGAAATAGAATTAAAAACGAAGGAAGAACTGGAAAAGAAGGAAAAAATATACAATGGTATGGATACTTACAAATAAAATCTAAGTTTAAAGAGGACATAAAGAAAACAGGATTTGAAACAACAGAAAACAATTGGATAAAATTCTCTGGGGAGGGAAAAAGGTTAAAATTGCAAAAATATACAAAGAACTTATGATTTATGAATTGGAAAGGGAAATGTGACTGACAGTATGATAAAATGGGCGCAGGAAATAGACATACGATTTTATGGACAATTGGGAGAGAGCATGGAGAAAAACAGCTAAATTTACGGTAGGCAAGATCTAAAGGAAAATTACTAAAAGGTCTCTAACAGATGGTACCTCACTCAGTAAAAATTGCTAAAATGTATAATTTAAGTACGACAATGCTGGAAGTGTCAAAATGAGAAAGGATCATACTACCACATGTGGTGGAGTTGCTGGAAAATTAAAAAATTTTGGGAAAAGGTTCACCATATTATACAAATAATGTTAAAAATACAATTTTCTATGAGACCAGAGCTGTATTTATTGAATATGACCTCATTTCTGGGGGAAAGCAATGAGAAAAAACACTGGAAAATTATGTTATACCTTATATTTGCAGCTAGAATATTAATTGCAAAAAAATGGAAGAGTAAGGTGTTACCAAGTATAGAGGAATGGTTACATAAAGTGTTGGAATTAAAAAATATGGACATTTTGACATCAATTATAAAAAATAAGAATGAAGAAGTGGAAAACTGGAAAATTATAGAAGACTTCTTGAAAAAATATTGGCATATAAATGATTAGGTAACAAGATGAGTATAACACTTCACGAGGGGGAACTAATGAAGAGTAACAATGTGAAAATAATAAGATAAAGAACTTCTGTGAATTATGTAAACAATGTAAATATATGTAAGGATGAGATTGTTTTGGTAATCTAAGAATGTAATTGCTTGGAAAACAGATAATAAGATGTAATAGATATGCAACAGAGTTGTTAGAATGACAATGTATGTTGTATAATTTTAATTTAATAAAAATTTTAAAAAAAAACAAAATTAAAAAGCAATATTTGTGTTGTTCATGAAACAGAAGGTAGGTTGGACTATACTGTGAAGATTTGTGACAATAGCTTTGTTTTTCATTTCTAAAAACAGAAATTGTTGATGCTTACCAAACACCAGAAGTAAGTATACTACAAGTAGGACATGATGGAATAGACCTTAACAATATGTGGTACTGCCAGGAGCTCCTATGGAGATGACCTCAAACATCAAAGGCTTTTGTAATACAGAAGGCAATTTTTCAGTAACCAGATCCCAAGTGACAATTCCTACTGTCATTTGAAACAATAGGGGGGAATGTTCAGGGGCAAAGGAAGATGGACGATGGCCACTGCTAATGGTGAGCTCTTCCCCTGAAAAACTCATAAAGAAATTCTTATTTTCCTCAAGAAATCTAGTTCACCAGTTTTTCCACTGACAAACATAATATTCTGTTTTTAAAATGATAATAGAGCCACTATTTCTTCTTTACTTCGCTACACCACTGTGCTATCCTAGTTTAATCAGATATCCTATAGGGTTTTCCTTGCACATCATTTTTTTTAAAGAGTGCATGGGGTATTCTTTTCCTTAAAAATTTCACAGAAGAACAGTAATTAAAACATTGTAATTTTAGATAGAACAAAGCATGCTGCATAACTCATGCTAACTAATATAAATAATCAGTAGATGTAACTACTATCAATGGTGTTATGAACGAACAATTTATTTAACAGTAAAATGGAGAAATCAAGCATTACTTTAGTCAGCTTTTGGTGAACACGTACAGTACAAGTGATTGATCTGAAAACAAACATAATGAAATGTTAACATTTTCTAATTTAATTTGAAATTCATAAATACATTTGCTATGAAGTTATGTCTCCTAAACTCTTCCAGCCAGCTATAATACATTATTTTTACAGTAATTTAATACGATGCTTGCAAAGCATCTGATTTTTAAGACATAAATCCAAAAGAAAAAAGCAGTATCCTGAGCCACAGACAACTTCTTTTTTGTGTGTGTCTGATTACCTGATGCAAGCAATGGAGCAAAATTCTTATAATTAAAAATGTTTATTTTGCAGTTTGTCCTCCCGCACAATGTGGTTGCAAAGAGTTCTCACAGCGGCTTGGTTTAGAGAAAACATTCTTACACAGATACACCCATGTCCTAAAAAACAGTGGCAGCTTAACTTAAAAGAAGGTGGTCAACTTAATTCACCACCGGGGGAGGGGGGAATATATAGTTTTTTGTGGATTTTACAGACTGAGGCCATGTTCTAGAAGAGTGTTTTTTTTCCTGACGTTTCACCAGTATCTGTGGCTGGCATCTTCAGGGAATGCTGGCATGGAAGAGAGTGGGGTATACTGTATATACTGTTGGTTGAAGGGAAGTGATTTGCATGTTAATCTGTGCATTGTTCGGTTGCTGAATGGCAAGGCCTCAGGGTGTCGATTTAATTAATGATCCACTGTCTGCTGGGAAACCCCCTGATCCTGAGTGGTTTTCATTTGCACTTGTTTGGTCTTGATTTTGGTGTTTTTCAGGACTGGTAGCCAAACTATGGCCCGGTACAGATGGGCCTCATGGTATGTCTTGATGACATGTTAGGGTTGCCTCGGGGTGTTGCTTACAGATGCCCCACAACCCTAGCATGTCTTCCGTATGTCAAAATGGTGATACCCGCTACAGATGGTTGCCGCCATTTTGACAGGACGGATGCCTAGCGTCCGCACGTCACGGCACCATAATGATGTCGCGAGTGCACCATTGGTGCACTGCGGCGTCATTATGGTGCTGCAAAAAGAACCCGCATTTTGCGGGTTCTTTTTGCTCCATGAGGCTCCTCGCAGAGCAAACCAGAGTGCCAGCAGACTACCCTTTTGGGCGTTCTGTATGGGCCTTTGTTTACTTTAAGGGTTTCTTCTTTCCTGTTGAAATTGTCCAGGTGTTTAGGGATTTTAAGGGCTTCCCTGTGCATTTTGACCTGATAGTTTTTGGCATTGTCCAGAATTTCAGTGTTTACGAATAGAATTTTATGCCCAATATGGTTTATAATGTGTTTTGACCCAGCCTGCAGTGTCTCACATGTTCCTTGATTCATGTTTGAGCACCGCGTTTGGTCGTCCCTATGTAGACCTGTCTGCAGCTGCATGGTATCCCTGTGACTGTGAGAAGGTCGCTCTTGTCCTTCACTGAGTGCAGCATTTGTTGGATTTTCTTGGTCAGTTTGTAGAACATATGGAGGCTGTGTTTCCTTACCAGTTTCCCTGTTCTGTCTGTGACTCCTTTGATGTATGGTAAAAATACCTTTCTTTTGGGTGATTGTTTGTTTTCACTTCTATGGGTGTAGAAAAGAAAAGAAAAGAAAAGAAAAAGACTCACTAAAATCAGGACAAAAAGAAGACATATTTGAATTAAAATTATACTAGTTCCTATGTACAGGTCACATTCAGCAAGAACTCCTATAATATACAGTATCTAAAACATATACTGTCACATTGAAATGAAACTGCAAAGTGACAATCTGTGGGCCTGCAAGTCCACTGTACAGGTACTGACTAGTCACAGACAATTTCAGAACCCCTATACTGTGTTGTCTTGTGATTCCTTAAACTGGACTTGTGTTGAATAATAGCTCTCCAAAGAGAGATTGCCTTCAGAGAGAGGCCTGCCCTCTAAACAAACCTTAAAATAAAGGAACATCACCAATAAAGTAGGTTGTATGTCCATGTTAGAGCTATGCCTCGGAAATACAATAAACACAGGAAAAGTGTGACACACAAGCAGCATGAAAAAGCGGTTGCCCGACTCGGTGGGCTGACCGCTTTGCCGCTAGACGCAGCAAACGACTACAGCCCAGAGTGCTCTGGGCTTGCCCAGCTCCCTATTGGTGCGCGGGGCGAAAGGGGCCCTTCCGCCCGCGACGCTCTGGGAGCTGGGCTTGGTGACCGGGAGTTCCAGTCCTCCAGGGCAGATGATGGTTCAGCTGCCCTGGAGGAGGAGTCTCCTGGTCAGGTGGTACTGAGGGCGGGGCTTAGGCCTATATAGGCCGTGCTGCCAGACCCGGCCCTCAGTCGGCACTTGGCTCCGGATGGTTAGGAGCCAAGCAGGAAGGGAGGAGGAGCTGAGCCTTCTCCTACCCACCCACCGCTTGGGTTTGGGTTTTTTGTCACAACTTTGGGGCGGCAGCATAGGCCAGGATCTGCACGGTGTGGTACCAGGGCTACGGAGCTCTGGTTTGGTAGTCAGTCGGGACCTGGGGGCAAATAGGGCAGGCGTATGGCCATTGCGGGGGCCATAATGCGAGAGCGCCTCCCAGTGACTAGGAGCTTAGCGAATATGTGAACGCATGGCAGAGATGCGGTCATACGGTGTTCCTTAGCCCCTAGGTCATCCCAATGCCTGGTGGGTGCCAGGTTGTGGGTAATCAGACAAACGTGGGGTTGTTTGATTTCACAGATCCTGACCTCATGCTTTGTGCCAACCCTACCAATGGTTTGCTTAATAAAGTTGTGGCCTTTCCTCCAGCACGGTCTCCTGTGGTTATTTGGCAGCAGCATCTGAGGCAAAACACAAACCCCTTTTCACAACCTTAAACACTCAGAGCATACCATCAAAGCCCCCTATTTTTAAAATAAATCAAAGAATGCCTGAAAGTCTCAAACTGTGAATTCAAAAAACGCTTTGAATCACTCATTTCTTCTTTGAACAAAAACTTATTGAAGAATTGCATCCCTGAGTGAAACCTATGGTCATGCTTTAAAAAGTTTGATAGTTTACCTTGATTCAAAAGCAGCCAAGAAATTTAACCACCATTATTATTATTATTATTTCTGCTTCTTACAATGTGGAAGCTTTGTGTGCTTTCAAGAAATTGGTAATATATTTCAGTTTAATATCTACTAGTGTCCTGGTCAATGAACATGGGTCAGAACTGAATGTGAAGACTGTATTTGAGCTTTAAAGACACCAAATTATAGCAGCTTTTGACTGAAGTGAGGGTTCTTTTCTTAGTAATCAAGTTTGGAAGAAAGCTGACCTACAGGTTGTTTCAAAAAGAGATTTTGCTTTTAGAGCTGGGGTGTGTTTATTTAAGTAATATATGAAGAATATCTCCCTCTGGTGTTTATGAAGCTGCATTTCTCATCCTCAACTGAAATGTACTGAAATTAATGTTTCTAGATTATTTTTAAATGTCCTTTTTAATGTTATGTTTATATCTTGCTTTTCCTCCAAAGAGCTCAGGTCAGTGTGCATAGCCTCTTCCCCTTTATCCACACAGACTGCATCAAAGATGTAAACATCAGTAGACATTGTGCTGATCATCCACATAAAGTACATCTTCTATCCATGCTACTTCCACTGAAGTCTCATAATGTGAGGAGTAGTAAGCCTATGAATGCCAGTGTGGCATAGTGGTTTGAGCTTTGGACTATGACTCTGGAGGCCAGGATTTCAATCTCCACTTTGTCACAGAAACCCACTGGTTAACCTTGTGGAAGTCACACTCTTAGTCTCAGAAAATCCCATGATAGAAGCCTTAGGATTGCAGTAAATTGGAAACAACCTGAAGGAATGCTCTAGAAGAGTTTATTCCTGAGGTTTCACCAGCATCTGTGGCTGGCATCTTCTGAGAATTCTCTGATGCCAGCCACAGATGCTGGCAAAACCTCAGGAATAAACTCTCCCAGAACATGGCCACATAGCCCGAAAAACCCACAAAAAACTATGGATGTCAGCCATTAAAGCATTCGACTTCACAAACCTGAAGGAGCATAACAACAGCAACAATGTCTACTCCATCTGACTCCAATGGGAAAGATCCAGCCAGTGTTCATAGCACTGAACTCTTTGACTACACTGGGTTGCATTCATAATTTTAAATTTAGAAATTTCATATTAGCTTCACCTTGAACTTGTATTTATGAAGCTAAACAATAGCACAGAAGCACCAGTGAGGTAATAGCTCAATAAACTAAGATAGCAGCAGGGGATGAAGATGTTCTGCAGCTTAAAACACAGTTAAAAAGGAACCTATGCAGCTGCAGATTTGGCTGAGTACTGGATGTGCAAGTACTGGAAAACGAAATTCCATCTAGAGTCTACTTAGAATGGGGGGGGGACTACAATTCATAACAATGACATGCCATCCAAAGATAAAAATATTAAATGCCCATGAGCACAGAAAAGGCTTGGGCATGAAAAGTCTGGCTTGGAGGCATGAAACAGATAGGCCAAAAGAAGCGGCTTCCAGCCGCTTTGGGGGTTTGGCATGCAGGTGACACATGCCCCTGAAGCAGCTGGAAGCCAATTTGAGGGTGCCTTAGCTGGGCCAAAGCCGCTGGCAAAAGGAGCTGTGAAAGTCCTTGCCGACAGTCCATTTGGGACTGGGGTGGTGGCTTGATTTCAGAGCCGGCTTTCTGGTTGCTAGGGTCCCCAGGTGATCACATGGTGATCGTGGGCAGAGCAGCCAGAGGCTGTTCCTTTATGCCTGTCTGCTTCACCCCTATATCACATATTTTTCATAACCTGCAAAAGATCCTCTGTTAAATTTGTGATACCTCTGTTTGAATTGATTAGGAAACATGGGGAAGAGACACAGGAATTGCCTGGCTCACCCAGAAATGACTTAACTAAAGGTAAAACATTCAGATGTTTTATCAAGTATCCTTTGTGAATTCTTCTGAAAAGGTAAGTGAGAAGCCTTTACCACCACTGTGGCTCCCAATCCGACAGATATTTATCTAGGGCAAGGCAGGGGAAAGATAGGAGAAAGGAACATCAACAATCTAAGATAAGTGGTGTACATCATACTACTAGCGGACAGCATCACAGACTTGGATAAAGACGAAGGAAGGTCAAAGATGAAAGTGTAAATGCAGGCCTAACGCCAAACATAAAAAACCACAAAAATAATGACCACAGAGGACCTACATACATCCAACCTGGGCAATGAAGAAATCAAAATAGTTAAAGAATTCCTGTACATAAGATCAAACCTTGATCAGAATAAAGACTGCAGTCAAGATATCAGAAGACTAGGAATGGGCAGGACAGCTATAAAAACTAGACAAGATCTTAAAGAGTAAAGATATAAAACTGAACACTAAATTGTCCAAACCATTGTGAGAGCTGGACAGTGAAGAAAGCAGATAGGAAGAGAATCAACTCATTTAAGATGTGGTGCTGGTGAAGAGTGTTGTGGACAGCAAAAACATGCAAACAAATTGGTTCTTGAACAGATCAAACCCAAAATCTTCCCGGAAGCCAAGATCATAGAATCATAGAATCGTAGAGTTGGAAGAGACCACTAGGGCCATCCAGTCCAACCCCCTGCCATGCAGGAAATCCAAATCAAAGTATCCCTGACAGATGGCCATCCAGCCTCTGTTTGAAGACCTCCAAGGAAGGAGACTCTATCACCCTCCGAGGGAGTGCATTCCACTGTCGAACAGCCCTTACTGTCAGGAAGTTCTCCTAATGTTCAGGTGGAATCTCTTTTCCTGTAGCTTGCATCCATTGTTCCAGGTTCTGTTCTCTGGAGCAGAAGAAAACAAGCTTGCTCCCTCCTCAACATGACATCCTTTCAAATATTTAAACAGGGCTATCATATCACCTCTTAACCTTCTTTTCTCCAGGCTAAACATCCCCAGCTCTCTAAGTCGTTCCTCATAGGGCATGGTTTCCAGACCCTTCACCATTTTTGTCGCCCTCCTTTGGACACGCTCCAGTTTCTCAGTGTTCTTTCTGAATTGTGCTGCCCAGAACTGGACACAATATTCTAGGTGGGGCCTGACCAAAGCAGAATACAGTGGCACTATTACTTCTCTTGATCTAGACACTATACTTTTATTGATGCAGCCTAAAATTGCATTGGCCTTTTTAGCTGCCACATCACACTGTTCAGATGATCAAACTGAGGCTGTAGTGCTTTGTCACATGATGAGAAGACATGATTAATTACAAAATGCAAATAATGCTAGGAAAGGTAGATGTAGAAGGTAGTAGAAAGAGAGGAAGACCACATGCCCAGTGGACTCAAGCAGGGAGATCACAGGCCTGAGTTGGCTGGACCTATACAGAACAGTGGATAATAGGGTGTCCTGGAAATGTTTCATCAACAGGGTAGCCATGAGTCAGGGTCAACTCAAGGACAGTTAACAGCAACAACAATGCAAGAGAGAATGGCAATGGTGAAGCCATTGAAGGCAACATGTGTCTCTGCCCCCCCCTCCCCCCGAATGCCTTTTCTCATCAGGCATTTTGTGAGAGATCATTTTAGTCCCTAAAATGATTTGGTTTAGCAAGTGGTGGTGCTTGCACTCTGGCTAGCACACTGGCTACATCATCCCTAGCTGGGAAATCTAATGCTAGTATGGACAGCTAGTAAACATCCAGGGGTAGTCATGTTGGCCTTATAGCAACTCCAGTAACAACAAAAACCCACCAAACAGTGATACCTTTATTGGGCCAACCAAAATGCACAATATACATGTTGCAAGCTTTTGAAGCTTCACTGGCTACTTCATCAGGCAAGGTGTTACAAACCAAGCAGGGAAAAAAAATTGAAGATGTTGTTCATAGGCCTGCATTTTGATGTTTCTCTTCTTAGTTAAAATGGTATGGAGGAGTAAATCTTGCCATAGGTGCCTGTCTCTGGACAAATCTTGCCAAGAAAACCCCATGATAGGTTTGCCTTAGGGCTGCCATAAATCAGAAATGACTTGAAGGCATGCAGCAACAGCCACAACAATGTGTCCTTGGTGTCAGACTCTATGCTCCTTACTCATACAATGCATGTTCTTTTTAAAATATAAATAGAATGACTGTTAGAATGAGTTCTCCTGTTGAAGCATGGCCTTTAAGTGTAGTGCCCTTGCTTTCATTTTCTAACTGGTGTCAATTGTGTTAGAAATATTTCCCAAGCAATCCCCTACAACTTACATGGAGCTCTACTACTGGCAAAATGTTACCTGTTCATTTCTGCTCTGAGAGCATTTCTGAAGAACAGGGTATAAATAGAATAAAATAAATAAAGTATATACCGTAATAATTTCCATCCAGAGCTCCACATGCACACAGAAGTATAGAACTAACAGAACTATCCCCTCACTTTGAAATGAATAGAAAGCTCACTCATGTATGAGCTATATCTGCAGACTCAACAGAAGAACTTGTTAAACATTTGCAAATCTGTAAATTAAAATTCTAGAAGAAGAATGGAAGTGACTAGCAGGAACTGTAAATGGCATGGCTAAAAGGCTTCTGACTGCCATTAATTCCAATGACTTCTCTTAACAGTGTGAAAATGTTTGGCATTTTAACACTTTAAGTTAAGTGCCTCTAATGTGCATTTAATTTAGATTTAATAACACCATTTTTCCCCTTACGGAAACTCAGTCAATTATTGAAAGCATTTCTTGAGGTTTAGCAATTATTTAAGAAGTGCATTTACAGTAATGTAATTAGCTCAAAAAGCATGTTCATAGAAGTAGCATATTTAAAACAACTTTAAATATTTGTTAGTGAAAAGGAAATATTTTATTACAACTCTAATTTGGTAATATTGTCTAATAAAATTTCAGTAACACTTAACAAGGTAGTTTATTCTTATTACCAGGGGGCATTCAATCTTGAAAACACACACACAACCCCGCCTCAGCAAATGTTCCACCTCTAGGAGGAATATAGCTAATTTAAAATTATACAAGCAATAACTTATTTTGATCCTGTAGTATTAAACAGTTTGGGAAATGTATTATATGAGGTTACTTTAATACATAAGCATTTCACATCATCTGAATCTTTTTATATTTTGCTTTATGCCACCATGAGATCTATAGATATGGAGAGTCATAAATATTTTAATAAATACATTTTAATATCAAAACAAAATTTAACATATTGAGTAGTTTGACATGTAGCAGATTTCCATATAGGAAGAAGGAGTAGTCTTTGTTTCAGACAGAAAGCAATGTTTAAGATTCTTTCTTTTTTTTAAATGTGTGTTTGTGTATGCCTTTCGTTTGCTTGTTGAATTATGGCAATCCCATAAATTTCATAGGGTTTTTGGGCGCACCATACTGTATGTGTTTTTCAGCTTCTGCTGAAGCTGCATTGGAATACGATGAATGGTATTTGCACCGCGCTGCACCACGCCACAAGCCCGAGCCCCATTGTATTCAATGGGGCTCGAGCATACATGCTTTTTGCCTTACATGGGGAGGGGGGTCCTGAATGGATCCCGTGCATAAGGTAAGGACTCACTGTACTCAGCCATAGTTTGCCATTGCCCTTCTATGAAATATAGAATCTGGTATACTTGTGTGTTTCCCCATCCATATATAAACCAGGTCTGATCCTACTTAGCTTCAAAGATCAGGTGGGATCTCGGGTCTTCAAAAGATCTTTAAAGATGCCCATCATATCAAGCTGTTTTCTTTGCAGGAGTTGATCTCATTTTGCAGATGAGCATTTTATATCTATTTTGATTGGCACGCATATTTCTAAACAAATTCTACAAAGCACCATATATTTTGAGTGTACTGTCTCTGGACAGAAATGGCTGCTTTTGTAAATGGCTTTCCCAGAAATTTCCTACAAGAATTGAGGACCTGTTTTCAAAACAAAACAAAATATAGAGTTTGGTTTGCATCGGATTCAGTCTCAGCAGCAGTAGCAAGAAACAATGTATTTGCCCAAAAACACTTTAGATGAGGAAACATCTCTATAATTTTTCTTTTTTTTTTGCAAAAACATTATGCAAGATTTAAAAAAATCATTGGAAAATATACAAAAACGTTCATGTTATTTTCCATGAGAAAAAGGTGGGGTATAAATAAAAATAATATTAACAACAACTGAAATCAAGATCTGCTAGATCCACAACATTCCCCTTATCTACTCTATAAAAAAAGAAATATGATTATTGTGACAAGATTTGTTTTTGAGAAACTCATGTTGGGTTCTTATCACAGCATTCATTTCTAATAGCTCACAGACTGATTGTTTAGTGGTCTGTTTGAAGCTTTTCTGGTATTTATATCAAGCTGACTGGTAAAAGTTGTTCAGATGTCCTTTCCTCCCCCCCCCCCTTTTTTTTTTTTTTTTTTTTTTTGGGAAGAAAAAAGAGAAACAATTTTCTTCTTATCTGCTAGCACCTCTCCTGTTCTCCAAAACTGCTCAGAGATTATCAGTGGAGACTCTGAGACCACACTTACAAATTTCCAGGGCTGCATAAACTGCGTACAAATTCACCCAGCCACACACCACTGGAGTGTCTTGACGTCGCCCTGGAGCTCCAGCAGGGCCAGGAAAGATGGGTCTTTCCCAGCCCAAATAGGAGCAGATCTTTTCATCTTTGGCAGGGTGGCTTGAAACTACACCTCCGGGGCCATATGTTGTGGCCCATAGTGCCCCAAACCCTTTTTATTACTTTTCACTTCTCTAGCTAGACTGAGATAATTTAGCTTTCAGCTTTAGTTTTAGTTTAGTTTAGCTTTTAGCTTTAGCTTTTCTGACTCTCCTCTCCTGTCTTATAAAGGAGTGATTTATGGTGATTTCTCCTTCTTCTATTTTCTGTACATGTTTCTTTTAAATCTCAGTTCATCTAAAAGTTATATATATATACATCCTTGTTTCCTTAGACATCTCTCACCTTTCTTTATATTGGAATTGTTAGCAATTGTATCTTCAGTATCTCTCTTTTAAGAAACTCCCAGTATTACCTCAAGCACATTGAAATCTGTTTTCTTAAAGTCCAGAGTCTAAGGGTGCATCTACACTGTAGAAGTAAAGCAGTTTGACACCACTTCAACTGCCATGTCTCCAGCCTACAGAATCATGGGATTTGTAGTTTTGTGAGGCACCATCAATCTCTGGCAGAGAATGCTAAAGACCTTGTAAAACTACAAATCCCAGGATTCCATGGAATGGAGCAACAGCATTTAAAGGGATGTCAAACTGCATTATCTCTACCATGTAGATGCACCCTATGTATGAATGTATTTGGTAACACATCCCCTTTCTTCTGTATAAGACATGCCAAGAGAATAAGGTTATTCAAACCCAAGATTCCCACTACTTCCACTCAATTGACCAGTTCTTCTTTAATGGTCAGGATAAGGTCCAAGATCCTCTTGTTGCCTCCTCTACTTTCTGGACAACAACATTTTCACCAAAGCAAGCAAAGAATTCATTAAGCTTTATATAATATTGTTAGAAATAATCCCCTTGCCCACATCAACTATGGTATCGTCCTCAAGAGGCTGTCTGGGTTTGTCTCTGGAGGTACTTCATTCAGTGTTTCCAGGTGATTCCAGAAGGTGCTGCTGAGGGATTGCTGCCCTGCTCCATGATCAAATTCACAACCTTGTGGCTGCAGTACTGGCATTTAACCACTGTGCCACAAGGCCTTCCTATCATAAAGGTTCTATTACTGGATGATTTGTCTGCACAGATGGGAGGTGTTCACCCATCTCCTGTTCTGAGGAGGGTGCATTAACTGAAAACAAACAACATAACATTTTGAGAGTGCTATTGGGCCCAGCATTGTCAATTAGGAGAAAACTTTGCATCTAAGAATGTGTTTTGGTTTCTGTTTTGTTTGTTTTTTACCAGTTTAAACTGGCAAGTCAGTGCAACTCTGTTTGAAAAGTCTTGCTGTAGTTATCTCTACAAGGGGTTGCATTGTTCATGGGGCTGCCTTTGAAAATTATCTGTAGCCTTCTGCTAGTACCAAAGTGGAAACATTACGAACTATACCTGGACCAATAAGTTAATTAAAAACGCAATTTAAATACTAGTTACATCACAAAATGGGTGACCTTGTTCCTCATTAAGTTACAGTTGTAATGTACTGACACGTTAGTTCCTAAGCAAATGGATTAGGCACAAGTAAACAGTTTCTATTGGGATGTGGTGGCTTAGTGGTTAAGATGCCAATTCTGATGATCGCAAGGTTGGAAGGTTGGCAGTTTGAGGCCCAAGTGCCATGTGACGGAGTGAGCTTCCATCACTAGTCCCAGCTTCTTCCAACATAGCAGTTCAAGGCAAGCAAATACTAGTAGATAAATAGGTACCACTTCAGCGGGAAGGAAACAGCATTCCAAGCAGTCACGCTGGCCACATGACCACCTGAGTAGTCCTCAGATAACATTGGCTCTTCAGCTTAATAACGGAGATGAGCACCACCCTGTACAGTTGGTTACTACTAGACATTCATGTCAAGGGAAAACAATTACCTTTCTCAGGAACATCTAGGAGGGACCACATTACTCCGGTTTTGAGGTCCCTCCACTGGCTGCCTATCAGCTTCCGGGCCCAGTACAAGGTGTTGGTTATCACCTTTAAAGCCCTAAATGGCTTGGGTCCAAGCTATCTCAGGGACCGCCTCCTCCCGTACAATCCTCCCCGCGCTCTCCGGTCCTCTGGGAAGAACTTACTATAGCCTTTAAAATCTAGGCTTGCGGCGACCTCCCAGAGGGCGTTCTCTGCTGTTGCCCCCAAACTCTGGAACGACCTGCCAGATGAGATCCGTCAGATAACATCATTAGACAGCTTTAAAAAAGCGGTCAAGACGGATCTCTTCCGGCAGGCCTTTCCAGACTAACCATCCCAGCCCAGGTTCCCTGATTCCCTCATTCCTCCCGTGGCCCCATCTCAGTGATGGTCGAGGATCAACAGAGGGATATCAGGGTTTTAATTGCTGTTTTATGCTTGATGTTGTGTTTTTAATATGTTATACTGTTTAATATTGTCTTAAGGGGGGGGAGGGATAAAGTGTTTTTAATTGTTATATTTTATATTTTACTGTTGTCAACCGCCCAGATTGGTTTGCCATAGGGCGGTATATAAATAAATATTATTATTATTATTATATTAAAATAGTTTGTTGGAAGTTGATCATTTCTACTTGTATAATATATGTTACTAGTTACTTCAAAGTTCTGGACATTATGGCCGGTACACGCCGCCAGGTGGTGATAGTAGGGCTTGGGACTGTGCACCAACCGCATGGTCCCGAGCGCTACTACGTGCGGGCGGCGCCATTATAGTGCCGCTCCACGCACACAGGGACATGTGCACGACGTGTGAGCATCGCAGTGCCCACACGTCATGCAAAGGAAGCCCTTACAATGTCCCCAAAAGGAGCCTCTCTAGGAGGCTCCTTTTTTGTTCTGCAGCGTTGCCGGGCAGTTTGGTTGCTACAGCAACACTACAGACCAAAAACGGGCGCTTGCAGACCACCCTGAAAGGGGTGGTCTGTACTGCTCCTATATGATCATTTTAGGCCAGCGTTTTATGTTGTTTCATTCCATTTCTGGGCCAGATTCAAAGTGCCAATGTTAACCTTTAAAGGTTTAGAATGGCTTAGAAACAGGTTACCTGAAAAATCCTCTCTCTTTCTATTGTGAAAGAAAACATACTAAGTTGTAAGCCTGCAAGTCATGTAGCACAAAAGGGGGAAAGAAGCAGGGGAGATAAGAAAATTGGGAGTTTCTTGTTCAGCAAGGGAGTTGTTTTGGGGAAAAAAGCTTGTTATCTCTCTAATCCATGCTTCTTTTAGCTGGAAAATCATTTTGTTTGTTCTTCTATGTACCTAGAAGTTGCTCTGTCTCTTGAAGTGGGGGGCATACCTTCAGGTGTATTTCCCTACAGGTACATGCTTTCAATAAAGATCAAACATGCTGCAAAACCTAAATGCATGGGCCAAATAAAGCGGCTTCAAGTCACTTTGGGGGCATGGCATTTACACGTTGCATTCCCCCAAAGTGGCCAGAAGGCACACCAAGGCCACACTCCAGGCCTAAAAGCTGCACTAAAAAGGAGTCGATTTGGATCGACTCTTGGCTGGCACAGCTTGGGGCTCTCGCAGTGGTCCATTTTGGGAACAGGCCATGTGATCACCAAGGTCCTGGCCCAATCATGGCCTACTCCTACCAAACCATCTTTTTAGTCCCATCAGCAAAGTAAGAATATTTTTCGCTTTTCTCATCCATGATGGGAAAGGGAGTCCCCAAGATATTTCAACATGTTATGGGTTTTTGTGCATTTTAAAAATTGCTTTATTTCTTAGTTTTATGACTCAACATATATAATAAATCCACATTAAATATTACCATGAGTACAGTACATATTTTTCAACCCCCCCTCTGCTCCCTCGTCCCCCTCTGATGGCTATAAGAAAATAATTTAGTATCCAGTAACTATAATGTGGAATATCTTATTAATAGTTTCTCTAACTTCATTGTACCTCCTTTCAACTTTATTTTCTTGATCCAACAACCCCATTTGTCTCACCAGATCATTTTTATTCAACCATTACATCTTCCTTTTCTCTCCCTCAAATAATAAAATATGAGATATTATGCAATATATTGCAATCAGTTTCTCCCTACGTTGTTTTTCCATCCCAAAGCTATTACACCATATAAAATATTTTTATTAAGTAATCTTCTGTTTTATTCAATCCGAATTTTCATAAATTAAGATTTAAACAATTCTCCTTATCAAAAAGTAATCTTCTGTTTTTATTCAATCCCAGTTTTATTAAATTCAGTAAAACAATATCCTTATCAAATTGGATGTTTTTCACTATCATTCTATTTATCTCTTCTATAATTTCTAACCACATTTTTACACAGGGGCTTGTTTTCTGTGTATTTTGTGTTGATTTTTCACATGTTGAAACTTTCCCCCCCAAACATTCATGTTTGAATAAAGTAATTGTTTTTTCAACAAAATACACTCTTCACAAATATATATCACATTTCTACAAAATACAAAGTTTTTGCCAAAAGGGAGATCTGAAACACAAGGAAAAATACTGAAAAATGTGCAAAGTCTCTTGTAATTGCATCCTGCGAGGGAAATGGTTTTAAAATATTTCACTCTTTTTCATAAGGAATGAAAGAACAATGATATAGTGACCTATTTTATACTTGGTGTACTTTGACTTCAGAACAGCTCTGATAAAGTCTCTCACCAAATACTCCTACCGTATATACTCGACTATACGTCAAGAAATTTATGCCCCAAAATGACTCCAAAATCATGGGTAGACTTATATAAGTTTATACTGCTTATAAAGGCCCAGGACAAACAGGCCAAAAGCGGCATGCTGTCGCCAATACTAGGCTTCAGGAGTGTGCAGTAACCTCACGCTCCCGAACTGTAGCATGTAATGGCGGTGGCATCATGGCAGCGTCCCAGCCACACATGTTTCTACCCCATTTTGCAAACCATGAGCCTTGGAAATCCTGGGGATGAAGGGCAGAGAGAGAGAATGGTTTCTACTCCATTTTGCAAGCCATGAGCCTTGGAAATCCTGAAGTGAAGGGCAGAGAGAGGAGAGTTCTACCCCGTTTTACAAACCATGAGCCTTGGAGATGCTTTTGGTAAAGAGAAAAGAGAGAGAGAGAGAGAGAATGTGCTGAGGCTTGTTTCCCCATTTTCCATGCAGAGACTATGACCCTTGGGAGAGGTTCAGAGAGGGAGAAGGAGGGAGGGACGTGGTGCTTTGTTTCCCTCTTTAGATCTTTTGTAACATGCCCCAGTGTTTGACCCTCGACTTATCCACAAGGCATATCAAAATCCATGATTTTGGCCCCCAAAACTGCCCTTTACTTATACATGAGTTCGACTTAGACACAAGTATATACAGTAAGTAAAACTAAGTCCTAGATCAGGCCTCTTAATATACAGTGGCTGGGTGGAAAAGATAAAAAGAAAAAAGAAGCCACAGTGAAGAATACACAGACCATTACACAATGGTTGGGGATAGGCAAAAGACACTCAAGGATCTTTATGGGGGTGATGTTATTTAACTTTTTACATAAATGATCTGGAGTCAAGAGTGAACAAGAGTGGCAGTGTAAAATCTGTCCATTTAAGTTTCTCTCACATTTTAAAACTCTCTTTCCAGAAGTTATTTTTATCCCAGAAGAAACTGGCAATCTTTGTTCAATTTTTCTCAGAAATCAATTCTTCTCAGCAGAAGAGTGTTCGCATGCTACATTCAGATAACTCACCCATATTCCATCTTCTAAAGTCTCTTTCAATCAAATTTGATGACTGCTTGTCAGGAATTTAGAAGTTGATTGAAAAACATGGAGCCTCCGTGTGATTTGACATCCTCAAACAGACTCAAGATTGCTCCGTGGTATAGCATGATCAAAAATAAACATGAATTGAAAAATTATTTGATGAAAATGGATAAATTTCCCCTGTGAGCCTTTATAATGTTCACATTTCAGCTAATGATGACACCTGTGGGTGTGTTCCAAGTCTTTTGAGATTTTCAGAGCTATGGAGATAACAAAGTTGAATATTTGTTAAGTGTTTCTGTATATAAAAAGGAGGAATGGAGGGGGATGGAGAAAAAGAATTCAAAGCATCTTTAAAACTGTTTTGTTTTGCTTCAGCTTTTGTGGATATAAATCAACTTCTCAGATATAAAACATATCTACACAGTTGTGGGATGGACTGTAATAGAATCCACAAAGATGCAAATCATGACTCCTGTGGCAGGAGTCATGATTTGCATCTTTGTGGATCATATCCTGCCTTACATTTTCAAAGGGGTGCATAAAGTGATACAGGTCTTTCAGACCTTTACAGCAGTTAGTTAGTGCTGATGTATGAAAGCAATAAACCTTCTTACCAAAAATCAGTTTCTTGGGTGAGAAATATCCTTTTGTTACAGTAGTGAGGACTCTTGTATTGATATATGTACTGTACTGGGAAGCCATTGTCTTTGTTCACACTTCTGTTAATGCAGTGGAATTTATAAATATAATTTAATTCAGCTGTTTCTCTTTCTAGTCTTCCTTTGAAATTTCTTGTTCAAGGACTTTGATCTGTAAATCCGTTACTGTTTATCCAGGGAGTCGGAAATGTTCTGTAACAGGTTTTTGGATATTGCCATTTTTAATATCGGATTTGTGTCCATTTTTCCTCTTGCACAGAAACTGTCCTGTTTGTCCAACCTAAAGTGTACAGGGACATTGCTGGCATATGATGGCATGTATCATATTGAAGGAAGAGCAAGTAAATGTACATTTGATATTGTGGGTGATATTATTGACCCCCATAATATTGGCATCTAAGTTTGTCAACTATGTGGTAGGGCCTTGTCCTGCATTGCCATCCATGTTTTGTGTCCTGAAAGAAGAAGAAAAAGCTTGATCATTACAATAAAATTGTACACTTAATGCAACTCAGTAGTGACAGACATATTATTAGATTTGAAGGGCCCTCTCATTTGATGGTGTTATCCTCTACAAATAATCTTTTTAGCCATGGAGTTTCACTGTGACATACATTTGCTCTGTTGGCCATTTCTCTTCTTGTTTACTGTAGTTCTGCTTGCAATATTTCTTGGCTAAAATTCTGTTCACACAAATACACTTTTTTCACCATATTTTTTATTGCCCTTTAAGGAGGTATTTGTTACCTAACAGAATAAAATTAAACAAAATGTCCACCAAATCAACATATTATTTTCATCCTTCCCTTCTCTCACAGTCTTCTGAAAATATGCTTTGTTATGATAATAATTATGATCAGGACATGTGGCTGAGAGCAAGAATTACAATCTGCACTGGGCCACTGAGAGGAGCTCTTGTCAAAATTATTATTTTTTAAATAGCCAGCACAATGATCTGAAAATAAGCACCCTTTAAAACAATGAAAGCCTTTATTTGAGCGATGAATTTGTCAAGCAAAACTAGATTCTGACTACTAAAGGACTTCCATAGTTCTTGATGTGGTGCTGAATGTATTATAATGTTTTGCACAAAGTGGTACTTCCTGAATGTTTTGTGTAGATCTGAGGCAGCAGAGCAAATATACATAAAACAGCCAAATACCATTTTGTGTGAAACCTAATGCATACAGGCTTTGTACAAAAATGTTTCTGTTTCAATCAAAAGCAGTAGGTGCAAATATAATGGGACTGTGTGTGTGTGTGTGCTGTGTATCTTCAAGTCATTTCAGACTTATGATGACCCTAAGGAGGCCCTATGATGGGGTTTCCTCAACAAGATTAGTTCAGAGCAGGTTTGTCATAGGCGGGTTACAGACCGCCCGTTTGGGGCGGCCTGCACCTGCCCCTTTCCCCGGTGTATCAGGGCCTCAGCGGCTAGACCGACAGCCACTGAGGCCCCATCCGCTGCTTTCCGAGCTGCAGGGAAGCAGCAAAAGGCCGCTTCCCTGCAGCCTGGAAAGGGGTGTCCTTGAGTCTTCAAGCTCCAAGGACACCCTGCGGCGGCGGGGAGGAGGAGAAAAGGGCTGCTTGGCCCCTTTCTCCTTTGCGCCGCTGGGCGCAGCCGTGTGAAGGCTGCGCCAAGCGGCGCAAACCAGGAAGGAGCTCCGAAACGGAGCTCCTTCCTGCTCCACGCTAAGGGCGCACTAAGCGCCCTGGCGTGGAGCGACGATGTCACGTCCGCGCCGCCCCGTATAGAGGCAGCGCGGTCGTGACGTCATCATGGCGGCTGTGTGGAACGGCCACTGCTATTTTGTGCATGCGGAACACGCACTAGGGTTAGGGGGTGCGGAAGAACTGCCTTTTCTTAACCCCGCGCGTACTATATGGCCCGTCTGTAACGGGCCCATAGTCTTCCCCTGCAGCTGAGAGCTTGTGATTTGTCCAAATGGACCTAAATAGCCCCCAAAGGACCCAGATCCCATCTGATCTTAGAAGCTAAGCAGGTTAACCCTGTTTAGTTCTTGGATGGCAGACCACCAACAGACACCAGATGTTGTAGTTTCTACTTCAGAGGAAAGAACTTGCAAAACCAGCTCTGCATAGCTCATGGCTAAGAAAAACACATGAAACTCATGGGGTAGCCATATGTTGACAGGAGACATAAAGGTATATGTGCACGTGCACATACATAGGTGAAAAATACTCAAGCAAGGACAAATAATTTCCAGTTTTTCCTTCACTATAGAGAAAATGAACATTTCTACACAGTTTTTGTCCAGAGTTCACACATCCTGAACCATTTCAGGAAATTATTCTGTGCAGAAATACATGTAAGAATCTGGGTTTGTTATGAAGAATTATTTTTACAAAAACAAAAAACTGTTTCCAGACAGCCACACGTAGTTTTTGTGCTATGTGAGTGTTTTTTGAACAAAATGGAGATCTTGAACAACAAAAATCTTACACTAAAAATTGTGCAAAAATAGAAATCATGTGGTGTTTGGGGGAACGTTCTTTTATTTGATTTGATTGTAAGATTTCTGCTTTTGAACACACACACACAAAAGCAATCAGCTATTTAGAAACAAAATAATGAAGGATTTTTTGCACATATATCCAATGGCGATACAAAGATTTCATGCATATTTCTGAGTTGAAGAAATTCCTAGATAACAATGAGACAAAAATAGCACAAAATACTACTAGAGAAAAAATGGCACACACACACAAAAATTGCTACTGTATTCTTCTTCTAAAAATGTGTATGGATGCCAGAGTCCTGGCAGGATTACAAAGGCCACTACTGAATCTTCTGGGGCTCACATTAGTTGGGTGGGCTTGTGTCGCAAGTAGAATAAAGGAGGTCAGACATTTACACACATCCATTCACATATACATATGCTTATATGTAACTACATTCACTGTCTCTAACATATCCTTTTCATTCCCCCTTTCCTTTCTTTCACATACATTTACCTACACATTCTCTCCCACTCTTAATGTTCTTCATCAGGATTGCAGGGAGAGTAAGTTCAAGTCGGAGGGCCATTGTGGTCTAGTGGTTTGAGCATTGGACTATGATGCTGAAGAACAGTGTTCAAATCAGTGGATGAGTTTGGGAAAGTCATACTTTTTCAGCCTCAGAGAGAGGCAAAGGCAAACCACCTCTGAACAAATCTTGCCCAGAAATCCCCCATGATAGATTAGTCTTGGGGTCACCTTAAGGCAAAAATGACTTGAAGGCATACAACAAAAGCCTCCTTCTCCTTTTAAACCTGATTTCACTCCTAACAACCCCAGTGTGGGCAAGATTGCTGTGAATACCACTGAGGATACTGTGATCTTGAAGAAGATCACTGGTCTGCCTGTTTATGTTGTTACTATCATCATCATCATCATCATCATCATCATCATCATCATCATCATTTATTTATTTATATATGGATTCACTTTACATGGTGTCTTACAAGAAAAAGAATGAGAAAAGAAAACAGTTTTGTGCCCTCAATCTACAGGAAAAACACAGCACACATAACACACAAGGGAGGAGGATGGCAGTGTGGGTGGTGGTGGGATCAAGTCTAACAGATGCTGGCTATTGTTCTTTCTCTTCAAGGCCAGGGCAGTGGCAGTTTGGATGGATGGAGGGCCTTCCATCTGCCTCTGGATTTCAGCATGGTGGAGCCATGCCTGGATCCTCTTTTCTCACTTTGTGACAAGTGCAGTGGCAGTTGGGATGGAGGGAGGCCCCTTCTTCTGCTTCCATCCTAGGCATGGTGGAACTATGCTACCATGTGCCTTTCTTTTGGGGAAGGTCACCCCTTGAACAATCTTGAAGCTTTGAAATAGAGAACCATTTCAGATGTTTGAAAAAAGCAACAAGAGAAAAACCATGCTGACATCTTCCCATGCTTCTGCAACTAATTTGTATATTTCTAATGGGACGATACATGGTCCTCTTCTCTCCATCATTATTTCCCTCCATGGTAACCGGGGAGGGGTTCTGAGAGTTTAATCTAAACACTCTTCAAAGCTCTTTTTCTGACCTAAACTACAATACCAGGGGGACTCCTTGGGTCTCATGCTGGGAGAAAGGTGGGAATATAAAGTAAATAATAAATAAATAAATATCGCTTCCCTTTTCTCCTTCTTCCTCTAGCATCCTGATAAAAGAAATTGGCTATTGTATGGATATGAGTCAACAAAGCTCTGGCCTGTATAAGAATTAAGATGAATCAGTGCCCTTTAAGTTTTTATTGGCTATTGTATGGATATGAGACAACAAAGCTTTGGCCTATATAAGAATTAACAGAATCAGTTGCCTTGAATTTTTGCTTTGGAATTGTAATGTTGCTTGTCCAAAGTGATCTGTGCTACAGAATATCTCAAAATGATATCTGAATACAGTTTAATGTAACAGAATAAAAAGTCAACTCAGACTTTTCTGCATTTATGTGGTTTGACCATGAGGTGCCACTGCAGCCACATTTTACATTTTTAAAAATTCATTCAACAAGTCTCTCTTTGACATTGCTTCTGCATAGATTGTTCTTCCAAGTGTCACAAGGTCATCATCTAACATTTCATAAAACTATACATGATTTTCCTTGTGTATTTTTGGGAACTGGCAGAGGATTGCCCTGTGCTAAGTTGTCTCAGAAGATAAAAAAACTAATCTATTAATTGGAAAAGTAAATAATTTATTGTATTTTCCTTTACAAGACTGAGCAGCGAGAAATGAGTTCAGAATAAATAAGAACTAACCTATCCATTTTTCAAGTGCAAACATTTATCAAGTTCTGAAATGTGCAGTGATTTGGTCTCTTCTTGAGTTGTTGAATTATCAGGTCTGCTGTTTTATGCAGCTCATTTTAAAATAAAGGTCTCCTCATATATGATTCTTCATAAATGAAATACCGTTTGTAATTTTTTTAAAAACAAAAAACATCCCATTGCCTAGAAAGTTAAGTAAAGGATTGCAGTCTTAATATCCCAGAGGTCAATAGAATTTTGGTAGATTGAGTGAAATACTACAGGTATTGCCAATGCTTTATGTCTTGAAATAAACAGACTATAATCATCAAGACCCTTCGTGACAAATGTAGCTACAATCCATCTCCTGATGTAGCCCCCAAAACCCACCTTAGAAGCTAGGCAGCTTCTAGGAGTTAGAATCTAGGAGTTCTCAGGCACTGGCAACCAGGGCACTAAGAAATGATAAATCCAGCCCCCCCCCCCTTGCCAATGAGTCATGAAGCAACAAACAGTTGTGACAGGACCCCACAAGGGTCCCTAGAGCTATTTGTTGGGCCATGGCTCACTAGTGGGAGGGGGCTGGATGCATCATCCTTCAGCGCTCTTAGCATTCCAGCTGGTGTGACTGCCTGGTCTTTAAGTTTGGTTTTGTGGGTCATTTACAATGGTGCAACAACTGTAAATATGAATTGCAAAATTTATGAAGTTGCAAGCTTAGCTTGTGACACTATAAGTACTAAAGAGGATGCTAGCATCTCTCCATCTCTCTCTCTCTTTCTCTTCAGCTTAGCTAAAAGTGCACCACTATCTGCTATAATCAAGTTAGATACCTGTATATTCAATATCAAGAGACAAATTCATAAACATTTTTACATTTTTGATACAAGGTGGATAACACTATAAAAAAATCCCTCTGATTCAATGCATTGGTGGATTACCTGTTAAAAATTGACTCTAGCATCCTGATTAGCTTATTATTCAATGTGATCTCTCAGTGACTAAACTCAACTGTTTTAAAGAACAATCAAGGAGGCCGTCACAAAAAAAGGATTTCAGTTCTGTTTCTCTATCTGTAAGTGCACTACGGTATCTCAAACTTCAGCATCCCTGTGAACATGTAAATTATTTTATAGAATTGACATTTGGAAAACTCTGGAAACTTTTTACAAAGTTATGGTGAAATATGATGGGAGGCAGATGGGTATCCTAGTGGAAGAGAACATTTCTATTGACAATCATCCTGAAATAGAGGACCTTGGTCATGATATTTTGGCCACTCCCTTAGATAGTGACCCAGAAAAATGTTTTTGGTAACTTCAATAGAAAATTATGCTTCCTACTATAGCCCACTAAACATAATTGTCTGTCTCCTAGTGGACAAAGACAAATACGTGACTTGGGATATAGTTCTTTGCTATTGTTCCCAAGATCAGATGAAGATATATTGCAGAAATTGCTAACATTTGTAGGGGGATTTACTATATTTGGTATATACTGTCATGCCTCCAGAGCATCTTTGATGCTCTTGAGACATATATTTAGTTGAGATTATATTAGACTTTCTATATATCAGTTTAGGAGGGGAAATAGAGATCTATAGCTTTAAGAAAGACAAGGATTGTGGGAAAAACCCAGGGTCTTATGCTGTCTTCCTCTAGCTAGTTTCAGTTGTGTAGTAAGATTTCAGTCAAGTCAGACCTGGAGAGAGTATTTTCCTTTGACAAAGATAAGTCCACAGAAGAAGAAAGATAAAACCCATCAAGAAGAGAGAGCAAGGTATTTAAGAAGGACTATTGAGAAAAAGGAGATCAGTTTCATGTTTTTGTGTTTATAACTTTGAAAACTTAAGAAATTTGTGGACAAGTCTTTTGTTCAGGCTGTGTTCCTAAGAGCCAGAGGCCTTACTACACCCAAAGTCCATAGCATCGCTCTTGGGACAAAACATATACTATAAAACCCAATTAAATGGACCAGTGTTGGATTATTTTAACATTTATGCTTTGGGTACTATATACCATGTTCTTAACCTGTGTATTTTCTGCCTCATTCTTTGTTATGCACATACCATTGGCCAAAAGTGTACATATTTGTTCTGTGGAGAATTCTATGGTTTGAGAGATAGATATGGTGGACTTGGGATCTATTTGAAGACCACCGAAGGATTTGCAGAAGTGCATTAATCAAAGTGGGTGGGGTTGGAAGGGTCAAATTATGTATGAAAACATTTGTGTGTGTGCCTCAGTGTTGGATCCACTTTACCTTCTAGATGGAATATGGCTTCAGAGGCACCTAGTTTTGAAATTTGATGTCTACCTTCCTGGGGTACACCCATTTGCAGGTGTTGGAACTTGAATGGTCTTACAAGCCTGATGTCAGCCCACTTTTGTTATATGTCCACCAAATGTGTCCTATTTATACACTGAAAATGCACATCAAAATCAATATAGCATAACTGATCTGTCAGCGACTGTTCGTTAAGAGCTTTCCTGGGTTAGACCATTTAATTCAGCATTCTTTTGCCAAAATACCAGCATTTAACAAGGCTAGGTGGCCTACCATTAACTTACCTTCTATATGTAATAGATTTTGTAAACAATGGCTGCTTTAACAGCTGGATTTGATCAATGTGATCATGTACACTTTATGGTGAACTATTACCATTTCATCTACAGCAGGGGTAGGCAACCCTTTTGAGCCAGAGGCCGGGTTGCTGTCCCTCCAACAACTGGGGGGCCGAAACCAAAAAGTAAATAATTACATAATTTAAAAATAAATAAATAAATAAACAAATAAGCTGGGACAAATGTAGGACAAAATTTTCAAATGGAGGACACTTTTTAAATAAAAAAATAGACAATTGCCCCACCATGCCCCTCGCGCGAGACGCCAAAGGCCCCGGCGGCAATCGGTGGCAGGACTGGGCTGGGGCCAGTCCCAAGGCCTCGCCGGGTCGCATCCTGCCCATGGGCCGCAGGTTGCCTACCCCTGATCTACAGAATCTAATTCTCCCTGGTCATTATTTACTATTATCATTTATACAGACGTGGTTATCTCCTTACTCTTGGGCTAAAACAATGAGTGAAGAACTAACAGATGGAAAAGACATATTTCTAAACTAATTACATAGGTTAAAGGAGAATTTGTAGTTGCTGGAATGGGAGGACAGCCATTTAGTAGCAGCAACAAAAAAATATTTACTCCCCCACTTCCCATTAATATGATGGAAAGCTGGACTGTTTTTAATAAAACACCAGAGACCAGTGCAGTTACAGGGGAAAAATGTAAATAGAAAAGCAGCATTCAGGGCCAGGAAGGCCATAAAAAGATCAGGTTGTCCTCTTTTTCACAGCCTCCTACATGTGCTGATACATAATTGTATGTATTCATCATTACAACTGCAGCTGCCACCTGTTCAAAGAGATAAAACAGACTTCAGTCCTGAAATCACTTACTCTGAAGTAGTCTGCACTTGAGAAGTGCCCTGAATCACTTTAGTGAGACAGCTGAAAGGAATTTCTAATGACAAAGTGCCTTCTCTTCATTTCCTTCCACAAACCCTATGCTTATATCCAGCAGCCTTAATCTATGCAGCATGGTGAAGCAATTATACCACCAGCTCATAGCAGGTGGTGACCTCTGTGTCAGAAGTATGGTGAATCTGCCCAGGAGTTTATTCCAGATTTAAAGAGAGCTATCCAAAGTGCAGATCCCTATCCTACAAAATAGATTCAGCATCATGGGGGCAAAGCAGATGGCTGGAATAGTGCAGCCTGCGGCTGCTCCAGTCACAAGTGGATCGGGTCTGTGGTGACTGCATGGCCCACTCCAAAAGCGGGACACCACTGGGGGACCCAAGCCATGCTACCAGAAACTGGATTATCCCTGCTCCTTTTTGACCTGACCTAAAGGATTGAATAAAATAAATAAATAAAAGGTATAAAATAAAAATCTGATATATTTTACATAACCCATGGCACCTATAAAATTAGTTCTCAAGGGCTATTTTCACTTGGGCATGGAAAGATAATAAGGATGGCCCCAGTCTAACTTTTCAGGGCATGGAGTTTTACAGCCTGGGAGCAGCCACCTGGAAAGTCGTCTTATGTGTATGCACAGAAGGATGGTGGGGCAAAGGGTAGGGCCTCTACTGCAGATCTCACAACTCGGGCAGGTTCATATGGGAGAGCATTGCCCTTTAAATAACTTGGGCCTGAGCCATATAGTAAGGAGGAATATAGATGTAACTAGTACATAATAAATAAATATATTTTAAAAATCTTTTTGGTACAAGTTTGGTGTGTGTGTGTGTGCGCGCGCGCATTCATGTGTATGTGTGTTGTGTGAATCTTATATATACTTATATAAAAGTTAACTTTGGCTGTTGAAAGAACTGATTTTCTAGTTAATTATGTCAATTTTAGTACTTATTTACCAGTACTCCACTGTGTGCAATCCAATGTGTTTTTTCACTGCTTTGAACAAACACCTACAATTTGGCATTAAGAAGTACTTCATTTGAGCAATTTTCCTTTCTACAGCCCGTGCTTTAATTCCATTTTAAAAACAAAATGTTTCCTTTCATTTTGGTTATAACACCCATAGGCTCTCATAAAAAACAAATTATGCCTGTATATGATATTCTTTCACTGGGGGAAGATTCTGAACAGCTCAGTATGAATCTCCTGCAGCATATTCAGAAAACAATGGTGCCCATGCCTTTTAAACTATACAGCAACCCTGAATCCAGCAGTGCACCTAAGACATTCTTTTTTAATCTAATTAGAGGGCAGTCTTTTGCCATTGGCTAAGTATAAAGAATTAAAAAAAACATATTGCAATAAACATTGCCTTTCCAATGCTTCCTGTGTTCACTGCAGGAAAGTATGTCAGAAACTTGAGCCTTATTATTAAGGACTTATAAAAACAGAGAACATTCAACCCAAGAGAAGGAGTATGCTAACCTATGCCAATATGGGGCTGTACAGACTGCCCCTAAGAGGTGACCTCCAGCTGCCTCTATCTGTGCTGGACTGGGGCCACACGGCCGCGGCACTTTGAACCCAGTTTTCAGCAGTTGAACTAAGGAAAAGCAAGTGGAAAAAATGAGGCAAAGAGGATTAATTGTGATTGTCCCTGCCAAATCATGACAGTCAGAATGTAAGGTGGCCAAGAACAACCATCTGGGGCAAGGAGGAATTATGACAGGGATTCTGCTTCTGATTGTCACAATGAAGATAACTCACTGAAGGGGGATGGAAATGTCAGTCTGCTGCATTCCAATTGAGAGGACAACTGATGCGTGCAGAGACTGCTGCCTGATAAATCAGGATTGAGGGATTTTTATGATCCCTATGTATTCCCTACAATATTGATTACATAGGGATCATGAATATGAACCAGTCATAAATGTGTGAGTTTAGGGCTGCACCTGCATTGCAGTAATAGTGCAGTTTGAAACCCTTTTAACTGTTGTGGCTCAGGGCTATGGAATTCTGGGAACTGTAGTTTTGTGACATATTTAGCCTTCTCTATAAGAGAGATTTGGTGCCACATCAAACTACAACTTCCAGAATTCCATAGCACAGAGTCATGGCAGTTTAAGTACTGTATTGTTAAACTGGATTAATTTAACAGAATGCTTTTACCTAGTGCAGGTTCAGCCACTAATTCGTGAATCACAGATTCATAACTGTGATAGTGAATTCCAACCATTATTTCAGAATATTGTTGCATATTTTAAAAAGCAACACTGAAAAAAATAACTGGCTTCTAAACTTTAGAGCTCAATGAATCTGAAAATGAACAAATGAATATTTGTGTGATGGTATCTATGCACTTTGTTCTGCTTTACTAATCAAACAAAGCTGTATCTCTGTGTCTTTCTTTATCATTATGTTAATCCAGGATTGTCAAACTGTTTAGTGAATAAATTGCTAAATGAACAAGCATAACCCAGGAGGGGAAAATGTAGAAACTGTAACTAGAAAGGCTTTGTCGACATTATAAATGAGAAAGTAATGCTATAGTAGTTATGAAAACTGAAGAAACACATATATGTGCATGCTCACATATGCACACACATTTCACTCCTTAAATGGCAGACACTTCCAGTGAAAAACAGGTGGTCATTTCACCAAAATAACTGAATAAATTACAACTTAAGGGGAATGAGAAAAATAATTCTCCCAGTTCACAAACACAGGTGCACATGCAGCTCCAGACCAGGTGAATTAAATGTAAGCCTTGGAAAAATATGAGAAAAACATTTCTCCTACACTCTTCCTCACAAATGCTCATGCACAATCAGCTCCCAAAAGGAGAAGACTGTCTCACCTTCTTAAATTAATGCACGCACACAAACAGCTCTAAAGTCTTCACAATCTCTCTCAAGTTACTGCAGCAGTCTCTAAGCTATAGGGAAAAGCAGGAGAGTATATGGCTTCACTGGCATCACATACACTTTCTTGGTTCCCATCCCCTTCCCATGCTGCTGAAACTTATTTTACACTTTTACAAAGTATTTCTAAAAGCTGTAGCATGCTTGGGGTGGTGCAACCTGCCCTAGAATCCATTCAGCCTGACACAAGCTGATCTTCATCCATTTAGGATTGGATCAAATGATACCAATCCTCTGTGGAACTCAGGCTTTGGCTGAATGACATGCACAGTGCTAATATACCTGCTACATTTTCAGTAGATTGGAAATAATGGAGGGAAAGCCAATCTTCTTCAGCGTGAAAGAAATGTTTCCAAATATACAGCTGAATTTCCCACTGAGACCAATTATCTTAAATATTTAAATCTCTCCCTCTATTTTTTTTAAAAATTGCATTGTAAGATTTAATTTGTTGGATACAACTGTTATTCATTCTCTAAGGATTTAATTATAGTTTTTGCCTCTAGTATAGGGCAGAGGGTGTGCCACATGCATTCATCTATACAAACTTGTTGGAGATAATGTTTGTGAAACATAGTTTCCCATGGCTTTGTTTGAAAATAACTCTGCAGCAGCCCATGTGGAAGAATTAACACAGAGTGATACCGAGGACTTTAACTGCATAATGCCTCTTTTGACATCCACATGTGCTGAATAATACCATAAGGAAACTGAAATCACTCAGTTACCAAAGGCCTTAAGAAAATACAACTCCATGTTCCTTACCCACTTTTATGGAGAAACAAGACAGTGTGAGGTCCTGTCTGTTTAATCAGAGGTACAGGAGAGTGGAAGGTAAGACTCTTGGCCTATCTGGCCCATTGTTTTCAAATGTTTGGCCCTGGGACCTTTCACACTATTATAGCACTATGATTTCAATTTAACGGCCGTGACAACATCCTATGACTTTTGGAGGAGCTCTCTGGCTGAGAATTCTAATTACCTCTCACTAAACAGCAAATCCTACAATTCTATTGGATGTTGTCATAGCAGTTAAAGTGGAAACATTTGTGTGTGTGTGTGTGTTGTGTGCCTTCAAGTTATACCCGACTTATGGTGATCCTAAGGCAAAACGATCATGCATTTTTCTTGGCAGGATTTGTTCAGAGGAGGGTTGCCATTGCCTTCCTCTGAGACTGAGAGCATGTGACTTGCCCAAGGTCACCCAGTGAGTTTCATGGCTGAGCAGGGAATCGAACTCTGGTCTCTAGAGTCATCGTCCAACAGTCAAACCATGACGTCATGATGGCTCTAAAGTGGAATCATAGCATTACGATTATGTAGTGCTCAAATGTCTCAGGGCTCTTCAAGATGTTTTATCACATCACCTGTTTTTCCACATTAACTAAAGACCCTCCATGTGTGAAGAACATGGATTTTTTTTTCCTGCATGTAAAACAGTGGTAGGCAAAATGCCAGCTGTGAGCTGTGTGCAGCCATTCCCTTTTTCTGTGTCTGCCATTGTGGCCACCCAATGAGTCAGAACAGGGCAGGGTTATGGACTTCAGCCCCACTGAGGTTGCCAAATCTGATACAAAGCATGTGTGCTACTTTTGAGCTATGGTTCTAAGACCCAGGATGTAATTGCATGCAGCTTTTAAATCACAATTACAGTTGGCAGACAGTTCCTTTGGCTAGACTTATCATATGAGATTGCCTTCGACCCTCAGCTGTAGTGTCACCAAAGCATGGTTAGAGTATCCCTTTTCATTGACAGGAGAAATCCATCAGTAAGCTCCCAACTGCACTGCATTCCCATTAGTTCCCAAGTGTGAAACATGGCTGTCAGGGCAATTCCAATATTGGCAGTCACGTGTTGTCAGTGTCTCCACCTCTTCCCTTTCACTAATCCCAATTCTTTTCTTTTTAAAACTTAAATCATAATTCTAGGATTGTATTAGAAAGTAAAAATAAAGTAAAATCAAATTAGAAAGCATGCTGGGTAGCACAGGGGAGTGGGATTAAGGTGACATGTGGAAGAGAGCATGATGACAGAAATAGCCCCAATCACATGATGGTAGAGATGTGTGGTAATGGCTGCTCTCAAACTTATATGTTTCTATTTTCATTAACTAACACAATTGTAGCAAGAAAGGGGCTCATATGATAATGTCCTCAGTGTGTTTGGTATTATAGCAAAAATGAGTACTTAATTCCTTATTTCTTTAAGTACTCATATGATAAAGAAATTTCAAAAAACAATTTTTGCTACAATAGTAAGTACACAGAGGTCTAAATTCTGCTGTTAGTCCTGTCAAGCGTAGACCCATTCAATGAATTAGATTTCCCTACACAATGATTAATAAAAACTGATTCAGTGGGTCTACTCTGTTTGGGATTAATGGAATCTTATTAAACTCAATGCAATATGTTGCTGTGCTGGGCAGCGGCTCCAACACTGAGACAAAATTCTTTCATTCTTAATTCTCTTGGCCAGGACCAAGGCCTTACTGATGATGGCAAGGGACAGACCATCCAAAAAGGACGGTCCCCCGACGCCTAGTTATGGTCTGTGGGGAAGCCGCAGCCTCCAGACCATGGGACTTCCCTGCGGACCAAAAAGAACTCGTGAAGAGCGGGTTCTTCTTGCGACGCCATTATGACATCACAATGCACCAATGGTGCACTCGCAATGTCATAATGGTGCTGCGATGTGCAGACGCTATGCGTCCAGCACATAATGATGGCAGCGCCCATATGTACAGGGCACCGCCATTTTGACGCCCTTGTCCCATGCAAGGGGAGAGGGGCATCTAGAAGCGCTGCCCTTCGCATGTGACGAGAGCATCCTTTCGTGTCCATCTAGACTGGGCCAACGTCTCCTAATATTACAAGCATTAGAGCAAGGATAGGGAAAGTGTTCTTGAATTCAATTTCCCTTGCTTACATTGCCCAGGACCAATGGGAATTGCAATCTAACTACATCTGAAGAAGCACATAACTTTGTACATCCAGTTCTAGAAATGGTTTTCATCTGCCAATTAATGCCAGTTTTCCAGATCTGATGAGTGCAAAGGGTACCAGATGAATCAACTCCGAGAACTATAAGGACTAAAAATAAAGAAGGAAGTCATTGGGGTTGAAAATGTGCAGTGGACAACTATTTCCAGAGTATTCATTTTGCTTTGCTTTCAGCTTATGCTTAAAACAATCTTCTTGGAGAGGAACAAATAGCAGTAATTATGAGAGACAAGTGTCAAAACAATATCTTAGACTTTTCTGTAGAACTTCAAAAATAATACAACTAGTTTATTGCAAAAATAGCTCAAGCTCAGCAGAAAAACAAAGCTAGCTCCTTGACCAAATTATCAATAGAAATTTTCATTGCCATGGGAAACTTTTAAATGGCCTAAAAAGCCTTGAAATTGTTTGGGTTTTTTTATAGATTCTAATGTTGGAGAATGTAAGACTGAGTGAAAATTTAATAACTAGTGGTGAATGAATGAAATTAAATTTCTGAATGCATACATCGCTGTTATTTATTCAAAGAAAAGAAAATATTTCCATCTGAGTTTGACAAAGCTCCTTTGTGATGACAAATTCAAGAATCCTCAAGTAACATTGCCATACTGGTTAGGGATTCTGGGCTTTGTAGTTCCAAAAGAAACTTTTCCAAGTTCTGATTTTTCTGTGCAATTTGGGAATGGGGGTTTACAGATTTCCTACTGCTGGTCTTTGTGGTGCTATTTAAAGTATTTCTGTATTCCCTCCTAGCCCAGAAAGGTTCCCAATGGGATGAACAAATAAAAACTAATTAAAACAATGGCCTGTTACAGACAGCCAAAATAAAGCTGCTTCGAGTCACAGTGGAGGTATGGTGTTTCAATGATGCATGCGTCCTAAGAGTCCAGAAGTTGCACCAAAGCCACGCTCCAGCCCTAAGGACTGGAGCATGACTTTGGTGTGGCTACTGGACTCTTAGGACGTATGCATCATTGAAACACCATACCTCCACTGTGACTCGAAGCAGCTTTATTTTGGCTGTCTGTAACAGGCCAATATAAAGATTTTTTTAAAAAAAATGATAAAATACTCTTTAAAAACTCCTAAAAGCAGATTCCTAGAATCCAGTTTTGAAACAGCTAAAACAGCAACTACACATTATGCCAAGCCTTTTCATCCAGCTGAATATTCAAAGAATTTAGAAAAGAATTTAACAACATGACTATACATTATGCCGAACCTTCTCATCCAGCTCAGTATTCAAGGAATTTGACTGCTTTTAATTATCATAGGTTGTTTTTTTTTTTACCAAGACCAGATTTAATGCTTTTTCTCTAAAATACTCTGAAGTAGGTTTGCTGGTGTCCCTTATACTGCAAGATTATGTCCCTGCAATAATCAGAAAGTAGAATCCACGAAGCACCTTCTTTTGTCTTGTTGTGTCTACAAGCAGGCTTGACAACACCTGATTAATCCATCAATGGTGAATCTGCCAGGAAAATCGGCCCAATTTTATGTCAAATTCTTATTAGAAGATACAATTTCCTGCATGACCTTGGCGGTTGCCAAGTTTTTGTCAGAGCCAGTCAGGATCAAAAAACAGGTAACTTCTATACTAGAGGGAACTGTCTCTAATAAGCTCTGTCTGTATGATTTGACTAATTGTTATTTGTGCTTCAATTTATTTTATATATAGTGGATTTATTTTTCTGGGTCTCTGGGCCATAAAAAAAGAGTTATTGATGTTGTTGTTGTTAAGATGCACACCTGACACCAATCTGGCTGCTTCAGCTTCTGAACACTTTTCAAGGGCAACTCTACATAGAACACTTTACAGTAGTCTCCTTGAGAGGTAATTAAGGCATCAACCACTGCCTTCCCCAGGAAAAGGCATAGCTGCACCAGCTGAAGGTAGCCAAAGCTACTCATGGGCACCACATGGGTAACCTAGTTTTCGAGGAGCACTGTTGGGTCCAAGAGCACCCCCAGCTATGAATCTGATCTTTCACAGGGAGAGCTACCTCATCAAGAATAGGCTTATGATCCCAATCCCAGGTTGAAAAGCATAGTGGACAGTATTGATCCCTGTTGAACCCCACAGACTAATGGCTAAAAGGATGAACAAGAGTCCCTCAACACCATCCTCTTAAGAAAGACCAGAAGCACTGCAAAGCAATTACCCCAAGTCTCATATCAGCCAAGCAACCCAGGAGACTCTGGTCAGTGGCATAAAATGCCACTGAAAGATCCAGGAGGACCAATAAGGAGTCACTCCCCCTGATGAACTTCTGGTGTAGGTCATCCACAAAGTCAACCAAGGCCCATAACCAAACCTGAACCTAGACTGGAATGGGTCCAGTTAATCTGTTTTATCTATGAAAGTCTGGAGTTGGTCTAGGGCCTCACTTAGAAAGGGGAGATTAGGGACTGGCTGATAGTTACCTAGGAAGTAGGGTTTGGAACATAGCCCTTATTCAAAGAAGCATTTACAACCTCCACCAGCCAACTGGCCAGTCCTCCCCTGACAGTTTTAATAAACCATGATGGTTTAACAGACAGGTCATTGGTCTTACCTGTCCAGGCAACCTGTCCACATCATCATGTTAACAACCTGAAACTCACCCATCAAAACTGTACATGTCAGTACCTAAGTCATTTCCACAGACATTATTTTCAATATGGAGTCCAAATCAGGATGAATTTGAGCAATTTTCTCTGTAAAATATTTAGCAAATTTGTCACAGTGCTTTTCTGAGGACTTCTCAGCAGTCTGAGATCTATGATATAATAGCCCTTTAACTTCCCAGAACAGTTGTGCTGGAGAAGACAGCTGATAGAAGAAATAGAAGAAATGTTTCCTTGCTATCCTCACTGCTGTCTTCTATAGAAGATAGAAAAAACATTTCTTTGCTGTCCTCACTCCTATAAAGTAGGTACTAAAATGTGCCTTAACCCATTCTCAGACAATTCATCCTGAGTCTTTCTCCATTGTAACTCTGTCTACCCAAGTGTTTGCCCCAAAAACCAAGGAGACCATGCCCTGTAGCCAAATAAAGGCTACTTGGGATCATAGCTGTCAACTGCTTGGTTCCTCTCCCTGTTCCACAGACCAATCAAAGTATCACCAATTCTAGCAGCTGGGAAATAACCCACAGCATTCAGGAATCCTTTGGGTCCATTAATCTCTAGGTAACCATTTTAACAGGTCCATCACCCCTGCAGAGGATAGGATTCCCAAGAAATCAAAACCCTTTCAGTAGTGAACTGTCCATGACAATGGATTCTTACAACTCTCCCTACCATCATCCTGACCAGCAAAAACCAAATCAAGAGTGTGGCCTGCTGCAGGTAATTTAGGGAGGTAAAATCACAGAATCCTGTCTGACCCTAATGAAGCTGCTTTGGCATGGATGTTCAAATCTACCAACAAAATAAGTTTGGAGGAGATTAACAACAGTTGTGAGATCACCTCAAGCAGTTCTGGAAGGGAGACAGTTGGGTAGCAGGGTGGAAAAAAGACCAACAGGATTCCCATCTTGTCTCATTGCCCTATTACCAGGTGTATATATCCAAATCTTGGAGAATTTTGGACAGGGTACCTCAGTAGAGGAATGAACTCATGGCAGATCACTATGACTCCTCTCTGCCCATCAGATATTGCCTGCTGCTGCACTTGGGAACATGATGGGCATAATTCAGTAAGGCTGACACACATCCTTTCAGATTTCAGTTATACATGTAAGGTCAGCTTGCTTGTCTAGGATCAAATTCCAGTCACTGATCTGGCATTAAGCAGCAGTAATTTGTGGTCTGAT
>NC_056522.1:219170686-219180247 GCF_019175285.1 Sceloporus undulatus
GGAGTTCTACTAGAGTATCCAGGAATTTATTAGTCAGATAGAGAACCGGGGGAGTAACAACCATGAGATGATTCTTCCTGCTTCTCCTCCATTGGCATGTTCTGCTAAAGCCAAGTTCTTCCCATGAGCACTGACAATATATACTGATGCATCAGCATTTCATATAAATCCCAAACAGATGAAATGCAGGGGGGGGGGGATCCATGAAGATTAATGGGGAAATGGTGTTGCTTGTTTAGTTCTGGAATCAGTTCATGGTGCCAGTTTCATGAGGCTAGCAGCCTCTCCAAGTACTGAAGGGAAACCACCGCACAGACAAACTTCCTTGTTTTTGGTGGGTTTTTTTCACCTTTTCTTTTCAGTGAGAAAGACTGCTCAGTTTGTACATCTATTTGCATCTGCAGCATTTTCCCATCCACTGAAGTGAGGGGAAAAACCTTTGTTAAATCGAAGTGTGTGTGTGTGTGTTACTAATCCTTTATTACTTATTGAAACAGTTCTGCCTTGCATAGGTTTGTATTATTGGGCATCAAACACACACACACACACACACACACACACACACACACACACACACACATTGGTTTGAAGATTATGGAAAAAGTCAAGACAGAAAATGCAAAGATAGATTTACAGCTGAACATTAAAAACAAAAACAAAAATAATGACCACAAATGATATACATAATTTCAAAGTAGACAATGATGACATTGAAATGGTTCAAGATTTTTAATACATCGGCTCAATCATTGAATCAGAGCAGAGGCTGCAGTTAAGAAATCAGAGGAATATTAGGACTTGGAAGGGCAGCTATAAAGAGACATGATCCTGAAATGCAAAAATATATCACTAAATATTAAAGTTAGGATTGTTCATGTGGTCATATTTCCCACTTCTGTGAATGGTTGGGAGAGCTGAACATTCAAAAAACTGATAGGAAGAAAACCAACTTACTTGAGATCTACTGGAAAAGATTTCTACAGATACTGTGGACTGCCAAAAAAACAACAACCAATAAATGGGTCCTAGAGCAAATAAGGCCCAAACTCTCCCTAGAAGCAAAGATAACTAAACTGAGGTTGTCATATTTTGGTCATATCGTGAGAAGAAAGGAATTACTAGAAAAGACTATTGTCTTTTGCTTTGTAAAGTGAAGAACAGCAAGAAAACAGGAAGACCTTATTCCAGATGGACAGATTCAATCTGAGAAACCATGGCCATGAAACTTCAAGAGTTAAGCAGGGAGGTTGAAGATAGGGCTACTTAGAGCTCTCTCATTCATAGAGTCACCATAGGTCAAAGGCAACTTGAGGCAGTTAACAACAACAAGTTTATTTTGCTTCCATGCCCAGAAAATGCTCTTCTTTTCAGAAAGTCACCAGTGGAGGCCCCTGAGGTGATGACAGAGGGGGACACATTCAATTTACTCAGATTCAGAACGACTGGATTAGGATGTCATTATTGATATGTGCATTTTCTGCATTTCATTTCCCCCTGGCTCCACTGAACATAATCCATGTACACATGTCTAACTATGTATATAATGATGCATCAGCTGATGTACCATTTGATGCATCTAATGAATTGGGCTGTCATCTATAAACAGTTGTATAATTTTAAAACATCCTGCTTTTTCACAGGACTGTCTTGTTTTGAATGCAACAACTAACACAGCAAACTAACCCTTGGGATTTATTCCTTTTCCTTATATCAGTTACATGTTTGCCAAATTGTTCTTGTAGGTTCACTTTCTCTTCTAGCTGGCAGTCTCAGCAAGATCTCAAGAGTTTCCATTTCTTTTTATAGTACACTATTATTCCTCTGAAGCTGATCCTCATCAAACATGACCTTTCTGAAGGTTCACATTGCTTGGCTATAAATTAAATACGAAGAACTTGGTTTGAGATTAGCACTGGTGTCAATCAGAAATCTTGCCTAGCACATCTGCTCTGTTGCAGCCACAGTTAGGACATTAAGAAACTCAGCAGATGGTGAAAACTTTTAAGTCAACTGATTTCCTAACAACTTCCATTTGCAGCATTATAATGACCCTTTCCTTTTTCAATACAAGAAATTAGTTAAATTAAAAGTCCAACAAACCCCATCTGTTAAATCCATGATAAATGCAGTTATTGTAGTTACCAAACCCCAAAATGGGACAACACTTGAATGTGAGTAAATTTGAAAAGACATAAGCACTTGTAACATTCCAGATATGAATATACAGTGGACAATAAGTATATAATTATTGCTGTTATCCATACATGATTGTCCTGTATTCCCATTGGGATCTACTTTTATATTGTTGAGAAGTATTTTTGTTTTGTCCTCCAGCAAAGAATAAGACTTTGTGTTGCAATCAGATTTAACTATTAGGACACTCCCCCCTCCCATTATTTTTATTATGTAGATTGAATTGTAGGTATCCTGGTTGTCTGCCCAAACCTAATTTTTTGTACTCGGGAACTGGAGAACCTTGCCAGTAACTTTTGTTTTCTTCAAGAATATGTTTATAAGAACTGGGTATCTGGGTATAACTGCATACACAATCCCCACTGCGGGAATAATCCAGTTTAACACCACTTTAACTGTCATGGCTCAATGCTACAGAAATGGGAATTGTAGTTTGTTGTGGCACAGAGCTCTCTGATAGAGAAGGCTAAATGTCTCACAAAATGACAATTCCTGAATTCCATAGCATTGAGCCATGACAGTTAAAATGGTGTCAAACTGGATTATTTTTGCAGTTTGGATGCAGCCTATGATGCAGAAAATCTGGCAGAAGGTTTGTGTAATGAGGTGTATTTCTCCTTTGCTTTCAGTTACACAATTATGAAAACAAGAGATGCAATGCAAGAACAGTCTTGGCTAAGATGAAAGTATAGATAGAAGTATATAGAACTAAATGTCTTGATAGTTAACAGATAGCAGCAATCTGCATTGTTGTTGTTTTTCTTGTGTGCCTTCAAATAGTTTCTGATTATGATGACCCTAAAGTGAATTTATCACAGGGTTTTTCTGGCAAGTGTCTTCAGAAGGGGTTTGCCACTGCTATCCTCTGAAGCTGAAAGAATGTGACTTGCCCAAGCTCACCCAATGGGTTTTCACAGCTGACCTGCGATTCAAACATTGGTCTCCCTGAGTCATAATCCAACACTCAAACCACTATACCATGCTGGTTTGCAATCTGCAATATATCATTCACCAAAAGAGTATACAGTTGGCCCTTCTTATACAATGATTTTTTATACACGGATTCAAGCATCCACGGTTTGAAATTGTTCCAAAAAAGTATAAATTTAAAATATCAAACCTTGATTTTCCATTTTTTATAAGGGACACCATTTTGCTAGGTCATTATATTTAATGGCACTTGAGCATCCACGGATTTTGTTATCCTTGGGGGATCTTAGAACCAAACCCCAGCATATAGCAAGGGTCCACTGTATTAAATGGCTCTGGCTTGTTAGTGAAGCACTACATATTGCTGATAATTTTTTATCATAAGCTCATTGTTTCTGATAACCTATGAGATGTATATAAGCCAAAATAAGGATTGATAGTTGTGAGTCCATTCTACTGGATATGCTTGTTATCTTTCAAAAACAAGCAATTACATTAAAACGTTTCAACACAACATGTTGGCATGTGTTCTAACATTCTGGCATGCATCCCAGCCAGAGCTTGAACTGATCAATTCATTAAATCATTAATTCATTATTATTTTTTCTAGTGCTTTTATCTGACTTTCAAGATTCTCTAATTAGCATTGAAGTTAAAAAATTAGTTTGTTAGGATTTGTTAGCATTTGTTAGGGGGGTGCCATTGCTGTGTTTAGTAAAATCAATAGGGCCAACTGCCTCACTAGAAAAATACAGGTTGAGTCTCCCTTATCCAAAATGCTTGGGACCAGAAGTATTTTGGATATTGGATTTTATTTATTTATTTATTTATTTATTTATTTGGAATTTGACATGCTGGTATTTGCAAATACATACATAATGAGGTATCTTGGTATCTTGTTTTGACCCAAATCAAAATATAAAATTCATCTATGGACACAAGGGTCAAAAGGCCTGTGTTCCTCCTGGCCTGGTGTCATCCTGTCCAGACAACTCAGGCCATTAGATCCAGTCTGGAATCAACCAATCCAGTCACTGATCCCATGGTTCTGGACCAATCCTGGCCCAAAAGGGACTTAATGTTTGCTGTGGGACATCACATGGCTCAGTGTGCCCCTTATCTGCTGACTCCATTGTACCAGCAGATGTGTGCCCATCTGTTCTGGCCATATGTTTTATATACACCTTTTACACATAGCCTGAAGGTAATTTTATACAATATTTTTAATAGTTTTGTGCATGAAATATAGGCTGTATCTATACTGAAGAAATAATCCAGTTTGACACCACTTTAACTGCCATGTCTCAATGCTATGGATTTCTGGGAATTTTGATTTTGTGAGACATTTAGCCTTTCCTGTCAAAGAACTTTGGCATCACAACAAACTACAGTTCCCAGAATTCCATAACATTGAGCCATGACAGTTAACGTGGTATCAGGATGGATTATCCTCATAGTCCAGTGATGTTTGAAAATGTCTCATATATCCAGTGGTTGTCATGTTTGACAGCTATTTGAACCAATGTCCAATATTTTATGCTCTTGAGTTGCCAAGATGCATCTGAAATACACTTTTATATTGTTTTCTCTTAAATATTACTTCTCCAAATACTATCAGGTAGAAAAGCAAAGGACAAACATCATGAGTGTTACAAACTTCCTTGTTAGCAAAAGAAAATAAATGCTTCTCTATGCTTTCTCATTCACTCCCTGCCCACAATATTCTGTGCTTGGACCATCGGTGGGAGATGAGATTCAACTTATTCAGCCTAGTGTTAGCATAAGTTCATGGACTTGAGTATTGGTTTACTATTTGCAGGGTTGTAACTCCCTGGTTTGGAAGACAAATCCTTAACAACTCTTGGATTCTACTTTTGGAAGTCGAATTCTTAGTCTTTGATTAGTATTCTTTTTTTTAAAAAAAGTTTTAAATTAACTTACTTGGTTTGAATTTGAGAGGATCAGTTGAAAAGAATTATCAATATTTGGAAAGGCAATTAAAAATAGAAAGTGGGGCTGAGACTTTGATGTATTAATCTAAAGTTTTTAATGATTCCCTTATGAATAATGAATAGGCTTTTTATTGAAATGTGTTCTAATGTATCCAAATGAAATCTTTTCGTCTTGTTGCCTCATAATCCTGGAAAATGTGTCTAATGAAATCTTAACATCTTGTGATACTTATTAATGTGCATAATTTTGAAACTGATAAACAAAGATACCTAAAAGTCTCATTGTAAATCACAATACGCATTGAGCTTTGATTTCTCTGTTGCAGCTTCCTTACAATGAGATCCAAACTGCACTGTAGAAATAATACAGTATGACACCACTTTAATTGCCATGGTTCAATGCTATAGAATTCTGGAATTTGTAGTTTTGTGAAATAGTTAGCTTTCTCTGTCAGTGAGCTTAGATGCCACAACAAACTACAAATCCTCAGATTCCATAGCATGGAGCCATGGTAGTTAAAGCAGTGTCAAACTGCATTATTTCTACAGAGCACATTAGACCTGAATCACACCATGTGTCCCTCTAAAACAGTTTTTCCTCACTGCCTGGCAGTAACTCCTCAGTTTTCAGGGCGGAATCCATCCTAGCCTTATGCAAGGATAATGCAAAGATAGAACGAGAGACTTTCTGCATGCAAAGCTAGTGCTCTGCCATTCAGATGTAGTGCCTCTCAAATGGCATTTTGGCCACATTCTAATGGAATTGACTACTAAACTCATAAAGAGACCTGTTTTCACCATGTTTTTGTCCTCTCTAAGCCATTTTAGGCCCAGAATAAGCCCTTCAAAAAACAACAACAACCAGAAGTTAAAATGAAAAAGAAAACAAATATGCAAAGCAATAACCAATAATTACCATTCCCAATTACCTAGCTGTGAGTAGTCAGACTCCAAAGGTGCATTGATTCTAGTCTACCTAACTGGCTATAGGACAAGTCTGTAAGTGGTAATAATAACATGTAGTCCGTATATATATCACATTCAATTGAACCCCATAAGTTTAGCAGCAGAAGGAAACAATCTTCTAGTGATCCAAGTGCTGAGATGAAACAGGTTCTCTGCCTCCTGATGTTAACAGGACCAAACACCAACATGGAAAAAGCCTTATGGGAGTTTCAGGCATTGGAAAGGTAGACAGTCTAGTACCCCATATGATGAATTTTATGTAGAATACCCCCAGTCTCCTCCTTGACATCATCATGGGCGCAGAGGAGAGAAGGAAAAAATGAGAAAGAGTGGAATTGAATTATTGTCTTTGAATCCTTGGTCATGCTTTGAAAGAGGGATTTAATTTAGTTAAAATACCCCCCCCCCAAAAAAAACCTACCCTCTCAGTTTGCTAACTTCTACAACACTGAGTATTATTTTTCATTTAATATCAGGGTGAGCATGGTATTGTATGTTATAGTGTGTGATGACATAGGCTCAAGTTCTATCTTGTTTTGCCATTCTATCATTCCTGGAGTAAAAAAAAATATTTTTATTCATAAGGAAGTTTACTTCACTAATGCTGAAATCCATCTTTCTACATAAGCCTGAGCATTTTGTTCAGTAGATTTTTAAAGTGTCTTCAGGAAGAAAAGAAATGAAAAGAAAAGAGAGAGGGGTAAAGAAAAAGAGCAAAGGTGGGAGATACATAGGGAATGAACATAAACTTGGCATATACTTTGATATGGACTTTCCATATTTCCCAAAATACATTTTCTTGCAGTTGGCATCTAAATATATATTCTTGCATAGTGGTAAGATCTTCTGACCACTGAATGATAGATGGAGAGCCATTCAGAGGCATTCAGGAGTTTCCAAATATCAAGTGAGTTTCACACCAAAATAGATTTGGACTGGTTCTGAACTGATACAAGCAGCATTGGGTCACTTTGGAATTGTTGAATTTAGGTCTGAACAAATCTGGGATTCTTTGCACTTGTATCTTACTAAATGGGCTGGCAGATGCAGAGTGAAAATGAGACTACTGGGCAGAGCTGGGAAAGGGAAGAAGACCAAAGCAGTGCCTGACATGCCCCATGAAAGGGGAAACCAGGGATTGCAGTAACCATTGGACCATGGCATTAATATCCCATGCAAGCAAATTGATGCTCACAATCTTACAACAAAAATGGAGTGACAAATGCCAGATGTCCAAGCTAGGTGTAGTTCATGAAAAACTGTGGATTGCTTTTAAAGAAACGGACATGCCACATTTGATTGTCCTCATACATAACCTGTACAAGAGGCCACCATCTGGACAGAATATGGAAAAATTGAATCGTTTCCAATTGCCAAGGGTGTCAGGCATGGCCGACTCAGTTTTAACAGTGCAATTTTTATGAAAGTTGTTGCCACACTGGAGTTCTGTGTGGAATTCTGTGTCACAGAGAGGAGGAAGGGGAGATGAAATTTGATTAGAAGCCAGGCAAGCTACTTTAGAAGAAGCAAATGATGCTGCCTTTGATAAAAGAGGTCATCATATAGTTCCTTCCTTAGGATATAGTATAATAAAACCAAAATTTTTGATATTGCTTGTCTTGTTTAATGAGGTTCATTTATTTTGGGGGGCATACCTCTGTATAAAGTTTTTTAAAGGCAGATTGGACTGAAAGGCTCCCCTGGAAACATTGTCCCCCCCAGAAATGTCCTCAGGACTAAGTGACACCTTTCTGCTTATCCTGCAAGCATTTTTTTAAAAATGATAATGCAAGCATCTTATGTAGAACTTAATTATAATGTATCTATAGGGAATTATTAAATCTAAAAATGGTTTTTAAAATGATTTTTGTTTTGCTTTTCATGCAATACCAAAGTATGCTTTTGTTTTATAATAGCAGGTTCAAAGAACTGATATTCTACAGTTACAGGTATAAATTTTAATGCTGGAAAACTAGAACAAGAAGCTACTAGAACATGAAGCTGCACTCTTAAACATACTTATCAGGGAATCAATGTCACTAAACTCAGACAGGTCAGTTTATGGAGTACAAATAGCATTACCAACTCTGGATGAGGAAACTCCTTGAGAACCTGTTCAACATTTTTTACATCTTGCTTTACCTGCCTGAACACATGGACCTAATTTCCATTTTTTAATTCCCCTTTACTGTTTAAATTCAAACTTCAAAACCAGATCTTGAAAGGCCAGGAAACTTACAAGCTTCTCTTTATTGTGTTTATTTATTTTATATTAGCTGTGATATTTAGATTTGCATAGAAGAATCATTAAACATTGTCAATGACTGTCAAGTTTCAACTAAATAATCAGTTGACTGTCTATCTTTTTAGGGTACACAAATATTCCTGGCACACAATGCATTCCTCACAGTGGTCTTTGAGAGACCATGCCTTTTCTGTTAAGTATCAAACACATTATTCTGTATGAAGAAAAATATAACCAGTCTGTCTCTCTCCATGAATTTTTCATGTATCACATAGCTAATATGTTGTCTGTTCTATGCTCCAGTCAACAAGTGGCCGAGGAACCAAGCAAACAGCTGTTATAATAAATCAGCAGTCCAGATAAGTGATGCCAATAAAGAGGAAAACTGTCCTGACCTTTTCAGTACAATGATCAGGAAAATATGAATGCTGAAGATTACTTCAGTCACTACTTTTTTGATTTTTTGATTGCAAGCAAGAGAGATGCTAGGGAACTGCTGGGAGATCTACAGGCAACTGTCTAAAAACACTGGGTGCCTAATTAATCAGTGTCTCCTACTTAACAGTTGTGGGAACAGTGCAAGACCTTCCTTTCCCTTTATCATTCAGCAAAGGATGGTGTCATATCCTAAGGGCCTTCATCATGTGCCACCCCCTGCTAGGGAGTAGTCTCTTGCTCCACACTTCCTCAGCCTCCAGGTCCATGGACTCACAGAATCCACTGTCATCAGGAGCTGTAAATTTGTGGACATCTGACTCCTTCAGTCTGAATCATCAAACTCCAAAGGATGAGTTATGACATTGTCAGATCATCCCAAGCATGTTCTCCAAATTTTATTAAAATCTATGCAATCCCTTATCATAGAATCACAAAAGTCCATGAAAAGTGGAAAAACAGATAAATAGAAAACTTAATTTTATTGATTTATTTAGGCCATAATACTATATTCCAAATCAGACTGTCCCAAACATACGCTCTAAAGTTGGTGAAAATTCATCCAGCTGTTCTAATCTGATGTGATAATAAATACAAAAAAGGAAATTATATGTGATTGTTCTTTTTTTGTGTTTTCTTATCCATAGTGTTTTTGGTGTGTCATTTTCTTGACATTCTGGAAAATAAATAAATAAATAAAATAAAATAAAATAAAATAAAGGGGTGGCTTTACAGTAAAGAATATTTTTTAAAAAACTGTATAAACTCCAAACAACTAGTAGCAGAGCCTATTCTCTGTTACCCTTTTAAACTTGTTTGAACTCTTCATACGCAACTATA
>NC_056522.1:219180347-219183332 GCF_019175285.1 Sceloporus undulatus
TGTGGTAGTATGATCCTTTCTCATTTTGACACTTCCAGCATTTGTTCGTACTTAAATTATACATTTTAGCAATTTTTACTGGAGTGAGGTACCATCTGTTAGAGACCTTTAAGTAATTTTCCTTTAGATCTTGCGCTACCGTAAATTTAGCTGTTTTTCTCCATGCTCTCTCCCAATTGTCCATAGAAATCGTATGTCCTATTTCCTGCGCCCATTTTATCATACTGTCAGTCACATTTTCCCTTTCCAATTCATAAATCATAAGTTCTTTGTATATTTTTGCAATTTTACCTTTTTCCCTCCCCCAGAGAATTTTATCCAAATTGTTTTCTGTTGTTTCGAATCCTGTTTTCTTTATGTCCTCTTTAAACTTAGATTTTATTTGTAAGTATCCATACCATTGTATATTTTTTCCTTCTTTTTTCAGTTCTTCCTTCGTTTTTAATTCTATTTCTCCATTTCCCTTTATTTTCAAAAGATCTTTATATCTTATCCACTCCTTCTTTTTTTCCCATCTACTAAAAAAAGCCTCCTGGGTTGATACCCACAAAGGCGTTTTTTGGTAATAACGTTTTTTAATTATATTCCATATTCTTAATAATGGTTTTCTAATCGCATGATGCAAAAAAATCTATATTAATCTGATGTTTTTGGTACCATAAATAGGCGTGCCACCCATATCTCATATTACACGATTCAATGCTTAACAAATCTGGTTTATCTACCTTCATCCATTCTTGAATCCATACAAGCGCACAAGCCCAGAAATAAATCTTTAAGTCGGGTAGGGCACATCCACCTTTATCATTATCTTTTTTTAAAATTAGTTGTTTAATTCTTGTCTTTTTCCCTTTCCACAGGAACTTTTTTATTTCCTTATTCCAGTCTGTAAACATTTTATCCTTGGTAACGATAGGTATATTTTGATATAGAAACAATAGTTTCGGCAGAACATTCATTTTTATAATTGCCACTCTTCCCAACAAAGAAAATTCCATATTATTCCATGTCTGTAGGTCTTTCTTAATTTGAAACCAAACTTTTTTATAATTATTGTCGAATATGTCTAAATTTTTATTAGTCAACCATATACCTAGATATTTTACACTCTTTGCCACTTTAATCTGTGAGATATTAACTAATTCTGTCTCTTTTTCTTTTTTCATATTTTTTGTAATCATCAATGTTTTTTCTTTATTTATTTTAAAGCCAGAATGTTTTCCAAATTCCTTCAATTCCTTTAACACAGTATCTATGCTTTTTAGTGGGTCTTCTAAGATTATTATCATATCATCCGCGTAAGCACGGAGCTTATGTTCACATCCTCTAATCTTAGTTCCTTTTATTATTTCATTATCTCTTATTGCATTGTTAAGAACCTCAAGAATCATTATAAAAAGTAAAGGAGAAAGAAGACAACCTTGTTTTGTCCCTTTTTCTACTGGAATGTATTTGGTTTTTTGTCCATTGATTATTAACTGAACTTTCTGTCTTTTATATAATTGAGCTATATTTGCCATAAAATGCGGTCCCATATCCATACTTTGTAAAACATTCAACATAAATGTCCAGCGTACGCTGTCGAATGCTTTTTCGGCATCGACAAAAATAAGACCCATTTCTTTATCTTTATGTATTGTATAATATTCTATTGTGTTTAATACCGTTCTTATATTGTACCTCAATTGTCTTTCTGGCAAAAAGCCATTTTGGTCTTTATTAATAGTCTTACACAAAAAAAAATTTCAATCTATTTGCCAATAATCCTGTAAATATTTTATAATCAATGTTCAGTAAGGCTATTGGCCTATAGTTTGACATAATCGTATTGTCCTTCCCCTCTTTCAGAATAAGAGAAATATTAGCGGCTTGCCACGTGTCTGGCGTACCCTCTTCTCTGATGTTATTGAATACTATATTTAAAGCCTCCATCAATTCCTCCTCAAAAGTTTTATAAAATAAAGGGGTGAAGCCATCCGGCCCAGGGGATTTGCCTTCCTTCAATGATCTTATTACTAGTTTGATTTCTTCATTTTGTATCGGTCTTTCCAAATCTTCTATCTGTTCCTTTGTAAGTTTGCTTATTCTTTTTTTACTCAAATAATTTCTTATTTTCCCTATGTCACATTCCTTTTTATTATCTCTAAATACTTCTCTAAAATATGTTGAAAAAGCCGTCATAATGTCATCTTGTTTTGTAATAAATTTATCTCCTACCTTGATTTTGTTTATCCTTTTATTTTCTCTTTCTTTTTTCAATTTGTATGCAAGCCATCTTCCAGTTTTATTTGCACCCTCAAAATATTTTTGTTTAGAGAATTTTAACTTGTTGGCTAGTTCTTCTGTGTTTTTCTGTATTAATTTATTCTTTAGTAGAGTGTATCGTTTTCTAATCTTATTACTACCTCTATTTTGATTTATCATTTCTTCTAGTTTTTTCAGTTCCTGTTCATCCTCCTCCTCTATTTTTTGTTTTTGTCTTTTTATTTCTGCACCCCTTTTTATCAAGAGACCCCGTATCACAGCTTTAAACGCGTCCCACACTGTTTTACTATGTGTTTCTGTAGAAAGATTTTCTTTAAAGAAGAGTTTTATTTCTTGCTTCATACTTTCTTTAAATTTCTCATCTTTAATTAATCTATCATTTAGTTTCCAATGCCATTGTTGCCTTGCTGTAGGGATTTTCAGTATTAATTCTATTAAATTATGATCAGACAGCCACCATGGCGCTATATCCATTTTTTCTGTTCTTAATAACAAATTTCCAGTAATTAAAAATAAATCTATTCTGGAAAGAGAGTTATTAGAGTCTGATTGAAAAGTAAATCCTTTTTTATCCCCATATAAATGAGACCATACATCCGTAAGTTTATTTTCCTCTATCATCTCAAAGCATGCCTTTGGTAACCTTCCCTGATTATCCTTAATTTTCCTTTTAGATTGTCTGTCTCTCTTAGGTTTCAGGACTCCATTGAAGTCTCCAGC
>NC_056522.1:219183432-219187983 GCF_019175285.1 Sceloporus undulatus
ACAAAAGGCAATAAACTTTATTGACCCCCAGAAAAGAGAGGGCTATGAGAGGTTTGGCTTTGTGTGTGTACCTGGATAAGGAATTGAAATACCTAGCCCTGTTAGTCTGGAAAACCAGTAGGCAAAGGGAACTTGTAGCACCTTTGAGACTCACTAAAATAAAGAAGGAGGTAGCCAGAGCATCTCTCTCTCTCTGCATCTGAGGAAGTAGACTCAAGTCTAGGATAGGAATGCTCTCGCTACCAGTTTCTTTCTTTCACTTTTAGTCTCAAAGGTGCAACAAGACCCCTATGCATACTCAGCATGACCATCTAGACAAAATGAAGAAAACAGAGAAGAAAAATCTTAGATCCCAAAACACACTGCAGAAATCATCCAGTTTGAGACCGCTTTAACTGCCCTGGCTCGGGGCTAGGGAATCTTGGGAATGGGACTTTAGTGTGGCACCAGAGCTCTCTAACAGTGAAGGCTAGATGTCTCACAAAACTACAGTTCCCAGGATTCCCTATCATTGAGCCAGGGCAGTTAAAGCGGCCTCAAACTGGATTATTTCTGCAGTGTGTTTTGGACCTAGAAGAACCTAGTAGCACGAGCTCAAGTCTAAGGAAGTTCATGAACCAACTTCTCCCTCTCAGTGAGTTTCCAAGGGGTTGCAAGATCTCTTGGCATACTATATAAGCAGGGTGTCTTAACCCCAAAGGAGGACAAGGCACTGCAGAATGGAGGACATGACCAAATAAATAAAGACTAAAAACTAATCCACTCCTATAAATGCAAACCCGTGCTTCTTAGTCCTGCTCAGAATGGAAGACCTTTTGGAATGCCTCCTGGACAGAAGGGTGAAATAGAGGACAGGTCCTTTAAAAAGGAGGACGCCGGGTCATCCTGTGTCTAAGAAGTGGCACTTCTAAAGGGAGGGTTCCACTCTTGGCATCCAGGGGGCTTATGGTATTGCGGCGACTAACAGGTCTCCTTCAATGTAATGGCTCTTAGGCTGCATCCGCGCTGCAGAAATAGTCCAGTTTGACACCAATTTAACTGCCATGGCTTAATGCGATGGACTTCTGGGAAATGTAGTTTGTGGTGCACACCATCTCTCACAAAGCTACAGTCGCTAGAATTCCATAACGTTGAGCCATGGCAGTCAAAGCGGTGTCAAAGTGGATTATTTTTGCAGTGCGGGCGCAGCCTTACTCTTGTTGGACTCTAACAGGAAGCCTAGGGTTCGAATCCCTCCTCAGGGGCCTTCAGCAAGTGGCTTTGCCTTTCAGCCTCGGAGGAAACCAGTGACAAAAGGAGAAGAAATGTGTGTCCAACAAGTGTGCCTTGAACAAGTCCACTCTCGATTCAAGGCGACCCTATGGATTTTCACAGGGTTTTCTTCTAGGCAAGGAATACTTGAGGATGGTTTTGCCAGCTCCTTCCTCGGAAATGCATAGCCTATCACACCAGGTGATCGTTGGCGGTCTCCCATCCAAGTATTTACCACCCTGCTGATGCCTTGTTTAGGGTGGACTCTCAGAAAATCCTCATAAGTCCGAGGCACTTAACAATTCTCCTTGGGTCGGGCTCTAAAATACCTACCTTGCCAACAGGCGTCTGAGCTGCAGTTTTGCTTTTGTTAAAAGTCAAATTACATTTATTCATTTCATTTCTATGCCACCTTTCTCCCAAGAAGGGTCCCAAGGCGGTTCACAAAGACCATTTTTAATAATAATAATAATAATAATAATAATAATAATAATAATAATGCCATGGAGAGCTGAGGCTGAGCAGAAGCGGTCCTTCTCTGGAGCTGACCCCCAAGCCTCAATCTCAAGGGAGCCCCTCATTCTGCCTCCTCCAAGCGCAGGTCAAGCTTTCCCTGGTTCGGCTTTGGCTCAAGCGTATCAGATTCGGATTCCAGCCTGCAACCGTCCTGATACCTCAGATCCTAAAAACAAGTGCATCTACACTGGAGAAATAATGCCTGTTTAGCCTGGAGAAAGGAAGGTTAAGAGGTGATATCATAGCTCTGTTTAAATATTTGCAGGGATGTCATATTGAGGAGAGAGCAAGCTTGTTTTCTGCTGCTCCAGAGACTAGGACCTGGAACAGTGGATGCAAGCGACAGGAAAAGAGATTCCACTTCAACATTAGGAGGAACTTCCTGACACTAAGGGCTGTTCGACAGTGGAACAAACTCCCTCGGAGTGTAGTGGAGTCTCTTTCCTTAGAGGTCTTTAAACAGAGGCTGGATGGCCCTCTTTCTAAAGTGCTTTGATTCTGTGTTCCTGCATGGCAAAATGGGGTTGGATTGGATGGTCCTTGGGGTCTCTTCCAACTGTAGGATTCTGTGACCATTGTAACTGCCATGGCTCCAACCTACAGAATCCTAGGATTTGTAGTTTTGTGAGGCACTTAAGGCGGCGTCAAACGGCATTCTTTCTACAGTGCAGGTGCATCCTCAGTGAGCGCCTCTTAGTCCTCAGGATGGCAGTCTGGCAGGGCGATTCCCCCCCCCCCCCGCTTCTTCTGGGACGTCCAGGGACCTCAAAGGAAAACCCACTGGGTGACCTTGGGAAAGTTACACTCTCTCAGCTTTAGAGGAAGGCAAGGACAAACCTCTTCTGAGCAAGTCTTGCCAAGACAAGCCCAGGATAGGGTCGCCTTAAGTCGGATGCGCATACAGCAACAGCAAGAGAGAATCGATGAGGACGATTTCCTCCATGGTGACCAGCTGTTCTCCTTTTCCTGGACCTGTCCTCCATTACTGCCTAAGAGGAATTTCAAAACGTCCTCCACGACTAAGAAACTCGAGTTTATATTTATATGTGTTTTTAAGCGTTTATTTTGTAATGTCCTCTTAAACGCCCTCCTTTTTGCGATGATTCGTCCTCCTTTGTGGTCAGGACCTGCAGTGATCCCAAGGGGAGAGACTAGGAGCCCCTCCTCAAATTGCTCCCCTTGAACTCTGTGGGGCTGGAGGGGATCAGGCCCTACGCTTTCCTTAACACAAATCTCCTGGGCAGCATCCAGACGGGGCCGAAAGGGAACATCACGCGTCCTTTCAGCCACGCGGTCTCTTCAAGCTGGGCCTCTGAGTTCAAATTATGCGAAAAGGAGATGGCCTTCCTTCAATGGCCTGGAAGAAAATGTAGCAGAAGACACAGAGGCGGGTCGGGGTGGTGGTGCATGTAATGCAGTTTGACACTAATGTCACTGCCACGTTTCCATCCTACAGAATCCTGGGATTTGTAGTTTGGAAAGACATCAGCATTCTTTGGCAGAAAAGGCTAAAGAGCTTCATTGTTGCTGTTTTGTGTGCCTCCAAGCCATTTCCGACATGGCGACCCTAAGGCGGTGAACCTATCATGGGGTTTTCTTTGCACGTTTCTTCAGAGGTGGTTTTGCCATTGACATCTTTGGAGGCTGAGAGAGTGTGACTTGCCCAAGGTCGCCCAGTGGGTCTCCATGGCCGAGCAGGGGCTGAAACCCTTGTCTCCAGAGTCATAGTCCAGTGCTCAGACCAGTATACCACGCTGGCTCTAAAGATCTTGCAAAACTACACACCCCAGCATCCCAGGGGTGTCAAAGTGCATGGTTTCTATAGAGTAGATGCAGAGATCCCCTGAACCCCAGGATGCTTTGGTCCTGGTGGTAGAGCTGAACCTTGTGGGGGGGGGTTCTCTCTCAGCAGAGATGCCCTCGCTCTCTCACGGTCCCTCGGTGAGAAAGAAAGAAAGAAAGAAAGAAAGAAAGAAAGACTAGTCCTTTCCTCAGCGGGGAAAACCCCAAGGATTAGTGTACCCCTTAATCTGGGTGACTTGCAGATAGTTTGGAAGAAATTACGAAAGTTGAGATCTCATGGTAAAGTAATCCGAATGGACCCTCAAACAAAGGAGAATCCGCATGGTGCTGTTCTTCTTGCAGGGAATAGTCTTCACAGGTGTGGGAGGCTCAGCATTGAAAACCAGTACTTCAAGAGATCTTGCAGCCCCTTTGGGAGCACAACTGGAAGAAAGAAGTTGGCCTCAGGAGCGTGGCTGCAAGCGTCGGAGGAAGGAGGCTCCTGCTACCAGTGTCTGTCTTTTTGTCAGCCTCAAAGGTCTTGCAAGGTCCCTGGATGGACACCCTCCTTGAAGGGCCTTGCAGGAGCAGGGCGATCCCGTCCCTTATCCTTCAAAGGTCCTTAAAAGAGTCTAACAAGCCCCGTGTGGGTGGCTTAGGAGAAGAAGTGCCCTCTGTGCGTTCAGTGTGGCTTAGTCCCAAGAAAAAAGAGAGGATAGAGGTTGTGTTGCAGGTAGGACAACCCACCAGTCGTGCCCAAACTTTCGTCCTCCAGAGGTTTGGGACTTCAGCTCCCAGAATTCCTGACTGTTGGCCAAGCTGGCTGGGGCTCCTGGGAATTGCAGTTCGAAATATCTGGAGGATGAACGTTTGGGGACTTGCCCTGCCCTTTCTTCTGTGTCCTGGCAGGGCTTAACCACAACCGCTGCCCTCATATATTTTCTTAGGTCCAAAACACACTGCAGAAACAATCCATCTTGAGACCGCTTTAACTGCCCTGGG
>NC_056522.1:219188083-219190544 GCF_019175285.1 Sceloporus undulatus
AATAATAATAATAATAATAATAATAATAATAATAATAATAATAATAATAATAATAAGCCAAGGGATCTTGTAGCCTCTGTGAGACTAAATGAAAGAAAGAAAGTGGGAGCCTGGAGTGGAGCTTCCTTCCTCAGTTGCACCTTTGAGACCATCTGAAAGAGAGAAATTAGTCGCCTGAGCTTTTGTAGACTGGAACCTGCTTTAGAGGCGTTGCCTCGAGGCAGGCGAGGGGTTCTGGGGGGTTCTTCGCCTCAACTCTCCCCAGAAGGCAGTCGCAGTGAGCGGGTTATGCCTGGGAATCTAGGATCGGGGCCCAGGTTGTGCCTCCCGACGTTCCTATTTTTGGCGCTCGCTCCCTGGCGCTTTGGGTTTCTCTTCTTCCCTCGATGGGGGCCATGAGACCTCGAAGCTCTCTGCCCCTCTGGGATGGCTCTATGGTTGTTGTTGCTGTGTGCCTTCAAGTCATTTCCGACTTATGGCGACCCCAAGACAACCCTATCATGGGGTTTTCTTGGCGAGTTTCTTCAGAGGGGGGGTTACCATTGCCATCCCCTGAGACTGAGAGAGTGTGACTTGCCCAAAGTCACCCAGTGCGTTTCCATGGCTGAGCCTGGATTCGAACTCTGGTCTCCCAGTGTCCTAGTCCAACGTTCAGACCACTACACCATGCTGGCCCCTATGGTTAGATCTACTCGAGGGTAATTGAGGCAAGCGCAGAGGTCGCCTGAAGGCAGAACACGTGTCTTTCCGGAGGAAGGCGGGAAATCGAGGTCCAGTGGAAAACGAGCGATCCCCTCAGCTCTAGAGAGAAGATCCCTTAGGGAAAAAACTGCTAGAATTTATTTCGTCCTGATCCTTCCAAAAGGATCTTTAATAAAAGGAACCTTTAAAAAAACCGCATAGTTTTTTTTTAAAATGTGTGAGCAGCCTGGGTCCCAACCGGGAGAAAGGCGGCATACAAATGAACAAAATGAATGAGTAAATAAATAAATGAATTAAGGGAAAAGCAGCTGGACTCCCCAACTCTGAGGAAAAGGCAGCATCCAGGGGTCCAATGGAGCTCGCCTAAAACTTGCAGGGCTTGGATTTGCAGGGCTTCCCAGGTGAAGAAGGGTCGGGTGTGTTGTGTGTGTGGATTTGTATTACAACTCTCCACACCCCTCCGTCCTCCCTCAGCCCCACCGAAAGCAGCGGTATCGGCTGGGAAACTCGGGAAAGGCGGCAGGAAATTGCTCAAGAAACCTTGGGGGGGGGGTTGCTTAATGCGGAATAGTTGCTCCGCTTTAACAGGTGAAAAGCTTTGTGAAGTCTGGGTTCATTTCTCCTCTTAAAACACAGGGGTTTTGTCTGCTCGTCGGGGAGGGGGAAAGGAAGGAGTCGTGGCAGCTATTCCGGATTAACTAAATCGGATCGCAAAAGCCTAGAAAGCGCGCCTTTGAAGGGTGTGTGTGTGATTCCGTGGTACTAGAGTCTTTAAAAAGAAACAGCAGCAACTACCAAGTCTGAAGCATGCCCTCGGGTTAAAGAGCTTCCCTGAGCCCCCGAGAAGGCATTTCGCAGGAGAGGAAGAAAGAAGGGTTGCAAGCTTGGGAAGGCGGCGGCCAGAGCAAGAGCAAGAGCGGGCGAAGGGAGAGCAGGGAGCGGAGGCGCCCTCCCGAAGGCCGGAGCCCACTTTGGGGAAAGAGAGGAAGAGATGGCAGGAGAGGGAAGGGGGCAGCAGGACCCGGGGCCTCGCCTCTGTCGCCTCCCTTTGGCCTCAGCTCCGCTGGGAAGGGAAGGGGCGCCACGGCGACTGAGGGGAGAGGCTCTGGGGGGAGGTCGCAAGGGAGGGAGAATGGGAGGAAAGAAGGAAGGAAGGGAAGGAGGCAGGGAGAAGGAATGGATGGCTGGAAGGGAGGGAGGGAGGGTGGGAGGGTGGGAGGAAGGCTGGGTGGAAGGAAGGGATGGAAGGAAGGGATGGAAGGAAGGAAGGGAAGGAGTAAGGGAGAATGGATGGAAGAAGGGAGAAAGGAGGGAGAAAGGAAGGAAGGAAGGAAAGAGGAAGGAAGGGAGGAAGGGAGGAAGGGAGGGAGGGAGGAAAGAGGGGGAGAGGGGAAGATTAGAGAAGGGAGGGAAAGAAGGAAGGGAAGGAGGGAGGGAGAAGGAATGGATGGATGGAAGGGAAGGGAAGGAGGAAGAGAGGGAGTAAGGGAGAATGGATGGAAGAAGGGAGAAAGGAGGGAGAAAGTAAGGAGGGAAGGGAAGGAGGGAAAGAGAAACGAAGAGAGGAAGGAAGGGAGGGAAGGAGGGAAGGAGGAAGAATAGAGAATGGATGGAAAGATGAAGGGAGGGAGCATGGATGAAGGAAGGAAAGAAGGAAGACAGGATGGAAGGAGGGGAGGATGGATAGATGGAAGAAAGGAAGGGTGGAAGGGAGGGAGGGAAAGTCTGAAACGACTTGAAGGCCCAGCCCCCCCCCCCC
>NC_056522.1:219190644-219194777 GCF_019175285.1 Sceloporus undulatus
ATGGGGCAATGTGATAAGACTGGATGCTGACAGTTACAACCCACATGTAACTCAGTGTGGATTTTGCATACGATAATCTCCTCAGTTAAACTGACTATTGGTCCATCTAACTCAGTGCTGTCCATTTATATTAGCAGCCTCTCTCTAAACCTATCTGGAGATACTTGGTATTCATCTCCCAGCCAAACAGTAAATCTGGTTGGCTTCCAAAATCAGAGAAAAATCAGATGTTTTGTCAGTGATGTGGTGGAAATACCCACCAGTGGATTTCCTTGTCATAGGGTTTCTCCCCTAATGTACAAATGAATTTCCTCATTTTTTTCACGAGTGTTGGCAGTTTCAGAAGAACAGCAGTGTCACTCACCTGTCTGTCTGTCTATCTGAGTTTCAGTGTGCTTTTTGAGGGTTCAAAAGAGAGCTTCAACTATAATGTGCTGTGTACACCTTTCACCTTTCAGATACCATTCAGACACATTACAGTTACATTAGAGAAAATGGGCTATATTTCACAGAAGCTTATGCTAGCAAATCTTTGTTAGGCATTTTTGTTTGTTTGTTTGTTTTTGTTATTTCTACCCCAGAAACAACCTTTTGGAGATGATTACAGTTCATTTTATGTTGAATATTCTGCCCTCCTCCTACAACAGAGGTACCTTTAAAACAGAATGGAAAGTGAAATATAAGAAGCCACCATATAAGGAGGCAGACCAGTAGGTACTAGCTCAATTTTGCCTATGCTACCATTTCCCAACCTGACACTTTCTAGATATGTTGAGTTAAAACTTTCACTTTCCCCAGCCAGCATGAGTAACAGAAGATGGACAGAAGTGATGGTTCATGATGCCCATGCCAGTGGGTTGATTAATCAGTTCTGGGTTTCAGTCTGAATCTTAAAGCAGTTATTGGAAGTGCTGAACCTGTTTTGAACAGGGGACGATTCAGAGCTTGTGGGCTGAAACCTGGAGTGGATTTGCTGCTGCCCTCTATGTTGAAGCCACCAGCCACAACTAACACCAAGTTAGAAAATACTGGACTACACAGACTGGCAATACCTCCCCAGTGTCTTAGACATAGGTCCATCCAAGGCTTACATGAAGATTCCAGGGAATGAACCTGGGACTTTCTGCATTCAAGGCATGTTCTCTACCACCAAGTTGTGGCTGACAGATGTAAAGAAATATGCACAAAATAACTTGGATTTGATTCAGAGACATAGTTGTGTTAGGCCCAGTACAGACGGGTGGGAAACACTGTCCTCGGACCAAAATTAGAACTCAGGAGTGTGCAGCCCTAGCGCACGGTGGCAACACCATCATGGCGATCACCCGTCCACACAGGGGCCACCATGATGACTTAAGCGTGGTGGAGCATCCACATGTCGGGGCACCGCGCTTGCATAATTGACGCACCACAGTGTGCTAATGTTGTACTGATGCAGTGGCCATGCATGCTTTTAGCAGGTTCTTTTTGGTGCAGAGGGAGCCTGCATGGTTTGGTTGCTGCGGGCTCCCTCAGGAGCAAAAACGGGAGGCTCCAGCCCACCCTTTTGGGGCGGTCTGTCGAACTCCTTAGTCTGGAATATCAGTATGCAAAGGATCTTGTAGCATCTTAGTCTCAAAAGTGCTACAAGATCTCTTTGCACTTTGATTCAATTGCTTATGAAAAACAGAACTTTTCCTAGGGACATGTACCAAATTTCATTCTTCCATTTCAGTGTGCAAGAAGTTTTACGTTTTACGTTTAGGGGTGGGAAAGTCTGTCAGTTCTGCTTTCTCCTACATTTGATTTGTGTGTGTGTGTTTTATGTGTTTGTTTATTTATTTATTTTAAATATTTATGTTCCACTTTTCTCTCAACAATGGGATGCAAGGCAGATAACTAAGCACGGAATGAGAAATCTATCCATTATTCTTTTCCCCACATTTTTAAAAATCTCTTCTTCCCCAGTGAAGAAATCTGTGTATTCTTGTATGTTCTTATGAAACCAAGTTAAATTCTCAACCATAACTTGTATTACAATCAGGCAAACACAGAAAGAAAGTCAAACAAGGAACTTCACCAACAGACGCTACTTTCCTTGAGTAATAATACTGTATAATATACTGTACTAGTTTTTAAAATGTTTGTATCATTTTTGCAAATCATTTCCCACAGTAGCTAAGGCAGTTTGATCACAGTTAACATTTTGCACTGTTTGGGGACCTTGGGTAACATTTTCCATTATTCAAATGTTTAAATCCAATTGCCAGAAGGCTTTGCAACGGTAAGGAAGTTGTAGTGGTAGGGCTAGTATATGTCTTTAAAGGATCATATTCTAAAAAACCTCATTGGGATGTGCATGGTTTGAGATCCATATCTTTGGCTCTTTATAAGAACATTTGAAAAGAGCAGATGTGTTTGTGTTTGCTAGACACACACATAAAGATTGTCCACGTTGTTTGATCTAATTTCCCCCCTTTCATTTTTATTTGCTAGTCTGTTGGATACGCAAGTTCTGTTAATTTGTTATTATTTCTGTCCTCCCTGTATTTAATCCAATTGGCATCCCTTCATTTGTCTTGTTTCTTGACTAGGAACTTGGCACACTGCTTTCACCAGAGTTCCCTGGATGCAGTTGGGCAGAGCAAAAGGAAGCAGGTGCTGTTTTAAACTCCTGGGCCATCTGGCATCCGACTTTGAAACTAGCTAATACATGCGTCTAAGCAAAATGTTTACACTTAGTTAGACCTTGATGGGTCTTCTCTTTCCAGTACCCACTTGTGTCAGTTTTCCAGTTTAGACATCTGAAACAAGTAAATGTGTTCCTAGTCTACAAATCTCCGCACAAACCTTTGAAGAGAAATCTCTGGAATGTACAGTGGGCCCTTGGTATCCTCTGCGGTTTAGTTTCAGGACTTTCCATAGATACCAAAATCTGTGGATACTCAAGTCCCATTAAATACAATGGCAATCCCTTATATAAAATGGCAAAATCAGTGTTTGCTTTTGGAATGGTAAACCCTGCCTCTGAAGAAACTTGCCAAGATGGGTTAGCCTAAATGTCAGAAACAACTTGAAGACACAGAGCAACAGCATATTTAAAAAAATATTTTCAAGCCATGGATGCTTGAATCCATGGATAAAAAATGGATCCATGGATATGGAGGGCTATATTTTGGTAGGCTGACACTGTCACTTGTCATTTTTCACAGGGATTTCATGACAGGTGAGGGGTTTCTTGGCAATATTTCTTCAGAGGTTTGCCATTGCCTACCTCTGAAAGAGTGTGGTCATCCAGTGGGTTTCTGAGGCAGAACTGAGATTCAAATCCTGGTCTTCCAGAGTCTAAGGGTGCCTCTGCAGAGCAGAAATAATCCATTTTGACACCACTTTAACAGCCATGACTCACTGCTATGGAATTCTGGCATTTATTGTTTTGTGAGACATTTAGCTTTCTCTTGCAAGAGAGCTCTGGTGCCACAACAAACTACAAATTCCCAGAATTCCAAAGCATAGAGAGTTGGCTGTTAAAGTGGTGCCAAACTCGATTATTTCAGCAGTACAGATGTAATCTTAATCCATCACTCAAATCACAACACCACACTGGCTCTCTCAGATTTGATCCATGGCTAACACTCTAGGTATTAAATATTGTAGTGGGATTATATATTTAGCATTTGAATCTTTAAAAATCAAACAAACCCACCCCCTCTCTCTGTGTGTATCACCCTCGATGTTTCACTTTGCCCATTAAACTGGCAGGTATTGTTAGTAATCTTTAAAACCTTGATGTGATCCCCATTAAAAATGTGTCACAAAGATTAGGATTCATCTTCTGAGCCATGGTAAATGTTAGCCATAATCCTAAAATAATGTTGTGAAAGCTGAAACAGCTGTTGCTCTTCTTAAAAGCATTTACACAAAGGATATATGATTAGAAGAAAATGGGACACTGAGCTCCCCTAGGACTCAGTCGACACTGTTTTGAATCAGGTAAACTACTGTTCTTTCCTCAAATAATGCCTTCACTGTATTGTTGACTTGATTAATTAATTAATTAAAAACGTTTTAAATCCACCTTTTAAAGTAAACCGCCCAGTCCATCGAAACATTTATAACTTATAGATTTTCTGCCATGTAAAGCGTATAGCAGT
>NC_056522.1:219194802-219208639 GCF_019175285.1 Sceloporus undulatus
TTCACTTTGATGAATGTTGTGGTTTATTTTAATAAGTGAGCGGGCGCCAATCCAAACAGAGGAAAGTACAATGCAGAACAGGTGTGCTTTTTGGCAAAAACCCAAATCATAGCCTGGATGCAGAACTGAAGGGAAAACTAATCACACATGGAAGAGTAGAACCAGGGTTCGTGGTGGCAAACATAAGAGGGAATAGTAATGGTTTTCTTTGGACATAGTATTTCTGTTAATGTTCCAATGGAAGTGGACTGAATAAATGGTTGTCTTTATGAAACTGAGGATGGGTCCTGCTTACCTCTACGGAGGCATCACAGCGTATTTTCAATTTGGAAAAAAGAACTGTTCTTTTGTTTGTTTTACCACATTAAATATTTGGTTTTCTAGCCCAGTGCGTTGGCTGGACAAAAGAATAGTCAGTATTGCTTTACAACTACCTACAATAGAGCTCTGAATTTTTTGTAACTGGAGATGCCAGAATTGAGGCTGGCACTTCCTATTGCAAAGCAATGGATGTCATTAGCTATAGTCTCCCAGGGCCTGGTGCATAGAGGCAAAGAGGCAGGGAACAGGAAATTGGGACGTGGGATTGTTATTTGCAAAATATGTGTACTACTGAGGTAGTCCCTTCAGAAACCATAAAAATAGCACCACAGCGAAGTTTTGACTTAAGTACTCAGAGTTTTGTCTGGCTCACAGCAAATGAATCTAAGTGTAATGTGGGAACTTTTTTGAGACACGTCAGAAAATAACAACACAGAACAAGTGATAGCGATCGAGATACAAAGCAATGTGTGATAGATGTTTTAAGCTATATGTCTAAAAATCATATAATTAAGATAGATGGAACAGCATCACAAGGAGAATTTCAAAGAAGGCTGTTTTAGGACATTGCAAGCTCAGTGTTAGAACTTCACATCATGATTTCACATTTTAGATGTCAGAAAGTGGATCCTGTTTGCTGTGAGTTCACGGACATTGTCAATGGAAGAAAGGCACAACAACAATGGCATTAACATTGAAAGTCGAAGGCTTTCAAGGCCGCAATCCTTTTTTTTGTGGGTTTTGCAGGCTATTTGGGTGAACTGAGTTCCAAAAAGGGGTTACAAAAAAGAGTTTATTTTCCACTTTTCAAACATCTGTGACTGAGCATCTGCAGAGAATGGTGGCATAAAGTGAGTGGGGTGTATATACTGTGTGACCCTCGGGTGGAGAGGAAGTTTATTTACATGTGAATTCTGTGTTTGGTCTATTGTTGAATGGCAAGAGGCCCAAGTGTCGATTTCATTAGTGACCTTGTCTGCTGGGAAACGTCCCCTAAACCTGGGGGTTTTTTCATTGCCGACTGTCTGAGGTCTTGATTTTGGGTGATTTTTAGGACTGGTAGCCACATTTGTGTTAGTTTAAGGGTTTTTTTTTGTTCTTTCTTTCTAAGGTAAAGTTGTCTAGGTGTTTTTGGATTTCAGGGCTTCTTGTGCGTCGGACCCAGTAGTTGGTGGCATGCTCCAAAATTTCATCAGTCATATTCCCCACTAGGATAGTAATTAATGTATAGGTATCCAACATAAGGGTATCACTGGACATACTAGGTGCAGAGATTGTCATTTCAACCCCTCCAAAAGCAATCTCTAATTTGCCAGTAGGAATTGTGGCCAAGGGAACCTGCGTTTGACCTGTTGCACTGGGGAATTTGGACATAATTTTGTAAATGTGGATTTAATAGGGGTGAGCTGCTGTGATTGTCTTGTAACAGAAAAGGCGGGATATAAATAAAAGTTTTTATTATTATTAAGTGTATTTAGAAGAGGTAAAATGCCATCGTGCGGCACAAGGACCAACAGGCGAACATACCCAATCACTCAAAGTGGTTGCTTGCCTGAAGAAATGAGATTGGTGTTTTTTTCTTTAGAGACAATCCTACATATTCCCTACACTATTGAAGACACAGATTCAGGAATACATATCATTCCAAATGTAATATGGCTATCTTATGCATACATTACTGTGATTACGACATTCCGCCAGGTGGTAAGAAATAGATAGAGTGGCTTCATTCTGAAATTGGCGCGTAGGAAGAGTTGAAAATTGTACTTGCTTTCCGGCCTAGCATTTCCCTATCTGTCGGAGATACGGTGTGAGAAGGAAAATCTACATAGTCAGAAGATGAATCTTGGACCATGTAACAAGGTTACATGCTACCTTGAATCCCATTTTGGAGAAAAGTGGATCTAATAAATATTCAGTGCAGAATACTCTTTTGCTTTATTCTGCTTATACAAACACAATAGGTTACCTATGCCACTCAGATGTTTTGAAAGCCCTATTGTTTAGTCAATGGCGCGATACAGACCGCCAAAAAACAGTGGACTGGCCAGTGCTGTTTTTTCCACGGAGTGAAGACAACACAAACACAAAACCACAAACGGCTGTCCCCCAACGGAAAAAGAACCCATGTGCACTCATTACGTAAGTCAGCGCGGCAACCATGTGAACAATTATAACATGGCGGTGCCATGGTATACAGGGTGCTGCCATTATGATGGCCTCAATCATATGTGCTAGGATTACGGGGCGTGTGGGCGCGCCGCCCCAAGGCACTAAGCAACGTGACGAGGTGTATGATGGCCATTTGTACCGGGCCAATGTATATCTGAGATTGGGAATCAAGATATGTTTCACCTTAGGATTGTCATAATAGAAGCAACTTGGAAGAACACAAAAAACAAAGACATGTGGGGCTGAAATGAATATAGACTTAACCACTCAGAAGCCACGATACAGCGGATTGGGATACAGAGGAGCTCTGTAATCTGATTGTAGTGAGGGAGTGCCCTTAAGAGAGAGGGATGAAGGGTAAGAGGGTCAGGTGGTGCAGGAAGGGAGGAGGCGGGGACAATGGAAGGAGGAGCTAGCCCTAGAAAATAAGAGGAGGAGCAAGGCGACGGGAGAGGGAACATGTGGCGGAAGAGAGGAGGAGGGGATGGCGGTCGGAGAAGGGAGAGAGGAGGTGAAAACGCAATCCTTAGAACTGGGAGCCAGCAAATATTAAGCAGGCCAGGTCAGGGGCCCGACGAAGGGACCTCATGAGGAATTTCTCTGAAGGACCCACGTTTAGAAGGGGGAGTTCCTTTCCGGACGCATGAGAGTTGGGGTAGAGGTAAAGAGGACTCCCTGGAGGGCGCTTGATGGGTTCTAAGGGCGAGCAGTGACAAACCGGTCCCGACCCCAGGGAGAAGGAAAAGCTGACCTAGAACCACGGAGAAGCATCTGGAGGCAGACCCTCGTCAGGGAGCCGAGGCGGAGGAGAAAGATGCCTGAAAGGGGAAAAGCAGTTGCTTGGACCCAATGTGGACTTATGTAGTTTGGTCACAGGCTGGGAACCAGTCAGGGTGTTGGGGGTTTTGTTGGGAAGAGTGTGAGTTACTATTAAAAGTTAATTTATACTTGCAACGTGCCTGAAACGTGTTGTACAACCTCCGAGAGCAACAAGAAGGAGGAGCCAAGGAAAGACTATCTCATAATGCAGCCGGCCACCCACCGCCCCCGCACACACTGGTGGAGAATGCGGGCACCGCCCCAGGACGGGGCCAAGACTACGCAGGAGGCAACTGTTTCTGTTTGTTTGCAGAACAGCAAACAACTCCTCTCGCAACAAGTGGCGGCTCAGCTCCCAAACTTGGAGCAAGTTTGTAGCGCTCAACAATGGCGCCCAGGAGAGGCGGTAACTAAATGGCTGATTTATGGCGACTCGTACTGATGCGAGGGCCGAAGACAGGAAAGGGGCTAACATGGACTGTGGATTAAATCCCCTAAGTTTGAGAAAATGGGGGCCCCAGGACGATGGGAGGCTTTCTTGAATACATTTGAGAGGGTGGCCTTAGCGGCCCATGGCCCCAGGAGCAATGGGCCTTAATTCTGATGCCTTGCCTTACGGGGCCCGCTCAGGAGGCAGTGGACACCATGGCTGTGGAGGATGCCCGTAGCTATCAGAAGGTCAAGGAGACCATCCTCAAGACTCTGAATATATCAGAGGAAAACTACCGACTGTGGTTGAGGAACTCTCGCGGAAAACCAGGAATACATCTAGGACGCTGGCCAGAAGATCCGCGCCAGCGGGCTACGATGGCTGAAACCCTGCAGAGGACGGCCCTGGAAGTGGCTGGAGGTGGTGTTGGTGGAACAGTTTTGGGGTTCCTTGCCCCCCACAAGCACGGAATTGGGTCAAGTGTCATCGGCCAAGGATTTAGAGATGGCGGTGACCTGATGGAGGCTTTCACGAAGAAAGTGAGCTACCTGACCGCGTCGAGGAGTGGAAGGGGTCCCGCCTGAGAGGGGGGAAAATAGGCCCGGGGATGCGGGCGAGGCCTGACACCAACGGTCACTATGCGCTGCGGGCCCGAGAAGACATCTGGTCCAACGAAAGTAGAAGGGGCGGCACGGTTCAGCTCCAGAAGGGGCCCTAAGGGGTTGGCACGCCGAGCAATGGTTTAGTTACAACTGCGGCCAGGAGGGACATGTTAGGCGTGACTGTCCGTGATGGAATGTTCATGGGAGGACACCTGGAAGCCTACCCAGGTAAGTAAAGTCCCCTCCCAAGCGCGGATAGTGAAGATTAGATGGATGGTCAAGAAAAGGAGGCATTGGTAGATTCAGGTTGTAGGCCAGACCCTAGTAAGGGAAGTGGCACGGAGCCGAAAGTTCGCAATGGTTAATGTGAGGTGTTGCATGGGGACCTGAAGCCCTATAAAGCTGTTTGGGCACAGGTAGAGTGGCAGGGCAAAGCCGAAAGTTAAGAGTGGGGGTGGTGGCCTCCTTAAGGAGGAAGCCCTCTTGGGGACTGGCCAGAGTGGAGACACCTATTATGGAGGAAGAAGTATTAGAAGGGGGACCTCGCGGGGGAGGTGACACGGGATATTGAATGGAGTTAAGAGAGCTCAACTAGTAGCGTGGCACAGGATGACCCGTCACTGGGAGAGGCTTAAGGCGGCCCAGGAGCCTGCTGTGGGGGAGGGACCGCGAGATTTGAATTAGAGAGAAGATTTGGTTTTATTTACCGGGTCCCTCCCGAAGAGGAGAGGGAGGCCCTGAAACACAACTGTTGGTGCCCACGAGCTTTAGGGCCGAGATAAGAGGCTGGCCCATGAGATCCCTATGGCAGGACATTTGGGGGTGGAAAAACAATCCAAAGAGTGATTCAGAGGTTTTTTGGCCAGGAGTTTTTGCGGAAGTGAAAGCTTTTTGTTAAATCATGTCCTCAGTGTCAATTGTTTCAGGGGAAGGGAGCCCCTGGCGGCCTGTTGATACCGTTACCTATCATCGAAGAGCCTTTTTCTCGGATGGCCATGGACTTAGTGGGACCCCTCGAGCCGGCGGCAAGGGGTTATCGCTACACTATTGGTGGTGGTGAATGTGCTACCAGGTACCCGGAGGCCGCCCTTTGCGCTCAATACAGACCCACGGATTGCACAAGAATTAATGAAGATTTTTTCGAGAGTAGGGTTCCCAAGAGAGATTCTGACAGATCAGGCACAGCTTTATGAGTCAGGTTTCTCAGGAAAGGTGGGAATGTTGGGGGTTAAAACCCTTAGAAACTCAATTTATCATCCTCAGGCCAATGGGATGTCGAGAGAATTTAATAGAACCTTAAAGGGGATGTTGAAAGAAGTTTATGGAAACGCACTCCAAGGATTGGCCCCAGTTGGAGAACCCTTATTGTTTTGCATTCAGGGAGGTTCCACAATCATCCTTAGGATTTTCCCCTTTGAGTTGGTTTACGGGTGAAAACCTCGAGGATATTGGATATTATTAAAGGGTTGGGAGGAAGAAGACTAACTCGCAATCCTGAGCTTCAATTCGTGCTACAAAATGCAAAAACACTTGGGGAGAGATAGGGCAGGTGGCAAAAGAAAACCTAGCTAAGGCCCAGGAAGAACAAAACGTTTTTACGATGCAAGGGTCAAGGAGAGGGAGCTAACCGTAGACAGCAAGTATTGGTTTTATTGCCCTCACAGAAGGCGAAACTGTTTTTGCAAAATGGCAGGGACCCTTTGTAGTGGTTAGAAGGGTGGGACCAGTAGATTATGAAGGTCCGCATGGATGGAGGACACCCTAAGAAAAGAATCTTTCACATTATCTCCTGAAGGCCTGGAAGTTCGCGAGGCCCTTTTCGGAGAACAGGAGGACGAGTCCGGAAGGAAGAGTGGATGATAGGGTCCTCAAGTGGAGAATGCCAGGAGACAGGAGAAGTCCCAGTCCTATCCCCCTTAAGTGAGGTCAACAAGAACAGTGAGGCAATTGCAGAAAGAGTTGAAGATGTATTAAGGGCATCAGGGTGCACGGATTTGTGGCAGGCATGCCATTCAAACAGAAACGGAAAGGTGGTAAGGATGCCGCTACGACCATGGCCTTGGAGGGTGCAGGAGCTTATTATAAGGAGGTGATGGTCATGTTGGAAATGGGAGTTATTGAACCCTCCACTAGTCCATGGAGGAGCTTACTTGATGGTCCCGAAGCAGATGGTTCTGTAGGTTCTGTGTCGACTTTAGACAATTAAATGCAGTCTCAAAAATTTGACGCACTACCAATGCCAGGAGCAGTAAACTACTGGAAAAATTGGGTCAAGCCCATTCCTGTCGTCCTTAGACTAACCAAGGGCTATTGGCAAATAAAGCTACGGCCGCAAGATAAAGAAAAGACAGCCTTTGCCACCCCTAAGGGGCTGTATCAGTTTATTCGCATGCCTTTTGGCCACATGGGGCGGCGGCTACGTTCCAAAGGCTGATGGATGTGGTTTGAAGGATTAGCATTTTGTGCTGCTGCTTATATCGATGACTCATAATATTTAGCGATCCGGGCTGACCATTTACAACACCTTAGTTTGGTGTTGCAGGCTCTAAGAGAGGCAGGACTCACGGTTAACCAAAAAAAATGTGCCATTGCTTGTAAAGAAGTAAAGTATCTAGAGCATCTGGTAGGACAAGGGAATATAAAGCCGCGCTAGATAAGTTAATTAAGGTACAGGATTGGGGGTGTCCCTCAAACAAAGAAACAGGTCGGCCAGTTCTTAGGGCTAGCGGGATATTTCGGAGATTTATACCTCACTTTGCAATACCGGCTGACCTTTAACTGAATTTGACCAAGAAGGACACTCGGAGAGTTAGGTGGGAAAGGAAGGAACAAGAAGCATTTGAAAACCTAAAAGCTCATTTGTGTGGATTTCCGGTCTTGAGGGGCTCCCAGATTCTCTAAGCCTTTTCATTTCAGACGGATGCTTCTGATAGAGTTAGGAGCAGTTCGTCGCAGATATGGAGGATGGGGAACATCCTGTATATACTTAAGTAAAAATTGAACCTGCAGAGCAAACGTACGCAGCAATAGAACGGGAAGCCTTAGCCATCAAGTGGGCAATCACAGAGCTCAGATACTATCTATCTTTGGGGGGCGACCTCCAATTGGTCACAGATCACGCACCTTGTCTGGTGGCTTCCATGAAGGATGTCACCCACGCATAACAAGGTGGTATATGGCATTGCAACCCTATGCTTTCAAGGTGTCACATCGTCAAGGCCTCTTCCTGCTAATGCTGATTTTTTTCCCGACAGGCCACCGGGACCCATCACGCCATCATCCCTCGTGGGGGGGGGTTATGTAGTGAGGGAGGCCTTAGAGAGAGGGCTGAGGGGCTAATGAGGGTCAGGTGGTGCAGGAAGGGCAGGAGGCGGGGCCAATGGAAGGAGGAGCTAGCCTAGAGAATTAAGAGGAGGAGCAGGCGACCGGGAGAGGGGAACACGTGGGCGAAGAGGAGGAGGACGGGGAGTTGGTCAGTAGAGAAGGGAGAGAGGAGGTAAAACGCAAGCCATTAAAAACTGGGGCCCCAGCCAATATTCAGGCCAGGTCAGGGCCCGACGGAAGGGACCTCATGAGGAGTTTCCTCTGAAGACCCCGTTTAGAAGGGGAGTTCCCTTTTCCGGACGCTGAGAGTTGGGGTAGAGAGTAAAGAGGACTCCCTGGAGGGCGCTTGATGGGATTCTAAGGGCGAGCAGTGGCCAACGGTCCCGAGCCCCGGGAGAAGGAAAAGGCGACCTAGAACCACTGGAGAAGCACTCTGGAGCAGAAACCCTCGTCAGGGAGCCGAGCGAGGAGAAGACCCTGAAAAGGGGAAAAGCAGTTGCTTGGACCCATTGGACTTATAGTTGGTCCAGGCTGGGAACCAGCCAGGGTGTTGGGGGTTTGTGTTGGAAGAGTTGTGGAGTTACTATTAAAAGTTAATTTACTTGCAACGTGCCTGAAGTTTGTTACCGCCTCGAGGCTAACAAGAAGGGGGAGCCAAGGAAGACTCTCATAATGCAGCCGCCACCCCAGCCCCCCCACACATGTTTAGTCACGTGCAATTAACAACTTATTTCAGATTTTTTTTCCCCTGCAACAAAACATGGTTGGATGGAACAGGATGAGCTTGTGTCCCCGTTCTCTTCACTTGTGTAACAATGAATACGTGAATAGGCTTATGTCAGGCAATGCAATGAGAAAAATGGACAAACCCTATGAAAAACCAACACAAGAAGTAAAGTGTGTTGGAGTACATACCACAAACACTTTTATACAGTGTGAAATATGCAGAAAAGTATAGCAATGTGCACAGCTTTCCTTTTTTTATTTTCAGATAATTTTTACTCAAATCTCACACTTACAACGATAACATACATTCTGCAATGTCACAATACTTATACACCCCAATAGACTAACAAATTTAAAAACACAAAACATTAATGGCTCTCCAGCTAAGTGGAGCAGAGTCCTGGTGAAACGCAGAGAAGCAATGAAAACCTAATTGAGAGATTTTCATGCCTCTGGCTTGGAAATCCATGAACACTTACCATAATTGAAAAGGTATTTCTATCTACCAGCGCAGACACCACTCTAGCATAAATTCCATACATCTCCATGGGCACAAGTGGACGAGGCATGCATTGGATTGTGATTTGTAGCTTATAGGCATTTAAAGAAAATAGTGGATAGACCAGAAATATGGGATGAACAACCTAATTTATCCCACTCAACACCCAGACACATTTTCATTAGCCAAATGGCACAGCTTTCAGGTAGAAGTGAAGAGGGTCCATGTGAATGCAAAGGAATGCAGTTGAAGAAACAATAGTTGAGAGATTTTCAGGGATAACAAATCTAATTTTATCTCATCCAACACCCAGACACATTTTGATTAGAGATTCTTTAGCCCTTGATAAAGGATCTGGCCCATGTGTCCATAGTAAGGGTAGATTCAACCAAAGAGGTTATACCCTGAGTGCACAGGATGTTCTGTTCATCCTTCATCCTCAGGAGAGGTTTGACAGTTGGAACAGAACTTGTCATTACTCTGCATTAAAGAATACATCAGGAACATCTTTCTTCTTCTTTCTTGGTTAAACAGAGGTGGCATCTTCAGCTAGTGGCATACGGGTTCTGACAGCTATAACTTTTTGGTGTCTAAGGACCTATTTCACTCAGAATTTTAAACGTCTGGGACTGGAGGGACACTCGTGTGCGCGACGTTCAGCAGAAAACGGATTTACCGCACACAAAAGACATCCTCCAAGAGGCCCTTCGTCCCCCAGGTGCGCACCCGTTCGCGTCCAGTCCTGATGGTCACCATGGCGCCATTTTTTGCTGACGGAAGGTAATCCGTCAGGCAAAAATCATGCCCGTCAGGACTGGATGCGAACGGGTGCGTGCTGGGGACGGAACGGAGCCTCTTGGAGGACGTCTTCATGTGCGGTAAACTCCATTTTCTGCTGAACGCGCGCGCACACGAGTGTCCTCCTCCAGTCCCCAGAACGTTTAAAATTCTGAGTGCGATAAGGTCCTAAGAGTATGCAGTTTTTAGATCTGGATATTAAAGGTGCAACCTTGCTTCCATGTGCATAAATCAAGAAAATTTATGAGAGTGTAATGAGTGCAAGATTCAAAAAAGCATTTTTTTCTTTGAAAATGGAAAACACGGTAACTGTGTGTGTTATTCATATTAGTATATATGTTTCGTTCTCTAATCTTTTTCAACCAGTGATGTATTTCTTGCATAATTTTAGTTTTTACCTTTCTAATTTATCAGCAAGCGGCCTCACATGTTTCCTTGAGATAGTCACATCAGGGCTTATGTTTTATTTTGCTGATCTTAGCTGAAATGATCTAGATTCTCTAGCTTCTAACTTCTACTGAGTATGCCTGAAGAGAGGTGCCTTTCATGTCAGAGATATCTTTAGAATAAGGAATAAAACAAAATAAGGAAGTAACATAACCTCTAAATATTCCAATTTGACATGGTCAGCCCCAAATAATCTGCTGCAGTCATACTTTTTCATCTTGTTTTATAATAGCCCTGTTTTGCCTTCCTCCTCCCATTTCCCCCATTGTCTTTAGCTTACCTCAACTGCAACAAAATGAATTCAGATGCAAAAATAAGTGTCAGTCAGTCAACTCAGCAGAGAGGAAAGGAGGAGGTAGAATCTTACTATTACCATGCAAAAGCAAACTGCTGCAATGTCTCCTAGCTTGTGTGTTCTTCCTCATTAATAACTTCTGCCATCTTGATCAGTACTCTGATGTTTCTTGGACACATTCATCCCACTTTTCATTGGGAAATGTTAGAGGACAGATTTTGTCTGCCATCCTTTGTCAATGCTGTGCAATCTGGAAAAAGGCAAGCACTGACATAGAACTTTATCGGGGGGGGGGGGGGGGGAGCGGGGGTTTAAACAGACATTAGCCCATGAAAATTGTGTGATCATGGTAAAGATTTTCACATGCATCGCAATTAAAAAGGACTTATCCTGGCAATACACTGATAATAACCAGCAACAAATCATTCACTGGGAAATCCCATGAATTATTTGTTGCCGGTTATTACCTGTTTATTGCCAGGATAAGTCCTCTTTAATCACAATGTCATGTGAAAATCTTCACTGCGATCACGTGATTTTCATGGGCTAATGTCAGTTTAAACCCCTGTTTTTCCCTGATTTTCCTGTGCGATAAAGTCCATTGTGTCTGCATTCTGTTATTTGATAACCCCCATGCATTCTTCTTGAACAGTGCTGTGGTTATGGAGCCTATATGTAAAGAATGCATTATGTATAAATGTATCCTGATTGAGAACCAAAACTTTCATTCAAGCATTCATTCCTGTATTTCAGGGTAAATTTCAGTTTTTAGGGTAAAGTGATGAACACCTTGTAATAAACCCATTTACCTTTCCCTGGTAAGATTTCCTCAGACCTGTGCTTCAGATCTTCAAATTAAGTCTATGTTTACTTCAGTCTGCAAAGAGATCTTTAGGCTCCTTTGAGACTAACTGTGAGAAGGAAATGGTAGCATAAACTTTTGTAGAACTGGTCCACTTCCTCAGATGCATGGAGAGAAATGTTGCCCATGCACTCCTTGCCTCTGAGGAAGTAGACCAAATCTACGAAAGCTTGTTTTGCACAACTAGTTTAAAACATGCTAGAAAATCCTTCCGCATATTTATATTCCAGATTAGTATGGCTACATCTCTGAATATTTGAGAGCCATCACAAAAAGGGCAGGCTAAATGGAAGAGACCTAAGTGTTGAAAAGCACCACCAGAAGGAGTACCTCTTTGAAGAAAATGCACATCTTGTCACAAGGAAGACACTGATAACGAGTGATGGGGGATTTAGTTAATATCTAGTTGCCTCTTCCTGAGGGCTCAGAGCTGTAAAAGATTGTTGAGGAGAGCCATTTCCAGAACAGAAAAACAGGTAACCAAAGGGCCTGAACAGAGAGACCAAAATAAAGCTGCTTCAGGTCACTTTGGAAGTATGCTGTTTAAATGATACATGTGTCCTAAGAGGCCAGAAGCCATGCCAAAGCCACGCTCCAGTCCTTAGACATACAGCCTTATTTTCCAAAGGGGTTGAGGAGTTTAAGTATTTATCAATCTGATTTTCTACTGGATTCAGGTATAAGTTCATTCCCAGATAACAGGGAAATGTATTTCAGATTAAACTTACTATGGACTGATAATGATTATCACCCAAGAGACAAGGTGATCACTAGTCAAAACACACATAAATGAACTTTCAATATTATTGGCAGATGTCCTCAGCAAAATAAATTAAATTCCATTAAAATGAATTAAAAGATCACCAAAATATATTTTAAGCAAGTAGTACCTATTCACTCTCTATGTAGGCACACACACACACACATAGAGCAGTTGTGCATATGCAACAAGTGGCAACATTAACACAATAGAAAAAAATTAAGGACAATCAAATTCTATCAAATTCTTAACCATGATTTAATCTCTCTTTCTCTCACATGGCTTCCATTTTGATTTCCTTTTCTTTGCATAGTTGTCCAAAGGAGAATAAATCATTCACCATTTCACTCTCCTCAAATTACAATTGACAGAAGGGAGGGGGGAATCAATATATTTGTATTTTAAAAACACTAATAAATAGGCTGTTCATTTTTAGATCACCACAATTATGTACCACAGATGTTTTATGCCAGAAATAAAAGTGTGTGTATGTGGGGGTGGTTATGTCTGTATTTATTTGCATCTCTGGAGGCAGGAGCTAGGTACAGTATTTCTCAGATGCCACCAATTTTCATATGCATAGCTTCCTGTGAATTATAAAGGAGGCAGATGATGTGGTGCATGAAAGTTTCTGAAGCCATTAGTCATCTTTGGAGGAGTTGTCCATTTCATCCATATTGGTGATGGAACCGTTATTGCTTACAAATATTTTTATGAGGCTGGTATCACACAGGGCTCTTTTTCCCTTTCTCCCTGCGGGAGACTAAAACTGTAGTCTTCTCTGGAATACACATTGTACGGGGGGGTGGGGGAGTGTAATAGCTAATGATGCTCCCAGAAGAGTCACTTCAGATCATTTTCTTTAAAAAGAGAGGCAGAGAGGATTTCTAAAATTTTATATGCATTAGTATTGTGACAAACAATAGGAAAACTACCTATAACTTTTCTTCGTAGTCATTGATTCTATCATTCTGCTTTCAGTTGAAAGAATAACAACAGTAAGACAATACAAGGAGAATGCTGCAATACAGCCAAAGCCACATTGGTTTTAACAGGAAGTGTTGACAAAGATGGGAGACCTTTGGTCGTTCAGATGTTTTGGACCATGCTTCCCACAATCCCTTACTATTGGTTATTGTGAGTAGGACTGATGGATGCCTGGAGGTTCTCAAAGATTTCCCATCTTGAAATGAACTGAAATCAGTAGAATTTAAACTCACTCAGCTATAGTTGGATTGCACAATCTTTCCTTTGGGGCAGAGAAACCCTACTGGGTCAAGAGAAGGGGAAGCTATATGGCAGAGAAGCCATCAGATCTCAAATCCAGACAGGTTTGTTCCAAGAAGGAAGAAAGGGGAGAGGGCTGAGGAAAGAAAATCAGTACTTTCCACCATTCTGGGTCATCTCAGAGAAATGGGAAATGCCTCCCTCCAAACTGCGTACACACCTTCCCACCCATTAACATCATTAAGGCACTAGTTGTGTTAGAGTTGTCACTGTCCACAATGAGGTGACGGGCTCCTTCTCTGTCCACAAGCCTCCCCTTCTGATCTGCTCCATCCTGTGGTCCAAGACCAACTGAACTGCATCCTAATTATGTGTTTAATTAAATTCATAACTAGACACCTCCAGCAGCATATGAACCCATATGACACAGGTAAGCATAGACCAAAGGTGGGTATGGCGAGGCCCTCCAGATGCTGTCAGACTGCAACTCCTAGCATTTCCCCCCACTGGAGCAACATCTGGAGAACAAAACTGCTATCAACTCTGGCCTAGAGT
>NC_056522.1:219208739-219211690 GCF_019175285.1 Sceloporus undulatus
GGGACTCAGGACTCGTTCGGGAGTAGGGTTGCCATAATTTGCCAGCACCAAACTGGGACAAAAGGTAGAAAAATGTAGGACAAAATTTGCCTGAAAATGATTGTATGATTCTGTTAGTAGTTTGACTTGAGTTAGGCAGGTTCATGTATTCCAAATAAACATATTTCTGAAAACTTGTCTTTGGAAATTCCATAACTTTATCATATTCTACCAGGAATTAAAATTATTGAATGGAAATAAACAGATAGATATTAATACACACAATTATTTTCTATCTATTTGCCATAGAATAATTTGCTGTAAAGTGATATATCAGATTAGAGTGGCAGAAATTTTTGAAATGTTCATCTGAATGTTCTATGCACATTTAATAATCAAGGAAAGAAATGTGCCACTTAAATATCTGGATCATCTTCTTTACATACAAGAATTTTTGATTACTATAATTATTACCAAGATCCACAAAACATTTAGATGAAAAGGAAATAAGATAAATCTTGAAAAGGAAATAAGATAAATCCAAACAATTGAGTGCAGTAAACAATTAGATGAATGTGATGTCGAAGGCTTTCATGGACGGCATCCGTATTTTTTGTGGGTTCCCAGGCTCACACAGTGTGTGTGTGTATGTGTGTACATACACACACAGAGAGAGCTTTTTCCAGGCAAGCATTCTCTGAAGATGCCAGCCACAGATGCTGGCAAAACGTCAGGAAGAAACTCTTCTAGAACATGGCCACATGGCCTGAAAAACCCAGAAAAAACAATTAGATGAATAATTTTATGCGTCAGTATAAGTATCAGAAGAAGAAACCTGCAGTTTTGAGCATTGCTGTCTGAACCCAGGGGCGAAACAGATTGTCCCAAGGGGGCACTGGAAGCCTCCCCTGAGAGAGCCTGATTGGGACCATGGCAACTGCATGCCACGGCGCCAATCCAGCTTTTTGCCATCACAAAGAGAAGCAGCAAATTGCTGGTCCTTTTTGCGCCTGCAAAAAGCCAGCTTTTCCTGCCCTGCCCTGACTTTACAACACTCCTGCGGCATGTGGTGTGTAAACGCCATGCCACCAGAGTGCCGCGAAGCCGGCCTACATGTGGGCAGTTGAGCGGGCAGCATGACTCCAGTTTCTGGGTAGCTTCAGAGTGTGCATTATCAAAACGCTACGCTCTGAAGCTGCCTGGAAGCTGGTGCAAAGTGGTGGTCTACTTAATTGGTTATTAAACAGTGGATTGGAAAAAATAATAATGCATATCATTGTGTAAGAATTTCACTGTAGATACATGTTGAGGGAGGTTATGTAATAAAACCATTTCATTACATTCAGAATCTAGCTGTCCTTAAGGCTTTTTTTATTTGTGTGTTTGTTTTTATTTGGGGAAAGAACACCTTTTATTCTGTTGATATCTTTCATATGCTGGATATCCTAAAGAAACTAGATTTCTATTTGATTATATAACTGAGTGAACACTTCTCCTTTGGCAGTTCATGGAATAATATTCAAACATAACTAAATGCAATTTACTTGTATGTAGTGAACTATTACCTCACAGATCACAACACTAAAATCCAGGAGTTTGTTCATAATGACACACACACACGCACACGTGTGTGCATGCAGACACACATATCTGATAATAACATTTTAAAACTTTCTTGTGGATTTTCCATTTTTTATGTTATTTGAAACATGAGTTCAATGAGCTGAAATGATTACTTATGTAGAGTTAGTTACTCATATTTCACAATTACTTTTGCTACAACAACAACAAAAAAAGAAAACTACAGTAGAGCTGAAATCTGAAATATGAGCTTTGACCCTGTTCTATATTTAAATATAATGGTGGATGCATTACAAGGAAGAGGCTGTTTATACCTTGGCCTAAACCACTGTCAGTGTCAACCCATTGGGCTCCTAGCCCCAAAGAAGAGACTGAAAGTATCTGCTTCCTGATTTCAATCAGGTCATCCAAAATTGGAAGAGCAATTGACTTAAACTATTCTTCACTAAACCAAGGCAGGACAAGAGACCTCCATTTCACCCTTGTACATTTCATACCTTAAGTTAAAATAACCACTTCATATACTCCAACTATCCCAAATTCTCAGGGACAGTCCTGATTAGAGTGCTCTGTTCTACTTTTTCATCTGCTTTTAAAATGACCCACTTTCGCTCTCCTCCTCTCACTTTCTGTTTTTGTCCCTAGCTTATTTTCATTGCTACAACATGAACTCAAAGTACAAAAGCAATTTGCATTCAATCAATGGGGTGAGGGAGTGGGGGATGAGGAGAGGTGAGGACAGCATCTTGCCCTTTCCAGTGGCTCAGGCAAAAGCAAACTGCCACAACCTCTCCTAGCTTGTGTGAACTTCCTCATTAATAACTTTTGCCATATTGACCACACACTGATGTTCCTTGCCAGATGTGTCCCCGTTTTCATCTATGAACTGTTGGAGGGTACGTTAGAAGCAGGAAGAAGCAATTTAGCCCAGTGCTCAAGCTGGGTTTATTGTTCAGTGTCAAACTTTGATTTAGCATTAAGCAGCACACATTCATAATAAATTCATAATATATAAAGATATTAATGTGTAACAATTTTTCAACAATATGAAACATAATCCATGGTTCCTTTCTGGTTTTTTTCCTTTATATGTTAGACTGGTCCTATTGGTTAGTCCTTACTAAGGTAGACCCATTTAATCACTTGTTGAAGGATAAACCAAATGTTATGTAAACCCCACTGATTCAATAGATCCACTGTTATTAGGATTCAGGCCTTTGTCTTCAAGTTTTAATGATTATGACTAGGATAGAATATTATGATGCATATGCCACCAACATAAATTAGGAATTAGGAGATTTAAAACACTAGATGTCAAATTTAAAATTAAGAGACTCTTCAGTTGAGTATAAATGATACTTGATCACAATATTCTAATCTGTGCTTGCGGG
>NC_056522.1:219211790-219256132 GCF_019175285.1 Sceloporus undulatus
AGCCCCAACAACGCTACTCTTAAGGCAAATACTGAAATCTTTCTTTTCTTTTTTCTTCTCTCATTAAGTCATGGAAATCTGTCCTGACCTATGAAATCGTATACTTACTACTGAAAACTGAATTAACCTTTTCCTGATGATGAGAGGTCAAGAATGTAAGTTTCTAAATTCCACCCTTTAGAGCCACAGACTTTACTTTTGTTGCTAATCATATACTTCCTTCTGTACAATAAAAGATAGCAGCTGCCCGCTTATGACTGTTATATGTCCTCAGCAACCAGGATGTTGTGACAAGTCTGGCTTTGATTTACTTTTTCAAATCATCATTACTTTAAAAAAAAATATACCCGGGCTCATTCTCTCATGATGTTAATCCATTGTGTTTAGGATTTATGCAGGGTGGAAAAAGGAGGTACATGAAATCACTGTAAATTGTGTGATAAAAGCAGACTGCATCTGCACTGCAGAAATAATCTAATTTGAACCCATTTTAACAGCCACGGCTCAGTGCTATGGAATTCTAAGAATGGGAGTTTGTTTTGGCACCAAAAGGTTTGGTGATGCCCACTGGAGAGTGCTGAAGATGCCCTCTGAGACTTTGTGCATGTATGGGACTTTTCTCTCAAGTTATAGGTGTGGTACACACCGCCAGGAAGCAGCATCCTGGCGGCGATAGTAGGGCTTTGGAGCGCTCACCAACCACACACTCCTGAGCCCTAGGACGTGCGAGCAGCACCATTATTGAGCAGCACCGCCCACATGGGTATGTGTAGATGACGTGTGGGCATCTGAGAAGTTTTCTGTATAGCCAGCAGGGTATAGTGGTTTGAGTGTTGAACTACAACTCTGGAGACCAAGGTTTGATTTCTTGCACAGTCATGGAAACCCACTGGGCAACTTTGGGCAAGTCACATTCTCTCAGCCTCAGCAACAGCAAATGTCCTCTGAACAAATCTTGCCAAGAAAACCCCATGATAGGGTTGCCTTAAGTCAAAAATAACTCGAGGGCACACAACAACAACAGATAAACATAGAGATATGTCTTATGAGCAGGTGTGTGGTGGCTTAGTGGTTAAGATGCCAATTTTGACGATCAGAAGATTGGACAGTTGGCAGTTCGAGGACTGAGTGCCGCATGATGGGATGAGCTCCTGTCCCTAGTCCCAGGTTCTGCCAACCTAGCAGTTCAAATGCAAGTAGATAGATAGGTACCACTTTTGTGGGAAAGTAACAGCATTCAGTACAGTCATGATGGCCACATGACTACCGGATTCATCTTCGGACAATGCTGGCTTTTTGGCTTAGTAATGGAAATGAGCACCGCCTTCTACAGTTAGTTACAACTAGACAATCATGTCAAGGGAGTACCTTGACCTTTACTTTATGAGCAAGTAGCCTAGTTTTACCACTTGCTCCCCAAACATCCAATATTATGCTGATGAACTTTTCAAAGCTAAAACATCAAGTCTTTAATCATGTGAGAAAGGACATAATGTGGGTTTATCACTGACTGCAGTGGCAGATGATATCAATGTAAGTAAATACGCATGTGCAAGCAGACCCACCCGCATAGATTGCATACACACCCACTCACATATAGAATGCTTTATAAGGATTTATTTATTCATTTATTTTATTTATATCCCATCTTTCACCCAGCATGGGATTTACATTATGCATTTTAAATGGTAACTTATACTTGCAATATCCCATCAATCTTCCTTTAATACGTGGTATTATTTTTGCTACTGAGCAGAGAAACTATGATAACGCTAATCATCTATCACTTTTCAGCCACCAAAAGATGGTATCTTTCCAGTAGACAGTTTTTTTATCTGAGCACATATTTAATATCCGATACTCTAAATAGCTATCTGCAATGCAGATAACAAAGCATCTGTATGCAAAGCTGAAATGTTATTATCTCCTTCCTCCTTTGCAGGAACTTTGATTTTATCTCCCCACATACTGAGCTGTAGCAGAAAATTATTTTAGGGAAAAGCATATGTCAAAAAGATCCATTTTAAGGACCTGGTGTCACCTTCTCAGAAATATTCTGGAACCTCTCCTCCCAATTGAAGGGAAAAGTCTTATGCCTGTAAATGCTTCGGCTCAGATGGTTTCTTGACTAAGCCCTTTCCTTCAAATCAGGTTTTCTATTTTGACACGATAGTTTGGTTTAATTAGGCCACGAGTGGATCCATTTCCAGTTACAGAGAATGCCATGAAAGCTACGCTGATATTTTTAAAAAGCCTTTGATACCATCAGTGAAAGCTACTGGGCCAAAAGGGAGTGCTTACTTCTCTAATGCCATGCACACACTTGACGGTACCTTCTTTTCTATAACAAATAGCACCTTCAGGGCCAGGGACAACGGTTGTGTACATCCTTTAAAAAGAAGAAGAATAGAAGGTCCCAGTGCTACCGGGCTATGTGTTGGAAAGACATGTTTTCACTTTCGGACAAAAGCCATTAGAAGTACTGTAAATACTCAGAGGTCAGGACAACCCTGAGCCAGTATGACTAGATAAGCAATCAGGTTCAGTTACGGTGTTTATTCTCCTTTTAGAAGTCAAAGATCACTGTTCTGTGTTAAAATATATAAATAGTTGCATTTGCAGTCATCTGGTGGGTACTGCTATTTCCCATAGCCAAAAGCAACAATATTATGTCCATCCTTTTCTCTTCTGCATTAAGATCCAGACTGACTGAATTTCTGAAAACTCAGAAGTCTCTCAGCAACTTTGTCATATTTTGATCTAACCTCACAAATGCATTTTAAGTTCCTCCTGAAGAGAAAGAGATCATCAGCAAACATCTCCCCCACCCACCCATCCACCCCCAATGACAGGAGTGTTCTGAACAAAATACACTCAGAGATTTTTTGTACCAGCATAAAAGAAGGGCTCTGAGCTATTGCTGCTGCTGCTGCTGTTGCCATGTCTTTGTGAAAGTAAACAAGATGGTTTATGCTCCATGAGCTACACATGTCCATGGCGTATTAATAACAAGAGAGATTTGCATTGAGTATTTTCATTTTATTTTAATTTGCCACCCAAAATGGAATACTGTGTCTCATTTAGTTAATTGTTTGTATATGCTTGTAGTCAAGATATGCCTGTTACATTATTTCATCTGTAATATAATGCTTTGCTCATTAAAGTTGTAAATGCTAAGGTTTCCTAGCAACACTGAACAACTTTAGAGTCCTTAAAAGAATCTACAAAGCTCTTTCTGTACAAAGTAAAATTCTGTGTCAAACAACATATATTACTCTTGCATAAGGATCGCTAAAATGAGTACCCAGATTGTTGGGGGCAATTAGCTTACTGTACACTTGGTAAACCACTTAGGGAGTGCTTAAGTGCACTGATAAGCGGTATAGAAATGTACTTGCTATTGCTATACATTTAACAGTAAATTGATTCCAAGACCCTCTTTTACATTACCATACACAAAAACACATTTATCCATCATATCTGTTCAGGAATTTTAAAATGAATATTCTCATAATCACTCTAATTGGCAAATGCTTTTTATTCAGATGCTCTTAAACAATGAGATGAAGCCTGCCTTATTTGGGATTGACACAGAGAAAGTGAATAATGGCATTAGATCAGTAGAAATATTCCTACAAGCTCAAGGCTTTTTCTTCCCACAATAAGTGAATATGGGGAAGTTCAAGTTGCCCATGTTTGTAATCACTCCACCTCCAGCAACTGTTAATCAGAAATATCCTTTATTTCCACACAGAAGCTGTTCAGTATGGAAATCAATACTGAAGTGAAGGAATATTGCATCTCCAAAGTATAGAAAGGATTTTTCTTGCATTACAGTTGTCAAAGTCCCTCAGCCAGCATGGCATGGGAGCTGTAACCAAAACATTAAAAGAGGTCTACATACATTTTCTATTTGTGTCAAAGCTGGGTTGGATCCCAGTCATCATTTCTATCCATCTACTGTATATACCAGCAGGTCTTTTATTGTTCTTATATTTGTTGTTAACTGCCTTGATCCAATATAGGGAGAGGCGGGATACAAATTATTATTATTATTATTATTATTATTATTATTATTATTATTATTATTATTATTACTATTAACCTGTGCCGCCGTCTTACCGTGTACCTGACTGCACAGCAGGAGGTGTCACGGCAACCTTTGGCACTGTGTCCAGATGACACAGTGTCAAAAGGAGCAATGGAAAGTGCCGCAGTGGTGGCAAAGGTGCCTTTTCTTGGCACAGAAATGAATGGCATTTTGATGTTCCTTTTAGCACCAGGGAAGGGCCAGATCGGGGCTGTGGCATGTAGTTACCATAGGCCCGATCTGGCGCTGAAAGATGGCAAACCGCTCCAAAGGGCAGTCTGTTTAGCCTCTGTGTTCCCAACTAGAATAGACCCATTAAATGAATGGGAAGTTAGTGATTTAACATTTATGTTAGTTACACTGATTCATTAATTCTACCCTAGTTAAGGCTAGCAGTACAGGCCTAAAATAAATAAATAAATAAATAAATAAATATATTTCCCCAATATTGTACCAGTTTATAATGTATTTTTGAGTGCTAATTTTTTTAAAAAAGCAATATAACTGCCATGCCGCACATAGTTCTTTCACAAATTTGATATTTTTGTCAGTTCAGTTGTTATTCAGCTTTGATTAAGTGCAGACGCTGATGTTCCAGTGCGATTTCTTTTAATGCTTTTGAATGAATTCTTGTGCTTCATATCAGCAAACTAAAGTCTTTTGAAAGTCTTTTAGAAGACTTCAACCCCTTTCTTACTCTTTGCAGGATAATTCATGACCAGATGAAACCATTCAAGTCATGCATTACAACACAGAAACATCAAAGCAAGTTGTGAAAAAACTGCACAATGGAGCAAATTTGAGGTCATTTTTGGATTTAGAAAGCCAAATTTCTATAAAACCAACATACATTTAAAAAAAAAATTATGACCCTCAATTCTGCAGGATCTAGCCTGCATTAGTATGAACTGGAAGGGTAAGCTATGGGAGCCTGTAGTGGGAGGGGCAGTCCATCTCACCTAGGATATCTGTTCCTTACTATAACACAGTTCAATTTTACTATCATTACGCAGCAACCACACACTCTGGAAACAGGATTATACTGGATCACTTTGAGTTTGTAAATACCGATGACATGGACAAGCTTCTTGGTAGTGTAGAGAAGACGACGTGTCCTCCAGACCCTTGCCCATCTTGGTTTGACTGTGCAGTGAGGAGATGCAATAAAAACTTCACTACACCTTATAATTAATGCATCCCTTCGGGAGGGTATATTTCCATCTGCCTTAAAACAGGCAATAGTGAAACCACTCTTGAAGAAACCCTCCCTAGATCCCATGCTGAGGAGTAACTATAGACCAGTCTCCTTACTACCATTCTTGGGCAAGGTGATCGAAAGGGCAGTCGCCTTCCATCTCCAAGCCGTCTTGGATGAAACAGATTATCTGGACCCATTTGAAACTGGCTTCAGAGTGTGATATGGAGTCGAGACTGCCATGGTTGCCTTAGTTGATGATCTCCGTCTGGGCATCGACAGGGGAAGTGTGACCCTGTTGGTGCCCTTGGACATCTCAGCGGCCTTCGATACCATCGACCATGGTATCCTTCTGGAACGCCTGAAAGAGTTGGGTATTGGGGGCACTGCGCTCCAGTGGCTCTGGTCCTACCTCTCGGGAAGGTTCCAGATGGTGAGGCTGGGGACTGTTGCTTTCGGAAAAGAGAGCTGACATCTGGCATCCCTCAGGGCGCCATTCTGTCCGCCATGCTGTTTAACATTTACATGAAGCCGCCGGGAGAGATCATCCGTAAACATGGAGCACGGTGTTATCAGTACGCTGATGACACCCAGATCTATCTCTCCATGTCTCTGACTGACACAGCGACTAAGGAAGGCATCTCTCCTCTGGATGCCTGCCTGGAGTCAGTAATGGGCTGGATGAGGGAAAACAAACTCAAGCTGAATCCAGAGAAAACAGAGGTATTCGTGATAGGCACCCCAAGTCCAGACAGGGAAATTTGCCATCCAGTCCTGGATGGAGTCACACTTCCCCAAAAGGACAAAGTTCACAGTTTGGGAGTACTCCTGGACTCATCTCTACAGTTATCATCTCAAGTGGATGCGCTGGCCAGGAGTGCTTGGTACCAGCTTCGGCTGATACACCAACTGCGTCCCTGCCTGGACCGAAAGGACCTTAAAACAGTAGTACACGCACTGGTAACCTCTCGTTTGGATTTCTGTAATGCGCTCGTTTGGATTTCTGTAATGCGTTACTTTTGTACCAGGTTCGGAAGCTTCAGTTGGTCCAAAATGCTGCCCCAGATTGGTCGCTGGAACTTCAAGGTCAGACCACATAACACCTGTATTAAAATCTCTTCACTGGCTGCCAATTCGCTTTCGGGCCCAATACAAAGTGTTGGTTATTACCTTTAAAGCCCTACATGGCTTGGGCCCGAGTTACTTGAGGGAATGCCTCTCCCTACACAATCCGCCCCGCACTCTCAGAACAACTGGGAAGTATCTACTCGAGCATCCCAAGGAGAGACTAACAACTACTCACCAAAGAGCATTTACGGCCATGGTCCCTACGCACTGGAACAATCTTCCAGAATAGATCCAATTTATATCTACCCTGGATGCCTTCAAGAAGGCGCTGAAAACTCACCTCTTCCCATTAGCATACCCCCCTGACTCTCTATAATAGAATATCATTCCCAAACAGGAGCCTAGCTCAAGATGCTAATTAGGATTGCATATTGCATGTTTTTAGACAGATGATTGTTTTTATACTTTGTTTTTAATAATTGTTACTGGAATTGTTGTAATTGCATTTGTATCTGTATTGTTGTATTATATACCCTGATTGTAATCCCGCTTTGATCCGTCGGGAGAAGCAGGAAAATACAAATACAACGTATTATTATTATTATTATTATTATTATTATTATTATTATTATTATTATTCTTTAGGCAAGCTGCTAATATTAAGAAATGAGGATTTTATAGTTTTGCCCAGCATGCAGAGGAAAGTGCATGCCTGTGTCATAGACTGACTGAGGCTTTCAGGTACCCTCAGGCACTTCCAAAAGATGGAAAACACAAAAAACAGAGATTGTTCAATAGAACCCACAGATGAAAGAGAAATTTTTCAAAATGCTGTGAGTTGATGCCTTTTGATGTGTTTCAACCACCTCCACCCCCAAATGGCATGTTTAGCCTCTTAATATTTTAAGAGATTCTTCAGGGACCCATAAAAATGAACAACACATGTGCATGCATATAACCTTCATACAACAGTGAGAAGCATTCAAATAATTGTACACTGCATTATAGCCTCTACATGCTTACTCAAAGAAAAGTCTGTAGAAATTTCTGATAAGAAACTTTCCAATGAGAATAGAAAGTTGTGAATTTTATGTTATGAGCTTATGTTGCTCAAGCATGTTGATAATGTCTACAGTCACTTATATCTGAATCAGACTCAAATGGAAGGAGTCTGAAAAGGCTGGGTCTTTTGGTTTACAGGTGTGCAAGAAATCTTAACTCGTCATTATGACCTGAAAAGCCAGAATTTTTAATTTTAAAATTCATTCTATTCATGTTTTTAATATAAATACTGATCTTTTAATCACTAGTACTTAACATCTTGGAGCTTATCAGATTAACAAATAAGCCATTTTACCTCTTCCAGCTTGAATTCAGATCCAGGATGCCGCCAGATGTTATCATATCTAAATTGCCACCAATCTAGCTAGGATGCCATTGCCCAGATACATCCCAGGTTGAAGCCTCACTCAGCCAGCACTTTTTCATAGTCGGGGAGCTTCCGACTCAAAAATTGGCTGTCTGAGTTAGGCTTCAACCCAGGATGCATCCGGGTGGCAGCATCCCAGCTAGATTGGTGGCGATTTAGATATGATAGTATCCGGGGGCATCTCTGATCCTGAATTCAAGCCAAAAGAGGTAAGCCATCTTATCTGTTAATATGATAAGCTCCCTCCACTGTCCATAGTATTAATTTATTGCAGAATTATGGCTAGAATCCTGTTGGCTAGTTCCAACAAGTGTAGACTGTGACGAACTGACTTACAAACCAGCCAATCAGAAGCCAGAGACCCTAAGCCAATCAGGTGCTGGCTGAGGAGTTTAAAGATTCCACTTGGCAGTTGGGTTGGGTCAGTCAGGGTTTGGAATCCTGAGGGAGGAAGCTGGAGTTCAGTGGGGAGATAGGATTAGAGAATGAGGGAACAGTATTTTGATAATAGACCAAGGAAGGGTCTGTTAGGTCCAGAGAGGGACTGTATTAGTTCTGTAGAGTCTAGAGAGGAAAGACTCAGGGTAGCCAGACTCAGGAAGAGGGGTTTGAGTTACATAATTTCTTGAGGGATAGTATAGCCTGTGCGGCTGAGTTATTATTAGAGGGTTAAAACCAGACTTGTATATATGCAACAAAAGAAGACATAGTAACAACTTCATGTCAAATTTACCTTTGCCTATTCTGTGTTAAAATAAACTTTTATTCTTGTTTTACTATCCACTTGGCCTGTGATTTAACATCTGTCCACGCTACTGACCTTTAAAAACCCACAGGTGTGTTGGGTCACAAGGAAGGAAAGAATTGTGAGGTGGTGGGGACATGTTACATAGACCCACAGAATCAATTATTGCATAGTGAGTCAACACATAGCAAAAATCTACTTGAATCAATGGCTCTGTTTTAGTCAGAACAAATAATAGGATTTAGGCTTGATTTTGTTCCACAAAATGAACCATATTGTGATATAGTATGAGGAATGTGGCCTACAAAATCAACACAGGGTGGAGGATCAGATATTCTACTGGGTTACTTTATGGATGACAGAATTTCTAAGCATTGTCACTGGGGCTATAGAAAGCATAGCAGTCCCATTCCACTTGAGAAATATGTACTGGGAAGTGGGCCGTTTTAAATTGAAATACAATAATTAGGTCTCACATAAATAGTCAACATAGTCATCAGTTTATGTCAAGAACAGGCAGGTGTTCAGTTTTTCTGGAAGAAGTGGTTTGCTTTGTATATAATACATGCTGACAAGAAACTCATTCACAGTATCAGTGGACTGATGTTTTGCATTGCCTGCCACAGCATACTCCTGGACACTGTTCTTCAATCTTAGTGGCAGTGTATTATGAAAATAGAAGTCCATAGTGGAGTATATTTTCACAGTACCTGGCTGGTTTGACTTGCAACTATGGTGAAAAATTGTGAATTTTATGATGAACTGATACTGTAAGATAATCTAAATGTTTACAAAAAAAATGCAAAGAAGAGCAATAGTGTTCCTATTTGTTTTTACACTGACAATTTCCATCATTATGTGACTTTTTTCTCTGGTAGTTTTATGACAAACATAAGTTTACCTGATATTAAGCCCAACAGAACCCAATGGAGCAGACTATATTAAGGACTATGCTGTAAGTATGCCAGACTGTCCCCTCTTCATATTGGCATCTCTCAGTGGTTTCTTTAAAATTAAAATACATGCATTTAAGAACACAGATTAATAATAAATTATTACCATGATTCAAAAGTATGTAAGCAGAAAATTCCCTTCCTTTTCATGAAGGAAGCATTTTGTGGATGTAATTAAGTATAATTTTGGGGAAATATTTGTAATATTCCTAAGTGTTCATAATATTGCAAATTTTGCTCCTACAGTATATGGTAGTAGCAGGGTGATCATCATCACTGTTGTAGTAATTGCAATCTGGCTGTGTTTATGAACTGATAGTGAAATGATCCAGTTACGGTTAATGACAGGAAATAGTACTGAAGCAGCTAAAGATTTTTGTTGATTTAGAGCTCCCTTGGATATTGTCAATATGAACTTGTCAAGAAACTGAAATGGTTTTACTGTAATGGAGCTGAAAAATATAAGCTGGATGATAATATATATAATGGATAGGTTGCCTGTCATATATGGGTTGCACCCCTCCTTGAAGAAGCAGGCACATAGCTTGGGAATACTCCTAGATCCACCCTTGTTGCTGGAGGCCCAGATGTACTTGGTGGCTCAGAGAGTTTCAGGCCAGTTTTTAGTCCACCAGCTACAGAGTTAACTTGGGCGAGGTACAGACCACCCAAAAGAGGTGCCTCCTCAGTGCCTCTCTCTGCTGCACAGCTGCACCGCAGCATACAAAATGCGTGGTGCAGCTGCACAGCGGAAAAGGGGCTCAAAAAGCGGCTCCTTTTTGCTGCGCCACAAAGCACCAAAGACGGTGCATATACGTCAAAGCTGCGTGGCTCTGTAACGGTTATGCACGCCGTGTGTAAGGCGCTGTGTAATGGCGGCGCGTGCACAACATGCTAGGGTTGCGGGATGTGTGTACGCGGCACCCCGAGGCAACCCTAGTACATCATGGACACACCGCAAAGGGCCCATCTGGAGAGGGTCTTAGCCACAGTAGTCCATACACTGGAAACTTCGCAATTAGACTACTGCAATGCATTCTCCATGGGGCTTTCCTTGAAAGAGACTCAGAAACTGAAGCTAGTGCAAAATGCAGTATCTAGACTGCTCACTGGAATTCCATTCCACATAACAGCTTGTTTGAAAATCTTATACTGGATGCCAATACATTTCCATTCCAAATTCCTGGTGCTGGCTACAATATTTAAACCCCTAAATGGCTTGGGACCTCAATACTTGAGGGAATATCATAGGGCCTTTTCTGTAGTGACATCCCAGTTGCGGAATTCCACCCCCCTGGAAGCCCAATTTATGTCAATGTTAAGATCATTTCAGTGTCAAGTTAAAACTTGGCTTTTATAAAAGGCTTTGGATCAAACTGATTTTATCCAGACTGCATATGTTTTATAGTTACATTATTCAAGATTATTTTGATTGGTTTTTTTAAATTGTTTGTTTTTAAATTTAAAAAAACTGTTTATTATATTTTTAATCTTTTAAACTTTTCTAATTATTTATTGTTTTATGTTGATTTTATGGTAAGCCACCCTGAGATCATTGGATAAAGGGAGGGATGTAAGTATTTTAATAAATATAATATAAGAGAAATTTAACACTCTAATAATTTTTGAACAGATTGTGCTGTCTGTTGTCACATATTGGTCTTCATTGGATTGGACTGGAGCATCACACATGTGACCACTAGTATCTATGAAATGTGTAGCTGAACACCTGGATTCTGATACTTAAGTGAAAAGTATGATCCATTATGATTCTTAGAACAGGAACAGGGAATCTTTGGCTTGCCAGCTGTTTTGGACTGTGATTACTACTGTATTTCACCATTGTCCATGGAGAATGAAAATAAAGCTTGGCTTTCACAGTGAGAGAATATTATTGAAGTGAAATACCTGAAGTGGTAAGCAGAAGACAGAAGAGGGTGAGGAAGATGACATGAGATGCAATAAAAAGCTTCACCTATGTTTGATGAAGATTCAGGCGCGTTCTGGACGGGCCCTATGAAGCACTGTCGTTACGTGCAAGGGGTGGTGCTTCCTGACACACCTTGCTCCTCGTGCGTAATGACTACGTCAAAATGGCGGCGGCACCACATACAGATGGGCGCTGCCATTTTGACGTCACGGACGCACAGCATCCAGACATCATGCACCAGAAGTGGCGCCACGAGTGCATGCCTCGTGCCTTGCGGCACCTCTTCCGAGGCACAGGAAGAAGCGCCATTTTGGCGCTTCTTTGTTGCTGCACCCGGGAACCGCGCGGTTTGGCTGCTGTGGTTCCCGGATACAGCAACCGGCAGCGGCGCGAGACCACCCATTTTGGGCGGTCTGTAACATGCCCAAGAATGAAATATTTGTTTCCAAGGTTGGCAATAATAATAATAATAATAATATTGCTACTATGGAAGCTTCTAACAGTTTAGGGACAAAGATAAATCAAGAAACTGCCTTTTCACTGATAAAGTGCCCCTGTCTTAATGTCTGCTGCATTGGAGAACAATTCACTTCTATGTCCTATTGCTGCTAGGTATATACCAGGTATTGATGAAAGATGAAGGAGCTTATCACACCATCATGCCATTTTACTGGGTTATACAATTCAAAAAACTACTGCAGTTGCAATTGCAAGGATAGTTGATAGCTGACAATATGTATCACACCCTTGTCACATTTACACTGTAATATTGTGATTTGTACTTTTTTTGCATGTGCACGAATGAAACTATCACGATCCCATTTCCTTTGCCTTTTTTTATATCTACCGCCTGTGAAAAACAAAGGTGCCGATCACCCTAGTTAGTTGCTCAAAAGTGCTTCACCCATACCCTTTATATGGTGTATTAACATTTTTATAGTGCACCATTCTTACAGCACATCACAGACCAAAGCTTGAATTGGGAGAGGTGAGATAGGAATGGAAAAGGACCACACCATCCCCACCATTGTTATATCTGTGCCCATGAAAAATGAAAGTGCTTAATACACTAGTCAGTTGTTTTAGGCTGGGTGTTCAAAAAGCACTTCCCCTGTACTTTATGGCATGCTATTATTATGCTATTATGGCACGACATCATGCAGCTATTTCAGTATTGTCTTTTAAAAATTAATAATAATTAAAAATATATATTTTAAAGTAACCCTGTCATAATAACACTGTAGTGTATTACACTGCAAGAAAGCAATAGAGAGATCTTGCGGTAAAGGCTTATGAATAGTGACTTTAATGGTAAATAGTTCATTTACATTTAAATTGCACAGTTATTGCACTATAACAGAAAACTGTGTGTGCGCGCATGCGCGCACGTGTGTGCATACTCTGAAAATGCTTTGAAGCGTACAGAGTGTAGAAAACACAGGTATTCTCTTGGGCGGTCTTGTCCTCCTTGCCAAAGTGTTGGAAGTAGGTTGAGGTTTCCACTGCTGGAGAGTTCCTTGGGAATCCCCATGGAAGGGACAACCAGACCATGCTCACTAATTCATGGTTCTCACAATGAAATGGAATGAAACCTGCTTTCAAACTAGATACCAAATTGTAACAGGAAATGGGAGTCATGAACAGATTATTTCCAGCATGTAAGAAAATCTCATTCCTAAAAAATGTACAGCACAAGGAAAGCTACAGCATCAGATATAAGGCTGAGAAAAAAAGAGGACTAAACCAGTGTTGTGACAGTATAACTATGCGGTAAGATAAGGTTCAAGGTCTTCTCAGTGATTGCACCAACATTATAGAATGTCTTCCACTGGGGTTTTTTTCCATCCCCCCTCCTTTTCTTTTTTCTCTTATTGCATCTCACTGAGTGCTCAAAGTAAATTTGTTAAAGTTCCAGACTAAATGTTACTTTTAGGAATTTAATTAACACGCCCAGTTAATTTTTTAAAAAATAATAAACCAGCAACCCACTAGGGACTCTTTGCACCATGAGACTACAGAGAGTTAGGTTGTTGGAAGTTCAATCTTTTTAAATCCCTCTCATGTTTCTAATGACAAATCCCTGCTGTGGACAGTAAATATCCAGAAGAATCATAATAGAATGTGGGCTGCTCTTTTTCTTTTTTCTTTTTCTTTTAAATACTAAAAAAAAGCTTAGAAAGTAGATTGATTAAATGAACTCAGGAATAATTATGATGGAACATTACTAGTTTTTGAAAAACAAAAACTCTCACAAAGATCAGATGGTCTAGTCATCAGAAGACTTTTATCTTCCCTATCTCTTTTGGAAAACACTGGTTTAATTGAAGCAACCTATGCTACTAGAAATTATACAGAGGGTCTGTCTTACTAAAATGGTGCTGCAAAGGTGATGGATTGGCCTACTGCTCTTCCATGTAATTAAATCAGACTTCATGGTTTCCTAATAAGCACATAGGTTCATTAGGAAATACACTGTTTAATAATTCTCATTAGTAAACATAGCTTGCTCAATAATTAAGATATACTGTAGTTTTACACTGAAAATAGACACCATAAATTGTCCCCGCTTCTGAGCTACCTCCCCTTTTCTTGGTGGCACAGCAAAGCCAACCATCAATATAACTGTATTGAGTTTTGTAGCTTGTTATTGATCTTGTTCACTTCAAATAGTCCTAACATATAGTCAGTAATCAATTTTGACTTTTGGACACTTCCAAAAGCTATAACTTTCATTTTAATTGGTTTTATCCCTTTGCATGATCAAAGGATAATTTATGGCTTATTTTGTAAGGCTTTAAAGTATGTCCATTGCCACTTCCTCTAAAATCTATCTGAGGGTGCATCTACACTGTAGAGGTAGTGCAGTTTGACACCACTTTAACTGCCATGGCTCTATCCTACAGAATTCCAGGATCTGTAGTTTTTTGAGGCAGTGAAAGCTAATGACTTTGTAAAACCACTAATCCCAGGATTCAATAGGATAGAGCTACATCACTTAAACTGCTGTTAAACTGTGTTATTTCTACAGTGTAAATACACCACAAGTCTCACAGGGACTCCACTCCTATGGAAACAGGGAGTAAAGTTGAATGGCTCCCTTCCATCCATTGTCCCAAGGAGAGCTGGTGTTGGTGTACATGCTCCATGCCTGGAAGTTGATCAGCTTCTCTTGAAACCAGCAGTATTTGAGGTTCCCTGTTTTACTTTCTGCTATATTTGCATAAAAAAAATATTAAGTTCCTTCTATCCTGTTTATGAAAACATTTGTGAATATAGTATTTATATATTGAAGAAAAAAGGAACAAAATTCTTACCTACCAGATTCAATTCAACTGAGAATCACAAACATGGCTAAACATACACAGAGATTTAATGCCACATTGTGAAGAGTTAAGCACCCAGAGTTCTTTGTCTGCACAGGTGAATGTGTCCATTTCAGTTTCTCCAACATTTGTACATTTTAATCTCAATAAATTCTTCTTCATGAAATTGTTTAGAAAATATGAAAAAAAATTGTAAATTTTTAGTAAAAGAAGAAACTCAAGTGAATTATCACACTTTCCATTTATAACTTTAATGGAAGTGTGCCAATCCTTCTGCAGTCCTTGATCTAGTTCAGCTGTTAGTACATCCAGACCATGTGTTGCCCTGACATTTTCTGTAGAGATTCTGGCACCATCATAAGGCTATCAGGTCTTATTAGTGCATGATGTTCAGCTATAACTATGGATTCCAATTATTTCCCAAGGGGAAAGCCACACCTGCACACTCACTGAAAGCAATGGAGACAGCAGCCAGCTGCACAGAGACAACTCTGAGTTTCCATCACAACATCAGGATTTCAGCTGAAATGGAATTCTGGAATTTGTAGTTTTGTGAGATATTTAGCCTTCTCTGTCAGAGAACTCTGGAGCCACAATACACTGCAAATTCCAGGATTCCACAGGATAATGGCAGTTAAAGTGGTGTCAAGCTGCATTATTTCTGCAGTGTAGAAGCAGCCTGTGTTAGAGAGAAAGCTATAGGACCATAGGAAGACATTTGTTTGGTGTCTATAAAGTTTATACCTTTTAATATTGAACGTTAATGACTTGGAATTTAAGTACTAATTGCAACAGTGGTGTTTCTTTATTGATGGATTAACCGCTTCAGTTTATATAGCTGAACTAAACTCTCTTGAGTATCAATCTAATTAATAATCACATTTATAAGTCCAAATTAAGACTTTGGGAAAACATTCTAGAGATATTAATTAGGATACAGAATTACCAATACTTTAATTCTTGAATGAGAAATAAATGAGGAGTTTGTTTCTGGCTTAATATCTCCACTTAATCTTTTTTCTGTAAAGAGAAACCTTTCATTGCCTCCTTCAAACTGCTGTGTGTGTATGTGTTTATGTACTAGTTTTTATTCTGCTACATAGCAAGAGCCCCTAGGCAAAGGTATTCTGAGTTACATGTTCACCTTATTTTGTTAGCAATATCTGACATAATGGGCAGTCATCCATTCATTATTTTTAATCAAAGCGAGCTATGAGTCCTTCCACAGACTTCTCTCCCCAAAGGACACCATGGGTAGAGGCAAAAAAGGAACTCTGGTCTCTTCATGGTTGCCTTCACGTCTACAAAATAATAACAGCAAGAAAACAGGGATAGGATTTCCTTTGAGAGGGTATTAGCAATCTACTGCTTGAAGGGTTCCTGCTTGAGGAAAGGTACATTGTAATAACTACATATCCCAACTCAACAGGAGTGTCAATTTGTGGATTGTGACTTTGGGCAAAAGGATGGCTCCCACGCACAAGGCGGCAGGGCTGTTTCTCTGTCTCAGAAGCCCATATGATTTTCCAAGACTCTGGTATAGCACAAGATGCCAGCCAAACGGGGGCAATCTAGTTGGCTGGTAGAAGCTGGAGCTTAGGAGCATGTGAAAGCTTTTCTTGTGACCATTCGTGGCTGCTTTCATCACCATGCTAATAGACAGTGAACTTTGATCATTTTCCCTAAATGGGATATAGTTTTTGGGTGAGGTGGGGTGGGGTAAAATGAAGGTGTTGCTTTCCCACAATAAGGATGCAATATCCAGGTGAAATTTTCCTCCAGTCTCCAAACAACTAGCATTGCAGTAACTTAAAACTTCAGTTGAGGATTCAGAAAAACAGTTAAGTACTCAAAGAAAAGGGCCTGTAAGAGTAATATAACAGAGGTTCTGCCTATTACTCATTACTGGGTATCTCTGGACTGGATTCAAAGGGACCATGAGTGGCCAGGTCCTGATGCTTCCTTGGGAGTTGTTGTGCAGCTAGTAAGGCTCTAACAAAAAGGAGAGGAGAGCAGAGAAGGAGACAACAGTTTGTCCTAGAATTTGTTATACAGTGGAAAGAGAAACCAGACATAGTCAGGCACACATTCTAAACTTTAGGAAAGCTGATTTCAGTAAATTTACGGAAATACAGGGGGTGATCCTGTGGTCAGAAATACTAAAAGAGAAGGGAGTTCAGGATGGATGGGAGTTTCTCAAAAGGGAGATACTAAAGGCACAAATTAAAACTGTTCCAGTGAGGAAGAAAAATGGGAGATGTCTCAAGAAACCAGGATGGGTAACTAAAGAACTTTTAGTGGAGCTAAGTTTTAAATGGGGTTTCCCTGACTGACGCCCAATAGCCCCTCTGCCCATAGCTACTCTAATTTGTAACTGAAGTCTTAATGTCCTTTCATAAATTGTAATTAAGGCCCTGGACAAACGGGCCCTATAGCACGTCCTGGCAACGTGCTAGGGTTGCCTCGGGGCGCCATTTCTAGACACCCCACAACCCTAGGACGTCACCAGGATGTCACAGCTGTGCGTCGTCGTATACATGGCCCGCACAGCTGTGACGTCACTGCCGCACGCCTTCCAGACGGGCACACACGGCAGCGACGTCCTCGCGCTGCCACAGGCAGTTAGCGGTGGTGCAAAAAGGAGCTGCTTTTTAGTGGTCCTTTTGCTTTCACATAGCCGTGCCATACAATTTGGATGCTGCGGCACGGTTACGCGGAAAAGAGAGGCAGCCGCTGGCTGCCTCTTTCTGGTGGTCTGTACCCCACCTAAGTGTTTTATTTTATATTGGTAATGGGTTGGGAATTGTGGACTTTTGTGATTTCCTGTACTATGTATTTGTATTTATACTTTTTGGAACCCGCCTCGATCTGTAGGGAGAGGTGGGATAATAATAATAATAATAATAATAAAAATAATAATAATAATAAAAATAGTTATTATTTATAAGAAATGGAAAAAGCAGGAAATCACCAAAGGGGAATTCAAACAGTTAGTGATCATATGTAGGGGTAAAGTCAGAAAAACTAAAGCACAGCATGAGCTCAGGTTTGCTAGAGAAGTTTAAGATAATAAAAAGGGCTTTTTTGGATATGTTTGCAGCAGAAAGAAGAAGAAAATGGTAGGGCTACTATGTGGGGAAGATGGCAAAATGCTAACAGGAGAGAGAGAAAAGGCAGTATTACTCTTTCTTCTTTGCCTCAGTCTTCCCAGAAAAGGAAAAGGGTGCTCCACCTTTTCCTGAGGAAAAGGGAGCAGAGGACGGAATAGGGGAAATGCAGCAGAGAATAAGTCAAGAGGAAATACAGGAAAACCGGGTTAAGCTAAATGTATCTTTGGGCCTGAACAGACAGGTCACTTTGGAGGTATGCTATTTAAATGACGCATGCATGCTAAGAGGCTGGAAGATGTGCCAAAGCCACACTCCAGTCCTAAGATCTGGAGCACAGCTTTGGTGCAGCTTCTGGCCTCTTAAGATGCATGTGTCATTTAAACAGCATACCTCGAAAGTGAACTGAAGCAGATTTATTTTGGCCCATCAGTTAGGGCCCTAAATCTCCAGGACCAGATGAACTACACTCAAGAGTATTAAAAGAACTGGCAAATATAATCTCAGAGCCACTGACGATAAGCTTTGAGAACTCCTGGAGAACAGGAGAAGTCCCAGCAGACTGGAGGTGGGCAAACATTGCCCCCATCTTCAAAAAGGGAAAAAAAGAGGACCCTAACAATTATCGTCCAGTTAGTCTGACATCAATACTGGGAAAGATTCTAGAGCAGATCATTAAACAGAAAGCCTGTGAACATCTAGAAGGCAATGCCATAACAACAAGAAGTCAACATGGATTTCTGAAAAACAAGTCATGCCAGACTAATCTGATCTCTCTCTCTCTCTTGATAAAAATTACCAATTTGGAAGATGAAGAGAATGCTGTGGATATTGCTTTTCTTGATTTCAGTGAGGCCTTTGGCAAGGTCCCCTATGACATTCTTGCAAACAAACTAGTAAAAAGTGGGTTAGGCAATGCAACTGTTAAATGGATTTGTAATTGGTTGACCAGCCAAACCCAAAGGGTACTCAGCAATGGCACCTCTTCATTCTGGAAAGAAGTGACCAGTGCAGTGCCATAGGATTCTGTCCTGAGCCCAGTGCTATTCAATATCTTTATCAATTTCTTCTAGAATTTGTTATACAGTGTTGTGGGCATAGTTATCAAATTTGCAGATGACACAAAATTAGGAGGAGGAGCTAATACCCCAGAGGATAGGATCAAAATTCAAAATGACCTTAATAAATTAGAAAGCTGGACCAAAGATAACAAAATGAATTGCAATACAAAGAAATGTAAAGTACTGTATTTAGGACAAATAAATTTAAAAAATAATGAAATGCATAGATATGGGATGGGGGACACCTGACTTAATAAGACTACATGTGAAAAGGATCAAGGGCGGTTTACAGACTGCCTCTTTGGGGTGGCCTGTACCTGCCCCTTTCCCCGAGAGATCGGGGCCTCAGCTGCCACAGCGGCAGCCCTGAGGCCCCAATCCGTTGCCTTTCCAGGCCATGAGGAAGCGGCAAAAGGCCGCTTCCCTGCGGCCTGGAAAGAGGTGTCCTTGGGGCTTCAAGCCCCAAGGACACTCCAACAGCAGCGGGGAAAGGTAGAATGGAGCTCCTTCCTGCGTCACGTTTAGAGGCGGTGAGGCCATGACATTGTAATGGCGGCGCCCATGTGGACAGGGCATCACCATTTTGTATGTACTCTGTACGTACTAGTGTTGGGGACGTCTGAAAGAGACACCCCCAGGCAACCCTAGTATGTACGGAGTACGTACAAGACAGCCCATCGGGAAAGGGCCCAGGAGTCCTAGTAGACTACAAGTTGAACATGAGTCAACAGTATGATGTGGCAGCTAAAAAGGCCAATGCAATTTTGGGCTGCATCGATAGAAGTACAGTTTCTAGATCAAGGGAAGTAATAGTGCCACTCTATTCTGCCTTGGTCAGGCCTCAGTTAAAATACTGTGTCCAGTTCTGTGCACCACAATTGAAAAAGGATGTTCACAAATTAGGGCATGTCCAAAGAAGGGCCACTAAAATGGTGAAGGGCCAGGAAACCATGCTTTATGAGGAAAGACTGGCTATGTTTAGCCTGGGAGCTGGGTATGTTTAGCCTGGACAGGGACGTAGCTAGGATTTTAAGAAGCGGGGGGGGGGGGGGGCCAGACTAACTGCTACCATTATAATGGGGCTTGGGTGCGGCGGCGCAGCAGCACACACCATTCATTATTCTAATGTGGCCTGGAGAAAAGAAGGTTAAGAGATGATATTATAGTCTTGTTAAAAGGGATGTCATATTGAGGAGGGAGCAAGCTTGTTTTCTGCTGATCCAGAAACTAGGACCCAGAACAATAGATGCAAGCTGCAGGAAAAGAGATTCTACCTCAACATTAGGAGGAACTTTCTGACAGTAAAAGCAAGAGCTGTTAGGCAGTGGAATATTTTTCCTCAGGTAGTGGTGGAGTCTCCTTCTTTGGAGGTCTTTAAACAGAGGTTGGATGGCCATCTGTCAGGTATGCTTTGATTGAGAGTTCCTGCATGGCAGGGGTTGGACTGGATGGCCCTTGTGGTCTCTTCCAACTCTATGATTCTATGATTCTAACAAGGGTTTGCAGGAGGCACACTGAGGAGTGGAATCAACACATGGAAGCCACCAGCTAGACTGGGTGATGCAGGGAATATTTCAGATCTAAATCCTTATAAATTGTAAATGTGGAAGCTTTGGTTTCATATCAAAAATTAGAAACTCCTCCTAGGCACTCATACCAGCCTATCTGCTTCTGGTGACACTTGGATGCAAAGGAGGATGGAGCTGCTGTTCTTTTAATGCTTGTGCAGCCAAGGGAATTTCATCCGTGCATATCACGCTGCACCTGCCAGAATAATTCACTTTTGCTAGAACACCAATAATGTAATGTCATGTTTGTGACATTGTGCTGGCTAGGCTCCTGTTTGTTGGTGCCAGAATAGATGGAGGCCTGAAGTTCCCTTAGAAAGTTATATAATGCTCTTCCCAAAAACATTTAAATTGAAAAATGCAGCATGAATGATGTATGCAAGGAAAATATGTAAAAGTGGTGTGTGTGTATGTGTGTGTGTTTCTAACAAGATCTGTTTGCATTGAAACAGACTGGTACCTTCTCCTTAGAAAAACTAACTGTCCAATTATACAAAGATATTGCAGAACCTGGCAATTTAACTAGGAGAAGAGCTAAGTGCTTGAATTTTGCAAGCACCTGTAGATGAACCTTTAATTCTAAAAAGGTATAATCACACAAGGAAAAATTCTACAGCTGGAAAATTGGCTAGTTTTACAGCTCTTCTGTAGGGAAACCATATTAAATGTCTGGCTACGCAATAAAAAACCATTGCAGAAGCGGAGGCTAAAAGAAGATAAATTTCATTTGTGATTTCCATTAGGATTTGATTTAGACGAACCTTTTTACCCCTACGAGCCAGGGATAGAAGGTGCAGACTCAAGCTTCAACTTCTGTATTTGAATTTTTAAACTTCAATTTCTTTCCATCCTGAATGTGAATAAGTTAGAGAGTTTTGGTAAATTCTTCAAAAATGAATCAATCTGAAATTCTCTCCATTTGCAGTGGTTCTTTCCAATTGGTGTGACCATTAAGCATGGGGAGGACCATGTTGGATGTGTCTGCCACACAAGTATTAAAAATGAGCAGCCTATTAAAAGGAGGAGGAAAGGGGCTGGCAATCTTAATACAGAACTCCATGGTTACACTTTTGAGATTTGGGCAGTCTAAAAACAGTTAATTCTGGTTTCTCTCACCATTGAAATGTTTTAATCTCAAGTTCTTTTCATGTGAAACATGACAAGAATGTGATTTTTGGCAAATTGTTATTGAAGCCAAATTGAACGTTTCACTCATCACTAGGATCAGTGTGTGTGATCTGCTCTATCCCAGTGGTACCTCAACAGTATTACAATGTCTCATTCCTTTCTCTTGTTCCCCAAGGACAGCAGCTGGCTGTGCTGATTCAGTTACTCTTCCCTTTCTTAGCATGTACCACTACTGCTTATAAATGAGGTACAGATTCCAGATCTGTTCCTTGCAATTTGATTTTGCCCAGACAAAGGGTGCTCAATACCTATGCAGCAGAAATGTGCTGCTGACACCATGTCTGTTATGGTACTGTCTTCTGTATCCACTACCAACTCCCATTGACCATGAGTGTCTCCAAAGGGGAGGGCTGGATTTAAAGATACTGAATTTTGCTGTAACAGGAGAAACTTTAACAAGAGGGAGCCAAGGGATTGGGACTTGACTCTTTGGGGTTTCTATCTCCAACAAAGGCAAAACTCTTTCAATGGATTACAATTGACAAAGGAGATTATCACATGGGGGTAAGAAATGGGAGAAAAGTGCTATGCTCCTGTCATGTTTGCACGATCGCAGGAAGATTTTCACATGATGTTGTGCACATACTGTACTTGTCCTGTCATGGAAGCGTTGTGCTAGTGCAACTTCTCATTAACAGCAAAAAAAGCGTTAATGGCTTGCCAATAGCGCTTCATCAGCGCCATCACCAATGTGTGAAAGGCAATCATGTTTCAATAGAGCCATTGGGAATCTATCATTAAACCTTCTGGAAATAAACTGAATCCCCCAGTCCCCCAGTGTGATGTTCGGTAGAATCACTTCTTGTGTCACACTTGTGAGTCACAGGAGAGTTCCTTAGCAGCGAGAGAAAAATGGGATGTCAGTGCTAAATGTAAAAGCACTATTTTACTGTTCGTGCATCTTTAATGCCCTGTTATTGTGACACCATGTGAAAGTAAGTGTTGCTATTTCACTTTTGTATCATTATTGCTGAATAACAGAATAGTGCTATTAAACTGTAAGTAGTCCTCGTGTGATGATCTCCAAGGTTTACCAATACAGCATCTAAATGTTTTTCCAGATGAAACAGAACAGGACAGAGACTCCTTGAGAAATTCAATATTCCCTGCCTGAGAAAGGAACAGTTAGTTCTGCACAAGACAGGGATAAATGGAACTCAAGGGAAGTTACTTTTCATTGCTAATGGAGTTTTAATTTTATTGCCTGTCTTTTATTCCCCTTTGTCTCTAGTTCTCCCATGGCCAAGAAGGAACAGCCATATTTGTATGTTTTATATGCCACTTTTCTCCCAATATAGGGACTCAAGGTGGCTAACAGCAAATTTAAAACAATACAAATTTGAAACAATACATAAACATTTTATTATAGTATAAATATAATATTTTAAATGTTTTATAAAGTTTAAAACATTAGACATTCAAATAGTAAAATGCATTAAAATGTATACAAACCTTAAAATCTGAATTGCGCAGCATTTAAAGGCCCAACACTCATTAGTTTGAGGTGACACAACAGATGGTAAAACTCCTTTTGAATTATACTGCTCACACTACCTGTAAAGGATAGCTGAACTGAATTACCCTCCATAACAACCCAGAAGGTAATGGAAATGAAGTCAGGGGGAAAACTCCTTGCCAGGTTGCTCCCTTATACAGTATATGTATTTCCCATGGAAACTATTAATCAGCTGCTGCCGCCACTATACTTGAAATGGTATGTTCCAGGTACAAATTAAAAGTATATATACATGTTATATGGAATATGGAAATTTCAGTACTAGGTATTCTATAATTAAAGTCCTCTAAACTCATTTCCTTCCCCAGTATATCACAAAAGACAGATATTAAACAAATACACCTTTGAGAATTTCTAAAATTGACATAGATTTATGCATAAGTACATTCTTGGATCTTAAAAGTAACAGCAGATAATCTCAGAGACCACACTATATTATATGAATCATCAGGAGAGGAAGCTTCATTTTGTTCAGTGTTTTATAAGTGTCCATTTAATTAAGGTGTCCATCATTATCCTTAACTTTCCCCTCCTCCAAATACTTTTACATTTCAAATTAATTTCACCCTTCTCACCCTGCATTGACTTTAAAAAAACTCTTATGCTACAAGGTGCCAAATTGAAAACAACAAAGCAACTCACCCAACTTTTTGCAAGATGATTTATTATCAGCTGTGGCTTAATTGGATTCCTGACTGATGTTAGACAGATGCTTATTAAAATTTACACCACTTTATAAATAATTAATTAGTAGGTTTCTGATAATAAGCACTTTCCCCATTAATTAAAGGTGTTTCCTTTTAATAACCTCTGAGGAATTCTGTGCATCTCCCTGAATTACATATTTTTAGTATTTTCTTTGCTTAATAATGTTTGAAATTAAAACATGCTACAAAATATGTGTGTGGTATACCAGGGATATTTTGGTGATGTTCCACACTTCTTCTGCCCCCTCTTCACCTGCTATGATCAAAACAATATTCATCATCATTTCAGACTAGTCGATACATTTGACATGTATTTAGAAGAGATGTTCCTTTAAAGAGTGAAAGTTGTCCTGGTTTTTATAACATGTACTTAGGACTGGAGTTTGGCTTTGGTGCGGCTTCTGGATTCTTAGGACACATGTATCATTTAAACAGCATACCTCCAAAGTGACTCGAAGCAGCTTTATTTTGGCCTGTCTGTATCAGGCCAAAAGACAGAAATTGGTGGTAATGGAATGGCTGTTCTGTCACCACGACTCTATGGAAGTTACAGGTGGGGTGGATTGGCAGAATAACATTGGCAGGATAGTGTGGAAAAGCGGGAATGTTTCAGTTAGCAGTCAACACCGTAGGGGCACATTTTGGGTGAAAGGGGGTTCCTTAACTTGAACGCCAGATTGTGTGGGGCTTGAGTGTGGGAAGAGGAATGGCTTTGGGAGCAACCCTGGGCCTGGCCCTGTTCCAAATTCTATGTCATAGTAAATCTCTCACACAACTATAATTCCCAGGATTCCCTAGCATTGAGCCAGGGCAGTTAAAGTGCTCTCAAACTTGATAATTTCTGCAGTGTGTTTTGGCCCTGTGCTTAAAACATCCTTCCACATAACAAAGCTCTTTACACTGTTATATGAACCAACATTACAGTAAACTCAGTGAATGTTAACTCAATATGATAGAGAGCCAGACTATAAATCCCCTGGGATAGGGATCTGTCTACTTTGCTTAAATAAGATACAGGTTGAAATATCCTTATCTGAAATGCTTGGAAACAGAATAATAGAATCGTGTGCTCTCCATTTAGATTTTTTTTTTCAGATTTTGAAATATTGTTTGCCCTTAGTATGCATAGGGGTTCTGTTCCGGATCCCATCCCACAGATGGAAATAAACCTCAAATCCCATGGTTTTTAATGGTGGCATGTGTGTGCCCGGCTGCTCTGCCATGGCTATGTGCACAGTGCAATGGGACTTGCCATCTGCAGATGCTTAAATCCACGAATTGCAAGCCTGTGGTTGGGGAAGGTTGTATTTGCATATACATAATGAGCCATCTCATCTTGGAGAGGAGACTGAAGTCAAAACACAAAATTCATTTATGTTTCATATATACTTTATACATATAGCCTGAAGGTAATTTTATACATAATTTTTAAAAAGAATTTTGTACATGAAACAAACTTTGTATACACTGAAACATCAGAAAACAAAGGTGTCACTATCGCAGCCATCCACAAAAAAAGTTTTGGACTTTGGGGTATTTGAGACTTTGGAATTCTGGATAAGGGAGATTCAACCTGTATCTTGACCGGTTATGGTATTTTAGCCCTAGTGTAATATGGGTCTTTCCTACCACAGCCCACTATGTCACTGAAAAGCTGCTTCAGGGTTTTAGTGGCAGTGCCAGATTTATGCAGAAGCTAAGCTTAGCATGCTACAATTGGGGCCCTAGATAATAATAATAATAATGTTGTTGTTGTTGTTGTGTGCCTTTAAGGCATTTCTGACTTATGGTGGCCCTAAGATGAACCTATCATAGGATCTTCTTGGCAAGATTTGTCCAAAGAAGGTTTTGCAGTTGCCTTCCCCTAAGGCTGAGAGCATGTGACTTACGAGACCTATACATTTGAGATGTGACTCATCCTCAGCAACCACCTATTGGTGTGCTTGGTTACAATGAACACATGAAGAGATTTGCCCTTTTCTTATGTCAGAACATACACCAAGCTGGGCTCTGTGTCATTTAACTGGAACTATTAGTTCTTAATGTCAAATTCATTTAGAACTGACATGTTATTCGTTTTCATAAAGCTCACTTAGTAATTTATGTAGAGATTTAGCATGCAGGGTGGATAAACAGAATATTTCACAAATCTTGTGCAAGGGTTAAGTAGAGCTGTTATTTACCATCTGTTGTATTATTTATCATAAATACTTTGTTTGGAACATAAATGAAAAATGATCCCCCTAATTATCATGTCCTTAAGATAGTTTTGAGCTTAATCAAATTGGGTTTATCAATGAAATGTCACTTGAAGGTTGCCTGTGTTCAGGTTTGTTTACTGCTGCCACCTGCCAAGCTCACTGCAAAATGAATTAATACACTTTTAAAATCTAGGAGCCTGACAGAGCTAAGTCTGTGACATTACTAGCCTACATAATTTCAGGTATTCAAGGTGATATTTCAATGTCATTAAATACTTATGTGGCTGTAAAATTTGCAGTGTAAATGAATGTGTTAGGTTGACAAGAATTATAAACCTTATTAAGATTTGGATGCTTCAACAATTCAGTGAAAGCAAAGCAATAGAATAATTAAAAGCATAGTGTGCTCTATTAGTCTAGGGAGAAGTAACCTAGAGTCCTCTGAATCTGAAGGGCTACAACTTCCATAACACCAATCATTTACCATGTTGGATGGGACTGGTAGGGCTGAGCTGTAGTTTAACATATCTGAAAGGCACCAGCTTGCTTACCTCTGAACTACATAGTGCTTGAACCACATACTCAAGGGCGATTCCATGGTATTTTGCTGTCTGAGGCAGTAAATGACACTCCCTCACTTTAAGTGAAGGTGCTTAGTACCCCAATCTCAAAAAGGTGGAAAGAAGGCTTTTACTTTAGTCCTCTGCATCCTTACTTGAAGTAAGTCCTATCTAATTACTAATATGTATTGTCAAGACTTCCCCTTTAAACATAATAGCTGGAACCTCTAATCAGTTTGGCATATTTGCAGTAATTGGCATTCCTGGTAATTCCTTCGAAGAAGAGAAAATACAGATCAGTTCAAAAGTTCTGTTCTGCTTCATACTCAATGATAACATGGCTTTAGAAAGCAAATTTCAGTGGGCATTCCCCCCGCCCACTATCTTCTCCGCATTTACAAAAAGCTGGTATTAGGAGGGGAAACCACCTGGTTATACATGCATAGCCAAACAACTAGTTAGTCCTCTTAACTCTGAGAGTACCATTCTTTATGTGGGGAAGTTATCTCTGCTCCCCATTCCTCTCCCAACTGTGCCCCTTCCTAGAATTGGAAGACCTAAAGATGGTAGTGCACATACTGGTAACCTCCATGCTGGACTTGTTGCAATGTGTACTTTGGGATTAACTTTATACCAAGTTTGAAAACTTCAGTCAATTCAGAACACGCAACCAGATTGCTGGTACATCTAAGACTGAGCATATCATACCAGTATTAAAATATTGGCTGCCAGTTAGCTTCTGGACAAAATGTTGGTTATTACCTTTAAAGCCCAACATGGTTTGGGCTCAGGTTACCTATGGGATCTCCTCCTCCCCTATAATCTGCCCTGTACACTCAGATCCTCTGGAGGATATTTACTTCCACTGGCCAAAACAAGACTGGCAACTGTCACCCAGAAGACATTTTCTTTAGTCACCTCTAGTCTGTGGAATGACCTGCCAGGAGAGATTTGATAGCTAAATATTCTATCTCTTCTGGCTGGCCTACCCAGTCGATTTTAAACTAGAAATTTTAAACTGGCATGTTTTGAATTTTATGTTTGGAAGATTTTAATGTGCACTGGTTGTCTTAATGGTTTCATGTCTTTATTTATATATTGTATTTTAATTTGGGGGTGGGGGTGGGTGGGGAGGAAGGTAAGGAAATCATCATCATCATCATCACCTGTGAATTTTAATGATAGCTTAATTTCTCTCCAAATTCCTAAGCTGTCCAAGCAATACCCAATTTTCTGGGTATTTTCTTGCACACATTCCTAAACATATCCTCATTTCAGCTCTGTCAGTGGGATGACTCAATCATGCTAGTTATGTCAGAATGTGAATTAATTATGATGGAGTAAGTTCAACTCATGCTTTCCCTCCAAATATTTGGTGCCGTCCAAATATTTTAGACTAAAATTACCATCAGTCCTAACCAGCATGGTCAGGAATTGTGGGAGTCCAAAACATTAAGAAAGCACCTTGTTGCCTAGCTCTACTAGACCACTGTATAGCTGGGGCAAGGAGCTGTAACAGCTACAGGAGCCACAATGTTTACCAGTATCTCATCCGTAGATCAAATGATATCGTGCACAGCCTACTATTAGGCACTAGAGCCATAGTGGTGTAGTGCATTGAACTATGACTCTAATGACCAGCTTCAAATCCCTGCTTGGCCATGGAAATCCACTGGATGACTTTGGGCAAGTAACACACTCTCAGCCTCAAGGAAGCCAAAGACAAATTACAGTCAGCCCTTCCTATCCAGACCTCCATGCAGATGTCAAAAATGGTGGGACCTTAAATCCCATTATATTTAATGGTGGCATGCTGCACATGTGATCATTGGAGAGAATGCAGTGGGGCCATCCACAGATGCACCCAATCTGCAGATGGCAAGTCCACAGATATAAAAGGCCGATTGTACATAAAGCCACAGTAGGAATCCAGAGATGCCAGAAGAACATCAATGGCAAGCCTGCGGGCATTCCTCTCCTGTTCCCCCATTGTTCTCTTCTGTTTGAGTTTGAGTTAAGCCAGTAGTTTTCAACCTGTGGGTCACGACACCTTTGGAGGTCAAATGACCATTACACAAGGGTCGTCTAAGACCCAGGGTTGGTGCCATAATCTATAATACTCTAGACCTGTGGGTCGTGACCCCTTTGCGATTCTCAACCTGTCGGTTGCGGCATAATGAAGGTTGGGAACCACTGAGTTAAACTATATGTGCCAAAGGGTTTGTCCTATTCCTCCTGCCCTCCACTTCCAGGTATGGAAGATGGTGTTCCACCAATAGCATTCTGTCAGACAGTTACAGCCAGTTTTCTATAGGTGGAGAAGGGATATCTTTTTCTCAGGTAGCAAACTGCCTTAGCCCAGCCTGGTAGCTACTCCAACTGAAAGGTTTGTTATATTACTTCCAAGCAGATATAATTATGCACAGACAAATGTTCTAGTCTTCCCATTCAAAAATAAGCAAAGGAGGCCATGATCATCATTAATATAGACAATACTATTCCAGCAATACAAAGCAAATTACTAAGAAAAATGTTATGTGTACACTTTCTAGTACAAAAGATAGATGTTGGGCATTAATACCCCTAGGATTAGGTGCAGACTGCACTTTATTTTTCCAGAATGTCTTGAAAGGCTTCAAGCAATTAAAAAAAGATGAGAAGTAAAAGAAAGGGGAGATAGGAGCTCAAGCAAAATCATGAATGCTATTGCCCAATGATTAGAGTGCAAGGATAAAGATAATTTCTGCATCAGTCAATGCAGAGAAATAGAAGACGACAACAAAAAAGGAAGGACTAGAGAACACTTCCAAAAGGTCCAGGAATTGCAGGGGAGGAGGGGCGCCACGGATAAGAATTATACAGAAACTGCCATATGGAAGAACAAGGCCACAACTTTATTAAATACAGCTGACAGGTGGTGTTGGCCCGATGCATGGGTCAAGATCTGGCATTGACCATCCCAACTTGATCAATGAAACTCGTTGCCTGGTCACAGCCAGGGCCAGGGATGACAAGAAATATCTGGATATCCACACTCTGCCCCTTGTACTGGGGCACACTAATAAGGAGTTCTCCCCTGCATTGGCAACTTCTTCTCCATCCCAGCACCACCAGGTTCCCATGGAACTCCCGATAATCCATGCTCTGCAGCACAGATAACCACACCCAACAGATCCACGTCCCATTCCACCACTCCCAGAAAGTTGTGACAGCAGCACCCACAACCCTTCTGCATGAGTAAACCAAGCTGGGAGGGTGGGGAGATCCAAGCTGAATGGTATCATCCACCTGGCCATGTGGCCTCCTCTCTGCCAATCAAAGGGGCCCCAGGAGTCCTATCCCTTCAACCACCATAACCAATGGTGTGGGCCGGACATTCAATCCCTTCTGTTGGCCAGACCAATCAGCAGCTGGTGATTACTAGAAGCTGAAGGCATGCCGGAGCTGGAAGTCTCACCTTCCCACTGCCCAGCCAGCCCATCTGAGCTGTTTGCAGGCTCTGGCGACTCCTGGTAAGGTGCCAGGGCTGCAGCAGTTCTCCAGGGAACCCAGGCTGCAAATTGGCTGGTTCGGTAAGCCTCACTTCCAAGACAAATTTAAATCAAGGGTTTGGATGCGCTACAATCAGAAGGGGAATGTTTATATACAACCAAGATGGCATTAAAAAAGAAGATGGAAACAATACACAGAAGAGATATATAAAAAATCTGAGAAAATGATATCACATGGGAAGAAGAAGCCTATAAAGCTGAATCCCAAATGTTTGAAAGTGAGGTGAAAGCTGCACTCAAATCAATTGGAAAGAATAAAGCACCTGGAACAGATGGCATAATGATAGAACTGCTGCAATTCACAGAAACAGAATCAAGTTCTAACTAAAATATGCCAACAAATAGCCAAATAGACAAAACATTGGTGCTTAGATTGGAAGCAATCAATATACATTCCCATAAACAAAAAAGGAGACACACAAGATTGCAGTAACTACAGGATCATTGCACTAATTTCCCATACAAGCAAAGTCATGCTCAAAATTCATATATGGAGTGATAAATCCCAGAGATGCAAGCTGGATTCAGGAAAGGAAAAGGCACCAGGGACCACATAGCAGAGATATGATGGACAATGGAGAGCACCAGAGAATTCCAAAAGAAAATGTGCATGTGCTTTATTGACTACAACAAAACCTTTGACTGCATAGACCACAAAAAGCTATGGAATGCTTTTCAAGAAATGGGAGTGCAACTATTGTACATCTAATTTTCCTAGTGTGTAACCTGTATTTAGGATAAGACGCTGCCATCAGAACAAAATATGGAGAACTAGAATGGTTCACAATTACAAAGGGGTCAGGAAAGGTTGCATACAATCACTCTGTCTATTCAATCTGTATGCAGAAATTATTATATGCATAGCAGGTTTATACTCCGAGGCAGGAGGAGTGAAGATCAGAGGAAGGAGCATTAACAGCCTAAGATATGCAGATGACACAATACTACTAGCAGAAACCAGCAAAGACATGGGACAATTGCTGAAGAAGTTCAAGGAGGAAAGTGCCAAGGTAAGATTAATACCAAACATTAAGAAAACAAAAAGAATGACCTCAGAAGATCCACAAGAATTCATCCTAGATAATGAGGAAATTAAAATAGTCAAGGAATTATCATGTCTTGGATCAAATATTGATCAAAATAGAGACTGCAGCCAAGAAATTAGAAGAAGAATAGAAATGGGAAGGGCAACTATGAAGCAACTGGACAGGATCCTAAACATAGAACTCTGAACACCAAAGTAAGAAATGTTCAAGCCACCAAACTGCAGGGGTATGTGTTGAATTGTCAGTGCAGCACATGTGATGAGGAGCATACATGCTGCCTAATAATATGACACCATTTCTCAGAGAACAATTATCTGTGCTTCTTCATCTAGGGAATGCTTTAGATTCAAAACATTCAAACCTTGTGTAATAGCTGGGGACAAGCAGTAATTAGTACATATGCGGCCAGCTCTGGAAGGAGTTCACATTAATTAAAGCTGTAATTTTAATTTTAAAAACAACAACACAAGACTTTATTTGAAGGTTATGCCAGCAAAATATATTTGTAACTAACCAATGAGAATGTTTTATATAAATGAAAAGAACCCAACACTCACAGAGGCATCCGATGTAAACAGTGATCAATTTCTTCACAAGTGAAACAAGAATTAATTTTGAATTCCTATAAATATAACACATAACTGGATGTGCTATTTTAATTAGTGGCTGTATATAACTCCTTGAAATGCCAGATCCTTGCTCACTGCATTGATTTTTATATTCTTTGATGTTTAATCTCTTTTTATGAATCGATCACTGTTTTTATGATTGGGGGAGGATTGGGGTCTTGGGATTTTTTTAAATGTAATTTTTAATTGTTTGATGTTTTATTTATACTGTTGGAATCCGCTTTGATTCATTTGGGAAAAAGCAGTTTATTATTATTATTATTATTACTATTATTATTATTATTATTATTATTATTATTATTATTATTATTATTATTATTATGTGCAAGGCACAAGACAGCAAATCCTCTTACATCTAGATGTCTGGTTTGGTTTCTTATTTAGTTTAATTAACATCTTGTCTTTCTCACTGCACACTCATTGACCCTCCAGATGCGTCCCTATTGTGACTGCAGAGGGATTCTTTTTCTTACATATGTCTATAAGGCTGCATGTGCTTGTTGATTCTGCCCAATCTTTTCTCTGTTTCTCCTGTCATATGTTTGTCACAGAGGCTGATAGAGATTCACAAATGCTATGGTGATGGGCCTGTTTCATTAAAGCAGGGATCAGGAACATAGTTTTTTTTCCCTGTCTTCCTGCTTGACCTCCTAGTGAACAGTTATTACATCCAAGGTCAGCATTAACTTACCACCCAGGAGCTGCACTATTGGTCACGTATAATGTCATGACATCCAGAATTCTTTACTTCAGAATACAAAGCTCAACAACTCAAAGTACTCCCGTAACACTAGTATCATGAATGTTAATTCATTAATTTCATTGGTATTCCACCTTTCTTCCAGTAGCTCCTAGAGATAATCGATTCAAAAATCTTCAGAATAAAATTTAAAAATAATTAAAATCATAAACAGCATAAAATCATTTAAAATCATACAAACAAGATAAATAAAACATCCTAATAAGAAGCTCCCCCCTCCCGCTTATACATTAAAGTCTGCTTAAATGAAAAGCTCTTTGCCTGATGGTGAAAGGAAAGGAAAGAGGGGGCCACCCTCGCCTCCCACAGAAGAGAGTTCCAGAGGGTGGGAGCTGTCACTGAGAAGGCTGACTCTTGAGTCCTCACCAAGCCATGCTGTAATGGTGGCAGAACTGAGAGAACACCTTCTCCTGATGATCTTAAATCACTGGCAGGTTCATATGGTAAGATATGGTCCTTGGGATAGTTTGTACCTAAGCCCTTAGATCTCTTTCTTGCTTGGGTTGTAATCCCAGTTGGTGGACTATTCCTTCCTCCCATTCTCATCTACTCATTTTTCTAGTTGTTGCTATAATGGCTGCTGTGAGGAAAGCAGCACAGAAGGAGGGGTGCATTTTCCATTACCAAATTGTCTTCATCCTAATGTTTGAAGCTTCTCATATGCCAGGAGCCCCTATGTAATTTTCCCAAGGCCATTGACAGCTGCTATGAGAGAATTGATACAGTTATATTTTCCAGGACTCATGACACCATGAGACTTTGCTTTATTAGCATTCTATAGGAGGGGAAGACAGGAGGGGGAGAGGAGGAGGACAAAACTGATAACATCAAAACAACAAATCTCATCAGGATTATCATCCATTCCCCTTGCTATTAGAGCAAACATTGGAGAATGAGCCCTGGGTTATGGCCAACAATTACAAAATGACGGGTGAAATGCATGCAGAATCCATTATACAGTCTATTCTACTGTGTCATCTGTTCAGAGCAGTAAAATCTAATTACAAGGCTGTGGTCGCTCATGCATCTCTGTATTTGTTTTCTGTATTTGTGTGATAAGTCAAGTTTTATTATATAAGTAGATACTCAAGGACAATCTGATGGTGCCTCCATCTCGCTCACTTCCCTACCCAAACACATGCTTTTTGGCTGTGGCAGCAGCTGGATCTGAAATAGAGATGTGACAATCATTTATTTCAGTTCCCTAAACATATGGATTTTTGTTTTCTCAGGCCCTTTAAATTTCTGTTTGCGAGCCAAGTAATTTGCCACTTTGTTGGGCCAGATGTGAGAATCTTCAGATGTGAAATTTAAGACTTTCACAGCTGCCATCCATAGTTCTTTGTGGGTTTTTCAGGCTATGAAGCCATATTCTAGAAGAGTTTAGTCCTGACATTTTGCCAGCAGCTGTGGCTGGCATCTTCAGATAACATCTTTCTCTGAACATGCTAGCCACAGCTGCTGGTGAAACATCAGGAATAAACTCTTCTAGAACATGTCCTCATAGCCCAAAAATGCACAAAAAGTTTTCAGATGGTTCATCTGCAAATGAACTAATGGGTGCAGGAATGCCAGTTTGAACATTTATGTTCTGGTTAGCTTTGTTTATTGCTTTAGTTCTAAGTTGAGCAGCAGGGGTGCAATTGAGTTTGTCTCTCCCATGGGTCTAGCTCTGTTGTTGGTGTGTGCTTTCAAGTCATTTCTGACCTAAGGGAAACCTATCACAGGATTTTCATGACATCTCTAGGGTTCATGTCACCTAGTGTGGTGCCTTCTTCCTCCCTCCCTCCTATGTCCCCCAGCCACATCCATAACAATCTGCATCCATAACAATCAGAATTGGAACAATATCTATTTAGCATAGCCTCTTGCTAGCATTGCCTGTCTCCATCATCATGTCTGGTTATCAGTGAGGAACTGCACAACTGTTGTTAACTGTGGTCTTCAATAGTGGTGACTGCAAAGCAGTCTGGCTTCTATCTCACCTTGGCTTGTTCTATATAGCTCCCACCTTATCTGGTCCAATGACATAAGAGACAGTAATAAGTCTTCATTTATCCAAACACCCTTTTTTGTTCAGATTCTTGGAGAGGACGTAAACACCCCAGATGCACTTAACTTCCATCAGATTATATCAATCAGCTGATTGCATCAGTCTTTCCCTTTAACAGCAAACTTGCTTTGAGTTACTTACTGGTCAAGTAAAATGGTTTTACTAACATCTCAGCATTGATAGTTATCATGTCATTCTGCCTGGAACTAGATTGTCTCTAGGCTCTTGGTAAGACACACACTTTCTACAGAACACAGAACTTTCTATTTCATATTTTAGACCTTATATGCCTTGTGAACCCAGTATTCATGATTTCTGGGGCTTATATTTCACAAACCTTAATCCAAATCAGCTTTTATCAGCTTGACCACATTTTCATGAGAATATTAAAGCTTTTACTTTGTTATTTCATTAAAAGACATAGCTGTGTTAGTCTGGAAAACCAGTATGCAAAGGGACCTTGTGTGACCTTTGAGACTAACTGAACAAAAGAGGCTTGTAGCATGAGCTTTCAAAGACTAGATTATATAAAAGGAAATAGACTCTAGTTTATGAAAGCTAACACTACCAACTTATTTCGTTCAGTCTCAAAGGTCACACAAGGTCCCTTTGTCATTTTATTTTCATTATGAAAGTCTTAGGTCCAAAATACACTGCAGAAATAATCCAGTTTGAGATTGTTTTAATGGCCCTGGTTCAATGTTAGGGAGCTATAGTTTTGTGAGACATTTACTCTTCTCTGTTAGAGAGCTCTAGTGCCACAATACACAATACTACAATTCCCAGGATTCCCTATCACTGAGCCAGGGCACTGAAAACACTCAGACTGGATTGTTTCTGCCATGTGTTTTGGACCTTATATGTTAAATTGAGATGGATGGATGGATAGAATAAAACCAAGGATCACAATCAAGAAAATGCTGCATTTTTTTCTGTCATAGTAACTTTTTCTAATTTCCTGTACTGTTTGGTTTTCTTTTCTCATACCAAAATATTCCATAAATAGAAATATTTGTATCCATGTATAGTTTCTGGGTATCAATAAAAAAATCCCCTCTATGGATTTATTTCTCCAAAACCAAGCCTGAGGGCATGGAAATGTCTAATTAACAATTTGTAAGCCACTCTGGTAGCCTTTTGGCTGAAGAGCGGAGTATAAATAAATAAATAAATAAATATTTTAATTAATATTATTAAACAGTAAGCTTGGTGCACAACTTCCAATAACCTGTGTCCAGGACAAAGACTAACAGGTGCCTTAAGCAGCTTCTTTACCATTAGTTATATGATGTGCAACTTTACATTTAAAAGCATTCCTAAATTATATATTGGCGTAAATGCCATATACTCTTGCTGCAAAATGAGAAGTAAAAAAAATGAAAATGAAAATCCAGACTTCAGAAATTTCCATTTCACTGACAGACTCAAAGAACAGATGTTGTAAAATCTGCTTGTGGTTGGCTAGATTGCTTTTATTACTTATTTCTGGCCATAAAAAACAATATCTATATTTTCAGATTTATGTGCATCATTTGCAAGGTAAGAGATAAACACAGCAGGAGCGCTGAGGTAATAGCCATTGCAAAATCTTACCTTCTGCCACTGCTAAGTTGTTGCTCTCTAAACCTACCCAATGAAATGATATGACACAATCTGAATATATTTCATGTTATATACATTTTCTCTTTTGTACATATCAGCACATGGCAGGTGGCATGGAAAAACATAGTATACACACAGATATAAATCCAGTAGCCTCAGTTTAACACAGGGATGGCCAAAATAAAAAATAAAAATATATGTCAGATTTCACTATTCACATGTCTGTAATAATTTTATAGGTGGAAACAAGCTGACATTACCAGTGCCTCATTCTTGCAATTTAATGGCTGTCATGAAAATTAACTAATTGTAGCTAGGTGTATAAATACTTTAATGCTATTTATTATAAAGAGAGTGATTGATGTATGTGAAATCAAAGGTTTTCATGGCTGGCATCCATAGTATTTTGTCGGTTTTTCAGGCTATGTGGCTGTGTTCTAGAAGTGTTTATTCCTGACATTTTGGCAGCATCTGTGGCTGGCATCTTCAGAGAATGGAGGTATGTGGGGTATATATACTGTGTGATCCTTGGTTGAGAGGAAGTGATTTACATGTTAATCTCTGTGTTGATCTGTTTTTGAATAGCAATGCCTCTGGGTGTCTATTTAAATAGTGATTCATTGTCTGCAGGGAAAACCCCTGACCCTGGGTGGTTTTCATTTGTACTTGCTCCAAATGGTGAAAGTGTCATCCACATCTCAGAACCATGTTTTGGGCTTTTTGGGTGCTGTTTCCAGTGCTTGCAAACACAAATCCAGGAACATGAGAGGCACTACAGACTGGGTCAGACAGAAAAATCAGCAGTAGCAGAACACATTACAAACCATCCTGGGCACAAAATACTATTTGAAAACACTGTAATTCTGGACCATGCCAACAACTATCAGGTCAGAATGCACAGGAAAGCCATTTAAATCCATAAACACCTGGACAACTTCAACAGGAAAGAAGAAACCCTTAAAGTAAAAAAAGTTTGTCTACCAGTCCTAAAAAACACAAAAATCAATATCCAGCATGTGCAAATGAAAACCACCCAGGGCCAGAGAGATTTCCCAGCAGACAATGGATCATTAAACAGACACCCCCGAGGCCTTGCCATTCAACAACAGACCAAAACACAGATTAGGATGTAAATCACTTCCTCTCAACCAAGGGTCACACAGTATATATACCCCACAAATCCATGCCACCATTCTCTGAAGATGCCAGCTACAGAGGCTGGGAAAATGTTTGGAATAAACTCTTCCAGAACATGGCCACAGAACCCAAAAACCCCACAAAAAAAATAGAGATTGATATAGCTGAAATGCAACAATTTGTGCTTTCTCAGATATTTGAAGGGGAAGGGTGCAAAAAGGAACAAACTGGCAAGATACACCTCTATCTCTGTAAGGTATCTAGTGTAGATCCTTCATCACAGGATAAAACTGGGAAGTGACAAGTGGGTAAACCTGTTGCATTATTTCTACAGTTATGGGCTACCTGACTCATGCTTTAGTGCTGGGGAAAGTTCACCAGATTCAGCACAGCTTCTGCTGCATTGCACATACTTAAAGCAAGGTGTTGCTAGTTTTGAAAGTAAAAAACTTCTTGGTGTGTTACACCTGCTTAACTCGTTCACAAAGATTGAGGTCTGCTGGAAGGGCCTTCGTCTGAGAGTGAACAATATACAATGTGTGAGAATGTGGGAAAAGACTTTCACTGTGGCACCTCCAACCTTCAGAACAAATTGGCTACATTCTGACATTGGTTTCATTTTGATGCCAAGTGAAAACTTGGCTTTTTATTAAAGCTTTGGAGGTCTATTGGTTTCATCCAAATGTGTACACGTACATAGTTTAACTTCTTTTAACTATTTAACTTGTTCGATTGCTTAATACATTTTCACGATGTTACAATTACATTTGTTTCAAATTTTGAATTGCTTACATGTATTTTATTATACCGTAAGTTAAATAAATATGTTCTGATGTACTGCCATTATTATTATTATTATTATTAACAACTGTACTGCAGCCACTTACTCACAAACCATAAGGTTGTGAGTTCAATACCAGCCAGGGGCTCAGGCTCGATTCAGGCTTGCATCCTTCCAAGGCTGCAAAAATGAGTACCCAGATTGTTGGGGGAAATGAGCTTACACATTGTAAACTGCTTAGGGAGTGCTTAAGGGCGCTGATAAGCAGTATAGAAATGTACTTGCTATTGCTAATAGCACCATCCTCTTCATTCTCTGCTCTTGGATCACATCCATAATAACCTATAGAACCAATATAACTGCATAACGCAGAGGATTTTTAAATGCATATTGATTTATACTATACTATCTTTTTACCCTTATAAACCACACTTTCCCACTAGACCTATGAAAGTCATGTTAGTCATTTAATATTTGTAAAATGATATGAAGATTCATACCACTACAGAGACCCTCTGAATTGTTATTAAATGAGTTTATTAAATACGCCTTTGAGAAATTGATTTCTGACCTTGGATTCATTAAGAGCTCCCAAGAAGACTTTAATACCCATTGATTTTTTTAAAAAATTATGTTTTAAAAAAAGCACTTAAGAAACAGCATATCTTCCTTCTCTTTTTAATTACTGTTTCTAAGGTCTGCCTACCACCAGAGTATGGGATGTATAGACATTGTTTTCAAAGGAGGAAATCTTTTACAATTATTGCAATAAGCAGACTAAGAAGGATCTATACGGTAAACATGATTGTGTGTTTGTGAATTTGCTACATACCTTTAATTTAGCCAACAAAGGGATCTTCACATTAGACTATTTTGGAATCTCTCAGATTAGATATTTAGGAAAGAGCAAAAGGCCTTGCTGCTTGTATTCATTCTGCTCTAACCCTTGGGCAACTTTCACAGACTTAGGCCTTGTCTGCACTGGGCAGGATACTTCGGTGGCTGCCTGGAGTATCTTGGCCTCTGAGTTGCCCTGACTTGTTCTTGTTACCTAGCCCTCCATTTCTGTGCCAGGGCAGCTGTCTATTCAGAGTTGCCTCACGCATCTGCCACTGTCATGGGTTGCTCACATCTGAGGTCAGAACGAGGCACCCAGTGATCACATGGCTGGATGCCTCACTCTGATTTCAGAGTGAGTGATGGGCAACAGAAATAGACACACCAAGTAGCTCAGTGAGCTGCCCCCCTATGTGGAAACGGAGGACTGTTGCTCATCCCATAAGATCCAGAGTAAGAGGTATGTTTTTAAAATCCTTATTAAGAGTGCTATGCTCCAGTTCCAGTTCTAGAACCAGGGTTTGGGCTGTGTGTCAGGATGCACCAGAATGCAGGGGGAACATACCTTTTGACCCATGCAGACAAGGCCCAAATTTCTTGCACAAATACCAGAATACTGGGGAGATAATGGGGAAGTGAAGCCAGCAGTGAGAGCAGCATTGTGAAGACATCTCTTTGTTTCTACCAGGGGAAACTGGGTTGCAAATTAACCCTGGGGAATGTGAGTCATGTAGCCTAGTGAAAGTGGATGTCCTGTCAGGCTCTCCCCAGTTCTTCCAATCCTATTCTGCTCCTGTCATTGTAGGCTAATGGGCAAATATTGGCATTTCTCAGCCATTGTTGTTTCACATATCATAAGCACCTAGAGCTGGTTAATTATTAAATGTAGCAATCTTGTATGCACTTACTTTGAGTAAGTTCCATTGAATTTCCATTCATTTCAATACCCATTAAAAAAAAACTGTTCATTTAAAACAGACCTCCACAACTTGATGGTAGGGGCCAAAATTAAAATACATTAAACTTCTTTGGGTCACAAATAGGTTTTAATTAAATTTAATTAATGTAATAAAACATAATTAATTAATTAATTAATAATTGAATAACAGAATCATAGATTTGGAAGAGACCACAAGGGCCATCCAGTTCAACCTCCCTGCCATGCAGAAACTCAAAATTAAAGCATTCCTGACAGATGGCCATCCATCCTCTTTTTAAAAACCTCCGAAGAAGGAGACTCCATCACACTCCCAGGGAATGTGTTCCACTGTCGAACAGCTAAACATACAGGAACTCACACTCAAAGCAAATATCAAATATTAATAATAAATATTAATATTAATTCCATCCTCCTCTGCCCAGCCCTTTCTCCTCCACATGGCCTTCTCCCCAGGAGGAACCATGAAATTGTTCCACATCCTCAAGGGCTACCCAAAATCCTTTGGTGGGCCACATGTGGCCCTTGGGCCATATGTTGTGCAGGCCTGATTTAAAGGATTGTCTATGCAGTATCTGAGATATCTCTGTGTGGTTATGGTATAGAATAAAACATGCTTCTGACTGAATGCAGAACAAGAGTAAGTCACCTGCATAGGTGAATTTCTTCCAGCTGTTTCCACATATGGCCAGTGACCATGAATGCTGAATTGGAGGCAAGATCCTCCTTCTGTGGGAGAACACATGGTTTGCATGCAGAAGTTCCTAGATTCAATATAACACATTTCTGAGTGCAGCTGGATAAGATTGTTGTCTGTGTCCCTGTAAAGATAATCTTCATCTTTGTATTGATATAAGAGAGATTAATGATACAATCAATGGTAATGAAAACAACACTGAGTAGTTCATGTTAACATAATACAACTGACTGGCTCCTGTGAAAGGAGTTTTTAAGGGGAGCACTATACTCTTCCCTATCTTTCTTTTCCTGATGTAGTTAAATTGCCTTTTGCTTAGTTGTGGCTTTAATATGGTAATCACTTTAGTTATGTTTTAATATTATAATTTATTGACCAAAATCTAAGAGCTCTTCCAAGCTCAGACTCAGTTGTTGAATGACAAATCAACACTTATATAAATCCCTTTAATTCAGTGGTTCTACTTTAGATGGGCCTAGTAACTGGATTCCAGCCATAGTGTTTTTATTGTACCTGTTTTGTTTTTTCCCCAACATGGTAAACCACCTTGGGCATCACTGCTGGGACAAAGGTGGGATATAAAGCAATTAATTGAATGAATACGTACACAAATACAGTAGTCTCTTTTCATAGGTTCTCGTGTTGGAACATGTTTTTTGTGATGTAAATTGGTAGCTGATGCCTAGAGTATTATAATATTTTTCTGAAGTTATTCAAAAAGGGAAAAAAAAAAAAGGAAAAGAAATAAGAATATATTCTCCACACCATTTGTACTGAAAAAATAATGGTAGATATACATTGGAGGACCTTTTTGAATCATGGTAGATAAATAGCTTGCTCTCAGTAAAATAATCCAAATGAACCTAATCCTTCAGCTTTGCTTCTTTTGCCTTTCCTTCTTTGAGTCATGCTTGTAATTGAAGCTACATGTATGCTACCAATAAATGGATTCAACTACACTTGCAAAAGCCAGAGTCTTTGATATTTTGATCTGAAAGTGGTTTCCCTTTACAAGAACATGCCATTTCCTTCCTTTAATGAAGGACAAAATCACTTAAGTGGAAGAATTTTGATCTGGAAGCCTGTGTACATTTAAATCATGACAGAATTATGAATAAGTGCTGTTACTGCAGGCCAAAACTGGATACATTTTGTTGGTAATCCTCCTCTCCAATCAGCACCTCACTTAAAAGTCTAACCTGGGCTGTGGCCACACTGCAAAATAATGCAATTTGACACCGCTTTAACTGCCATGGCACATCCTAGAGAATCCTGGGATTTGTAGTGTAATATGGCACTAACACCCTTTGACAGGAAAGGTTAGTGTCATATCTAGGGTTGCCATAATTCTGGACCTCCAAACTGGGACAAATGTAGGACAAAAGTAGGACAAATTTTTCAAATGTAGGACACATTCTTTAAAAAATGGAGGACGTGCAAAAAATTGATGATTTTTTTAAAAATGTTAATATAAATGCAGGTTTCTTAGGCATGATCAAAATGGAGGACATTTTGGCATTGTTCCTAGACAGATGGCAGGAATGTACTTCCCTATCTGGCTAACCTCCCCCCCCCATTCCAAACAGCATATTTGGGCATTGAAGAGGAGGAAGAGTGGAAAAGGCAGAGGAGGAGGAAGAAGATGAAGAAGAGGAGGAAAAGGAGGAAGAAGGAAGAGGAAGAAGGGGAGGAAGAAGGGGAGGAGGAGGAGGAGAAGAAGAGATGGAGAAGAAGAGGAGGAGAAAGAAGATGAAGAACAGGAGGAAAAGGAGGAAGAAGAAGAGGAGGAGGAGAAAGAGGAAAGGCTCTTTCCCTTGCCTGGCTGCCTCCGTCGCCAACGGAGGAAGCCAGGCAAGGAAATGGGGCCTCGCTGAAGCCAAGCCCCAAACCCCTGCTTGGCTGCCTCCGTCGCCGTTTTGCCCCCACCCCCGGGATTTCTCCCCCCCCCTCCCGAGACGGAGGCAGCCAGGCAGAGGTTTGGGGCTTGGCTTCAGCCATCCTCCAAGCCCCAGCCAAGCCTGGAGGACTCGCTGGGGGGGGAGTCCCTGGGGCGGGGCCAAACCGGGGCGGGATCGTGCGGACCCGCCCCAAATCGGGAAAGTCCCGCCCCCAGGCGGGATATGGGAAGCCTAGTCATATTACACTACAAATCCCAGGATTCCATAGAATGGAGCCATGGCAGTTAAAGTGGGGTCAAACTGCATTAATTCTGCAGTGTAGATGAAGTATTTCTGCAGTTTAGATGCAGTATAGATGTAGATACAGCCTCTGTTATTAAAGGCAAAGATGGTGAGTGGAAGTTTGGGACTTCAAAGTTTCACCTGGAGAACTTCAAATGGTTGGGATCTGTTGCCTGAATCTCTTGATAAAATAAATAAATTTCAACCATGAGATCAAGAGAGGGATCCAGATGTACAACTGATTCCACAATATGGACTACATGTGTATTCTGTCTTGCACCACTGCATGGGCAATCAAATTCATTGAAACTATAGGCACATCTACACAGTAGAAATAATGCAGTTTGATGCCACTTTAAGTGCTGTAGCTCCATCTTCTGGAATCCTGGGATTTGTGATTTTATAAGATCATGGCCTTCTCTGCCAAAGAGTGAGGTTTATCAGACGCGAGTTTTTGGCGATTTCCCCCACCTATCGCGCAATGTTAGCGTCACGAACATTGCGCAATAACGCAAAAGCGCGATGTTCTTCCAGACGCCATTCATTTCTATGGGAGCCCGTTGCGCAACGCTCCCGTAGTTTAAGCGTCATTCCTCCCCCTTTTGGGCATTGCGGGTAAAAGTGGAAGCCAGGCCATGGTCTCCCATTATCTTGCGAAATGTGTTGCGAAATGGTTTGGTGTAGTAGGCAGCAGCGCAACGTAACACTAAAGTTACTGATCGCAAAGTTCCCATGATGTTGGGCTGCTTTTTGACCCCATTCCCTTCCGGTGGCCTTCATTCCTTTCCCCCCAGGGAAGGGGAGGTGGCTCTGTCTTGCATGAACACATAGGAGGCTTCCAATATAAGGAACCCCCAGGGTCATCCACTCCAGCACCTGGGAGGCTGCCCCATTCCTCTTTCCTGCATGGACACCTGGGATGCTGCAAACAAAAGGGGTCCCTAGGGGTCATCCATTCCAGCCCCATTCCTCTGCCCTGCAAGAACACCTAGGATGCTAGAAATTTAAGGGTCCCCTTCTGCCTGCCACCAATCCCATCATCCACTGCCTTTCCCCAGGGGCCCATCTGCACCTTCCCTTCTGCCTGCCACCAATCCCATCATCCACTGCCTTTCCCCTGGGGCCCATCTGCACCTCCCCTTCTGCCTGCCACCAATCCCACCATCCACTGCCTTTCCCCAGGGGCCCATCTGCACCTTTCCATTCTGCCTGCCACCAATCCCGTCATCCACTGCCTTCTCCTAGGCCCCCTATCTGCCCCCATTATTTGACCTGCCACCAATCCCATCATCCACTGCCTTCTCCTATGCCCCCCTATCTGCCCCCATTATTTGACCTGCCACCAATCCCATCATCCACTGCCTTCTCCTATGCCCCCCTATCTGCCCCCATTATTTGACCTGCCACCAATCCCATCATCCACTGCCTTCTCCTATGCCCCCCTATCTGCCCCCATTATTTGACCTGCCACCAATCCCATCATCCACTGCC
>NC_056522.1:219256232-219326228 GCF_019175285.1 Sceloporus undulatus
GCCACCAATCCCATCATCCACTGCCTTTCCCCAGGGGCCCATCTGCACCTCCTCTTCTGCCTGCCACTGATTTCATCATCCACTGCCTTTCCCCAGGGGCCCATCTGCACCTTTCCATTCTGCCTGCCACCGATCCCATCATCCACTGCCTTCTCCTAGGCCCCCTATCTGTCCCCCTAATTCGACCTGCAGCCCTCCCAGAGAAAGCCCTTGGACAAGTCACACTCTCTCAGCCTCATAGGATGGAAATGGTGAACCCCATGTGAACAATCCTCCCACAGCTAGCATGTGCATATATATGATTGCTCATAGCGATCATATATATGCACACACTGTAGGTGAAAACAGGAAACAGGAAACTGGAAGGGGCTTCTCCACTTTCCCCTCTCCCCACCCCCGGAAGCAAAAAGGTCAGGATGCCACCAAAACTTCCAAGGCGCATGCGCAAATATGTTGTTGCGAAATGCGAAAGACAAAAGGAAGGCGTGAGTGTAGTAAATAGTTCCGCAATGCATGATTTCGCATCACGGAAATCGCAACTTTCGCGCAACGTTGCGCTATTGTAGCGCTAACATAACGTTACGGATGAATGACGGAAAAGCAAGCAATATGGTAAGACATCACGCGAAATAGTCATTTCGCAACGTTCTTTACACTTCCTTAGCACAATTGCAGGGTCCAAAACCTGAGTCTGATAAACTCGCTGGTGCCTCAAGACTACAAAGCCTAGGATTCTGTAGGATGGAGCCATGGCAGTTAAAGTTGTGTCAAACTGTATTATTTCTACGGTTTAGATACACCTTATGCTAGGGGAAGTTTTGGTTTTGTTTTGTTTTGCACAGTGCACTGCATCACATTCAGTCTAGGCCTAAATATGTTTCATTTTCTTGTGAAACACCCATGCCAAACACCAGAGAAACCAGCCACAAGCTGTATCAAAGGGACATTCTTCTGCTTTGATTCCAGGGCATATAACCTTCACATGGTTCCTCAGATTAAAATAGTATTTCTGTAAAGTTAAGAATCTGTTTACCTTGTGGGCCATATGTAGGCATTCCTATGGGGGGGGGGTGTATTTTTTTTACTGCAATCAAGTTAAAGATGTTATGCATTGCTTATTGCTCTTTCTTTTGTATGAAGGCCCAGAGAGTAAATATATGTTAGTCTGATGAAATGCTACAAGAGACTGTGGAAAATAATCAGAAACAAACTGATATCATCTATGTGCTAGCATTATTGGATGTGGCCTACAGAAATTTTTGTATTTCTTTTATTAATTATTTCAGAATTTAAACTTTTTAATTTTAAAGAATGGTCCACATACCTGCTGCACAGAGAATTTGTTATAATACTGTCATGAATTGTCAGTATCACCACTTCCCCTTTTCCCCCTCAGCTATCTTGTGGTACCAGATCCCCAGCAGCATGCATTGGTACCACAGTTGCTCACTATGATTATCCAGTGATCCCAGTTAACCACAAATCTTCACTTTCCTTTATAGCTGTTATAGTCAGGGAAAGGGCACACATATTGCCTATTAGTTCAGTTTGTTGAGGAGATAAATAAAAGATACATAGGTGGCTATTGTCTTAATAATAATTAGAAGCGATGTTGCCAAACTACAAAGTCATCGGGTGTGAAAAATGCCTTAATGATCAGTTATATTGCAGATTTAGTGCAAATTGTCTCCAATTTTCTTCTGCAGCTCACATTACAGAACTTTAGCCTTCACGTTTTCAGAATGTGATTTTAGGTCACAATCCCATGCATATTTACTGGTGAGCAAGCCCCATTGAACACAGCATGACTTGCTTCTGAGTAAAAGATGGTGTAGGATTGCACACTTAGCACAAATCTATTTCCTCCACTCCATGATACTTGGACTCAGATTTTAAAAAATGACATTTTAAGGAAATAGGAGATGGTGCAGCCAATATTATGAGCCTGTTAAAGTGGTTGTAAAATTGTGATAATGTTGTACTACATTTATGATTATTCTAGAGAAGTAGCCAGCAATAGAAAGTCAATCTCCATAGTATTTTTATCTCCATAGTACTCACTGACGGTAGGGAAACATAGCCCAACAGTAACATTGTCAAATGGTTACTGGCATACTGTATATCAGATCGGCACAACATGCAGCCCGGGGGCCACATGTGGATTTTGGGCAGCCTGTAAGGATGTGGAATGATGTCAGTGCTCCTCCACCACTCGGCCTCCTCCTGAGAGGGACATGTGGACAAGGAAAAGAAAGGGCAAATGCTCACACTGCAAGGCTCCTTTGCCACTTGGCCATCTCCTGAGGAGATGGCCATGTGGAAGAGGAGCAGGACAGGCAAACACCTGCCCTGCAAGGCTCCTTTGCTGCTTGGCTTTTTCCCAAGGATTATTGGACTTCAGTTGGATTTGATGCTGAGTAGATGGGGAAAGGAATGAAAACATTCCAGGACAGTAGGTAGGAATCTGCCTCAACAATGAATAGAGAAAAAAAGGACTTTTTTTTTCTTACCAGACCAAGTTGTATCTCCTTTTTTTAATCTTAAGAGGGGAACAGGCTTGGAGGAGGGGAGTTCGAATACCTTGAAAGACAATGCCCAAGATTCTAGATATCATGCATCTTTTAATATGCTTGGGCTAGTTGGTGAGGCAGATTTATCTGCTATCTCATTGGCCTGTTACAGACTGCCAAAATAAAGCTGCTTCGGGTCTCTTTGGAGGTATGCTGTTTAAATGATGAATGCATCCTAAGAATCCGGAAGCTGCACCAAAGCTGCACTCCAGTGCTTAGGAAGGGAGTGTGGCTTTGACGCGACCTCTGGACTCTTAGGACCCATGCATCATTTAAATAGCATAGCTCCAAAGAGACTTGAAGCAGCTTTATTTTGGCAGTCTCTCTGTTTTGGTGTTATGCCTGCTCAGTGAAGGGTTGTGAAGGCAGCTGTTCTTGCACATATGGCCACAACAGTAGTGGCTAGAATGGAATACCACTCTTTCCTAGCTCAACCTTATTACATTACTTACATACTGCAGACCCACTATTTTATGCCAATACTGAAAGTCAGTGTTTCTTTAGCCCTCAGTCACTGCTGCCACTAAAAATTTTTACATCTGCTCAAAGGGCAAGGAGAAAGGGGAGAGTGAGTGAGTGAGTGAATGAGTGTAAAAAAATTTTTTTTTTACAAAGGAAGTTGTTTGGTTATTGATGTATACTTGTATATGAACACTGACGCTGCTTTTCTTACAATGGTGTTGTGATCATTGTGGACTCTTCCTGCCCCACTGTCTGGGTTGGTGTAGCATCCAAGGTCAGATAGGATCTGCTGTCTTTAGGTTATTTAGGCCCTAAGTCTTGCAATAGCCACTGGGAGAGGAAAGACCTTTGAAAATAATCACAGATTCAGAACAGAAACTACACTAAATTTTTGTACAGGATCCTGAAGTCACTTATACAGAAGTTAGCCATGCCAATATATATCCATACAATCATGTTGATCCCTCATGGATGACTAATGGCTTTATATTCACAGTGTCTGCATTACAAACAATTGCATTTGAGCCAGTGAAGCTAAGGCGAAATCACTGAAAGCCTGAATTGTCTGACCTGAGGGTATGGTTTCACAAATGCAAGCCATCATTTAATATTACAGGATTCTAGCAGTCACTAGATACCTGAAGGTATGAATTAAAAAAAAAATCTCCTCTATTTATAGCTCAACTTTTAGTCCTAGGAGGCCATCAAGGCATTGACATCAAATATGTAGAATAACAATTTCCCTTCCCTCCATCTCACCCTGCAGTAGAGCAGCAACAAGTACAAAGATATCAGTCTTTGAAAGGATTATGAAAATCACACATGCATCAAGAAAGGAAATGCTAATGCAAACATAAAATATGAGTTTCATATAATTCATGATGGTAGTTAATAATAGCAGCACATGAAACATTGTCCTTTATAAAATGGTTTCTATAGCAACAGCAAATAATTGCTTGAATCGGGCTGGTTCATCTTTGCTCACTTGCACAGAACAAGGTGGAACATCACAGAAGTCAGAATTCTTTAATCAATATGCTTTCTTAGAGTAAGCATGACCTGCCTTTCTTTAATATAAACACATGCATATCATTGCCCAAATTAATCAGTTTATGTAATTCCTTGTATTTTCACAGACAACTGTTTTGGCCAATAGAGTTTCTTGTTCAAAATTAAGCTAACCTCCAGGGAGCCAGGTACAGCTGTCAAAAACCAGAATCTTATATCAGTGTACGGTTTGTTTTTTTTTTTTTTTGGGTTGTTGCACAAGAAGTACCTACTTGAACAATGACCCCCCCCTTTTTCTCAAAACTCAAGCACAGATAGATGATATTGGAAGGCTCTTCATGACAAATTGGTGGCATGGGAGGTGGGTTCATGGATGCCACCTGGCTTTAGACATGCAACTGGAGAGAAAAAAGCAATAGTTTTTGCTCTTCTGAACCTCCAGCACACTACATCTGACACATGGATGGCCCAAAGGAAGTTACTCTGGCAGGGATTTATGCTCTGCCAGTGCTCAAACAGGATTTTGCCCTACGGTTTGTTAGAGAATAAGTGGATGAAAAATCAAGTGACAGACTGAAAGAATTATTCTTTTTCAACTTTTTACTGAAGCGTTTTTTCAGGACTTTAAAAAAAATCAGTACGTACATGAGATATTCATAATAATATGAATAAAAAGATGTTTCCTTCCAAACCACAGCTAGCATGTGAAAGCATCTCTGGGGAACATAAACAGGTACAGGGGTCTGCCTGTGGGAAGATGAGAAAAGGGAATATACAGAGAGTTGCATGCATGGAGGGAACTTAATTGAGATAGAAAAAACATTAGAAAATATCCCGAACAGAAAATGTGTTTCTCCATTGTTGAGAAAGCCGGTTGAGGAAAATCTTGGACTGACAAGGATTTCACAATTCAAGACTTATTTTGTACAAGATTTTCACATGGTATTTTTGCACAGAAAATAGCATTTCCCATGGGGTGTGTTTGTGTGTGGAAGCACATGCAAAATTAATTCAGACAAAATTCCAGTTCAGTAAACAGCTTTTCTGTTTAGTAAGCAGCTTTCTCTGCAGAGAAAATAATATGGCATGAAATTTTTTTTTGTTTGTTTTTGTTTTCAATAGTTCAGATAGGATGTTGTCACAGAAAGGGCTGTTCGACAGTGGAGCACACTCCCTCGGAGTGTAGTGGAGTCTCCTTCCTTGGAAGTCTTTAAGCAGAGGCTGGATGGCCATATTTTGGGGATGCTTTGATAGAGAGTTCCTGCATGGCAGGGGGTTGGACTGGATGGCCCTTGCAGTCTCTTCCAACTCTATGATTCTAAAAGTTTTGCCAAGTTTTAATTTAGAAATCAGAAGGCGTATTTTCTTTTCAGAAACTGGGGGTCACTTTGGTAGATTACTTGTGTCAAACCAGGAAGTTGGATGGTAAATCTCACCAGAGGTGAAGATGGTATAGAAATATGTTTCCCAACGATTTGGGAAAATGAGGTAATCTACATTTGATATTGGGCATGAAAATAATATAGTATGGCATGGGTGAGAATTTTATTTGAGTTCACTTTTCCATCAGAATATGGAGCCATAGAGCCACACATCTATAATTTTCTATTTGTCTCTTGAATAAACCCTGAAATAAAGGGTGGTAGCATTGTTTGACTCAGAGTATACAGGCTGCATCTTCACTGCAGAAATAATCCAGTTTGAGGCCACTTTAACTGGCATGATCCTGGAAACTGTAGTTTTGTAAGATGTTTAGCCTTCTCTGTCAAAGAGCTCTGGTGCCACAAAGTCTACAATTCCCTGAATCCCCTAGGGTTAAAGTGGTGTCAAACTGGATTATTTTTGCAATGTGGATGCAGCTACAGTTATTCTTCTTGTGCTATCTTGTCCACAGGTGATGACAAGCAAGCCCTCTTAATGCTGCTGTGGATTTACCTGTAATGTCAGCAATAGGTTTACAACAAAGAGCAGTTTCACACTGAAAGTTTTGAACAATCATTATTAAGTTCTCTCATAAAAAGTGTGAAATCTGGAGTCATGGAAATTTCATTAATATCTTGGGGGCTGTGCAAAAGAACCACAAGGAAACACCATCAAGAACATGTACTTCAAATAATATACCTTGCCTTTCATAACGGAATTCTTTAACAATGCATAATTGCATTTAGCCATTTTAAACTGTTCAAAAAATATTTTGGGGAAAACAGCTTAGTTAAATTTAGGATAATCATATGCAAGTACATGCCCTTCAAAAGCCACAATGAAAAAATATTTCTAATAGATGGTTGTGATGTCTAATGTTTTCCAAATGCCATGACTAAATCATTTGGAACGTCCTACTAGTTATTCAAGTGGCAGGTGGTGTGTGGGTAGTTGGTTTACAGAGAAGCAGCAGCAGTAGTTAGAAAAGCATGACAGAGAGTGAAATTAAAAATGAGATAGTTTTTATTACTTCAAATCAATAATCATAATCATATGTCTTGGTGAAGTAATATTATAACCTGGCTAAGAGACATGAAGTCTTATACACATATTCTAGAATACTGTACTGCTAAGAATAAATATCAATGAAATAAACCAATGCACAACATTTCTGTAGTTATGCAGTTTGTATAAGATACTTGTAAGATTTAGAAATCATGACTAATACATTTTGTGTGCTTAGGATTCTGAATAAAGTCCTGGATTCAAGTATCCTCATGGACAGGGGTGGGTTACTCATATCCTACCTGGGACTGGAACCAATGTATTAACTTTAATTACATTCATGATTGCATTGGAGGAGAAATATGGGCTAGAATGTAAAGTGCTTTTCCACAGCAAAGTTGTATTTAAATGTGGTGGAATTTTCATAGGGACAATATGGGGCTGGTAACATTTCATTTTCTACATTGTTCCCTCCTTCAGCATCTTCCATGCCATCGTCATCAGATTTTTTTTTTCATTCCATGGTGGGTGGGAAAGTAGTGAGCAATGTAAAATGCAATGGGAGGAAAGAACAAGATGGAGAAAGGATCAAGAAGTCAAAGCCTTGGTGGTGTAGTAGAGGCATACCCAGGAAAGGAAGGGTTGTCTGTACAGGAAATGAAAGAGAAGAATCAGGAGCATGGACAGTTGACAGATGAGACAAGTGGTGCTTCGCAAACGATTTGTCGATGGGAGAAGAGCAGGACACCTCAGTGACACTTCAGAAGTGTGACTGGCTTCTGTCTTGGAAAGACATGGAGGTAAAAGATGAGAGAGACAACTCTGGACAAAAATAGAGAGAATAATGGAAGCAGAAAATGGAAGAAACATATGGATGAGAGAAGATGGCAAAATAGAAGCACGTGGAAGAGAGGGAAAAGACAAAACAGATGGTCAGCAGGAAAGACACAGGGTCTGGAGAAAAGTGAGATCTTACAAGAAAGAGTGGAAATACATGGAGACTGGAGAAGAAACAGAATTAGAACTTACAAGAAAGAGAGAGTGGAAAAGCATGGAGAAGAAATAGAGTAACATTTTACAAGAAAGAGAGAGTGGAGAGACAAGAGAAAAAAAGTAAATAAGTCAGGGAGAAAAAGGAAAAGAAAGATTCAAAGTTTGCCGAACTAAAAAAAAAAGGATTCATTAAATCAGGAAGCATATAACACTTATGTGATATGATTAATCCCTAATTTTCCAGTCAGCTATTTTTTAGCTAGAAGTAGAAAACACTATTGCTATTTTAAAATTTTAGGTTTTAAGTTTAAAGTTTTCAGATAGATATGCTCAATCTCAAAGTTTTAAAAAGCACTTTTCCTTCCAAACAATAAAATTATTTGGTTATTATTAAATTAACTTTTGATTTTGTGGGGATTAAGGAAATTTTTAGTATTAATTATTATGTGACTTTGGGTAAGTCATACACTCTCAGACTCAGGGAAGGCAATGGCAAACCTCTTGTGAACAAATCTGATCAAGAGACCCCTGTGATAGGTTCACCTTACGGTTGCCATAAGTTGAAAATGACTTGAAGGCACACAGCAACAACAACGGATGTCTCACGAAGTGACACAGAGAGATAAATGTTCAACATGCACAAACCAGGAAGCTTTATGAACTATTAGTACAAATGGGCTAAGCATCAAAGTTGTATCACCTTCCAGACTTTTGGAATGTTTCTGATACCTGAGTTTTGTTTTATTCTATCTACAAATTAAGCTGTTTTAGAACCTATAGTACATGTATCTCAAGAATCAGCTAAAGTTACTTGGAAGAACTTTTTTGTGCTCTTCAGGATTTTCAAATACAAAGTGAGGTGCATGTGGCGACTCATCTCATCTGTCTACTAGTTTTGCCATCACTCATTCTATTTCTATTGCTATGAAAAGACAATGTGTCCTTAATTTGTCAAAAGCTGCTTGCACGCCATGTTTTATTTAAGTGTCAGCTTACTTTTATGTATTCAGACATTGACTCAAAGCCTGGGGCCAGGTAGTCACATCACTCCACCATTTTGGGAACCCCAGCAACCTCATTCTTTCCTTTGCCATGAGGGCAATGTGAGATGAGCCCCCTAATCCAATCCAGGTTAATGCTTCCAAAATCCAGATTAATTCTATCATGGGAAGGAGTTGCAGCAGCGATTTTCCCCCAAAAGTCCATCTCTCCATTTCTTATGTCAGTCTAATGCTTAGCACACAAATAAAGCACCTGCCCAAGAGCTTGGACAAATGATTTTTTGAAAAACATTTCTCAGAATCCTGCCGCCAGCATGACTACTGGCTGACTGGAGAACAATTTTTACAAGCTCTGGTCTATACAGACAGTAGAGTGATCATGGACAGGTTGAAGAAGGAGGTACTGTCTCTTCCCTACTATACATGTTTATTGTCTAAATTTGTCTTCAAGAATGGACTAAAATTCTTGGCTATCCAAACTTCTACATTTGTGATGTGGGGGAATGAACTGACCATCACATGTTTTAAATGATAACTGGGGGAAAAAAAGGTTAAAAAGAAATGATTAGCCTTTGTTAAGTGACTAAGACAAAAATCACCATCTGCACAATTTAGCTTTTATGTATAAAAGTTTGGGTTCAATATGTTTTTTTCCAGTGACCTGAAACAAAGAAGAAAAGCAACAATGATCACACACATGGCTAATTTTGTTATTTTAAAAATGTGAATAATGTGAATGTGATTCCTCGCCCTCCTATCCATCCTCATGTTCAAATTTATACACCTTTTCACATTTCAGTTCACTCATGCTCTTTTCCATTTGGATGGGCTACACAGAGACAATGTTTTCCATTCTACTTAAACAATTAGTAATGGCTTATTACTTTGTTTGAGCAATTTTAAATGTCAGCTCCCTTCCATTTGCTAATCTCAAAAATCTGGGGGGAAAAAACTTTTCAGGTTCTTAAACATTGTGCAGTAGGAAACATGCAAAACTTTTGTGTACCCAATTGAATAATAGGTATTTGGACAAGCTGATTGTCCTCGTTATGAAACTATTTGATTTAGTGGAAGTTCTGGGACTATTTCTGAATATTTATATACGTACCACATTTCCACCTTGCTATTCCTCTAAGGTGGTTTAAACAATGCACATTTTAGCTAAGGAAATACTAGAACTTTTCAGATTTATCTCTTTACTCCAACACTAGTTCACTGCAGAAACTTGATTGCAGTGGATTTGAGCACGATTATTATACTCATACAATAATAGTAATAGTGGTAGTGGTAAATAATAATATTACAGTAATAGTAATAATAATATACTAACAAGATCATTGTACACATACATTCATACTGGTACTTACTTTCTATTGGCATCCAATCCTATGAGGAAGCTGATTCTATATGTGTATTCAGGCACTTACAAAGTGCACTGAAGCAAAAGACAAAGAGAAGATCATGCTATCTCCTCCTCTGTTTCCATTCCCATCACTCTTCTCACATGGAGAGGTATAAACCTAAGAGGAAACTTCTGCTATTGAAGAAGACTCTCCCCACAGCTGGAACACAGATTTAATATTAACTGCCGTCAGGTCAACTACAATTTACAGAGATCCTATAAATGAGAAATCTCCAAGTCATCCTGTCATTAAAAGCACCATTCAAGTCTGTGGCTTCCTTGACTGAATCTATCCGTCTGCAATGTGATCTCCCTTTTCTCCTACTGCCTTCCACCTTGACAAGCACTACTGTCCTGTCTAGTCTGTCATGTCTTCTCATGATGCAAACCTAAGCCCAAAGTACGACAATCTCAATTTAGTCATTTTGGCATCCAGAGAGAGTTCAGGCCTGATTTTCTCTGGGACCCATTTATTATCTTTTATCAATCCAGGGTATTGATAGAACTCTTCTCCAGCACCACACCTCAAATGAGTTGATTATCTTCCTATCAGCTTTCTTCACTGTCCAGCTCTAATAACCATACATAGAAATTGGAAATAAAAATGGCATGGACAATCTTGACTTTGATATTCAATGATATATCTTTACAATCTATGAGGATCTTGTCTAGTTCCTTCATAATTGCCGTTTCAAGTCCTAGGACCTTATCACATGGAGGCACATACCGTGGGTAAAACGTTCCTGAACTGTTGCAGAAGCACGAAGGTGTGATTGTCTGTCACACTTCTCAAACATCATTGAGGTGACCCGCTTCTCTCCCATCGATGAAGCGTTAATAGAGAAGCCATTTTTTGAATAAAGGGATATCCCATTATTCAAAAAATGGCTTCTCCATGAACGGTTTGACAATGGAAGAAAAGAGGGTTGCCTCAATGACATTTGAGAAGCATGACAGACGATCACACCTTCATGCTTCTGCAACTGTTCAGGGACATTTTACCCATGGTAAGGCTCCATGTGATAAGCCCCATAGACTTCTTCTGATTTCTTGACTGCAGTTTTCGTTCTGATTAATGACTGAATTGAGGTATAGGAAATTTTTGACTAACTCAGTGTCTTCACTGTCTACTTTAAAGTTATGGTCAGTGGTCATTAGTTTTGTTTTCTTTATGTTAAACTTTAAATCTGTCTTTGCACTTTCTTCCTTAACATCTTCAAAAACAAACCTTCTTCTGAGGTTGAGAGAGTATGACTTGCCAGAAAGTCACTTTAGCTTTTTTCCAGTTTATGATATTAGAAGTTCATTGTCTGTGCCACAACCTGCTCCTCATCTTGTTTTTGAAGAGTGAATGGAAGTTTTCCATCTTCGGCTTCCAATTATGTAGGCTATCTGATTTCTGTATCGGCCAACTGGTGATGTCCATGTATACAGTCATGTCTTCATTTGCCTAACTAACTAACAATGTCTAACTAATTAACAATGTATTTGGCTTAACAAAATTCAACCAGTCATTCTCCTGCTTCATTTCTTGATCCTAAGCCAAATTCTCTTACAATACTGTATTTGATTCTGGTCTATTTCTGCTGCCGCCCAGTATTTGTTTGGCACATTTACTAGTTACTTAGTAAATACCTGATTGACATGGGAGACCCTACCAGCAGCACAGCTACCAGCAGCATAGCCTCTTGTTTCAGTTGGGCATGTGATCCCACCATCAAAGTAGTGCTATGGTGTGATTGGAACTCATACACCATGAAAATCAAGGTTCCCTATTGCATAGTAAGCCATGCTCTGCACATAGCAAAAGGAGCAGAAGGAGCAGAGGTGTCCAAAGGAGGGCGACAAAAATGGTGAATTGTCTGGAAACCATGCCCTATGAGGAACGACTTAGGGAGCTGGGGATGTTTAGCCTGGAGAAAAGAAGGTTAAGAGGTGATATGATAGCCCTGTTTAAATATTTGAAAGGATGTCATATTGAGGAGGGAGCAAGCTTGTTTTCTGCTGCTCCAGAGAACAGGACCCGGAACAATGGATGCAAGCTGCAGGAAAAGAGATTTCACCTGAACATTAGGAGGAAATTCCTGACAGTAAGGGCTGTTCGACAGTGGAATGCACTCCCTCGGAGGGTGATAGAGTCTCCTTCCTTGGAGGTCTTTAAACAGAGGCTGGATGGCCATCTGTCAGGGATGCTTTGATTTGGATTTCCTGCATGGCAGAGGGTTGGACTGGATGGCCCTAGTGGTCTCTTCCAACTCTATGATTCTATGATTCTATGACTCCTATTCATGTTTGTTTGTCCCATGAGGAGATTGATAGAATTGGAGACTGAGGGTTGGGAGCTAGTTGTCTCTCCCTGTTTTCATGCTGATTCACCACACATTCCAGGCACATTGGTAGGCTTGAGTTATCTATCGATTTCATCACCAACATATCTGCTTTGTTCTCTTTTTCAAAAGCGGTGAATTTCTCTTAGCATTTATTTTAAATACTTCTAACCTTTTGTGTTTTTTTTAAATCACAGATTATTTTGAAAACAGGCAATAGGACATAACAGATTTATGAATCAAAACATGTATTTGCTCTCTTACCATCACCTATGGAATGTCTGTGGCAATATGACATGAGGATCTTGAAGAACAGATTAACAGCAAGACACCTGTACATTCTCCTCATCTTACTCAAAGGCTTGCCCATTGCTGCATCCTTGATGGCTGAAAGTCAGTTTCAATAAAATGCCTTTTATTAAACAAAGAAGGGGCACTTTACTGATACTGAGCTTCAATCTTTATTTAAGCTTTGGCATTGAATCATTTGAGTGAACTGCAGTGAAGCCTTTGTGTGGACATCTCTCTGTCAATCAGTTCTTCAGGATTCTTGCATTACTTTGCCAGCTGCAGACAGGGACCAACTGCTTTTCATCATCCACATGTTAACACCATTCATGGAGTCACTGACATTGTGTGCTACATTGTGCATTGTGGTAAGTGTCAGAATGATATGATAGAAATGTGGCGGGTGAATCTTACAGATTTAGAATGCAAAAGTGATTACACAGTAGATAAAAGAGAGAAGTTCAAGAAAATGTTCTCATCTGGAATGTGATGTTTAGCAATGTTATCTAAAACCTAAATCCTGCCAAAGAAAGAGGCATAATCATTGTCATCATTAGAGTGGGTGTATTGGAGAAAATAAAGTGGTTCTGCTGATCAGTCCATATGTAATTTTGTCAGAGCTTGCCCACTGCATTCTAAAAAAAAAAACATTGCAATAGCCATGAAAATTCATAACATTTTCTGGCAAACAAATTGTCACATAGCTTTTTACATATTGCTTACCTATCCATACTTCCTTTAGGAGTATGCATCAAGTAAGTTAAGGGAATGGAGGCATGCCAGACATCAGAAAACCTCAGCTGACTCTTCTCAGAAATGCTAGAGTCTGATAAAGACAGCCAGCATAGTGTAGTATTTTGAATTAGAACTATGGGATATCAGGGTTTGAATCTATGCTTAGCCATGGTGGAAACCCCTGGGTGACCTTGGGCAAGTCACACTCTCTCAGCCTTAGAGGAAGACAGTGACAAAACTCTTTTTAATAAATCTGGCCAAGAAAGCCCTAGGTGATGGTCATCATAATTCAGATTAAGCATGAAGGCACAGGAGTCCGAGATGTTGAGATCTCTGTGCTCCTTTCTCCCTGCTATCCCAATGTCATTGGTTACAATGATGATTATAACCTGAAACCTCCCTAGAAGCAAAGCTGACTAAACTGAGGCTGTCGTACTTTGGACATATGAGATGATGTGACTCACTGGAAAAGTTATTCACTGGAGTGATAGAGCATCTACTTAGTTACTTCTGTGTAACTAAATAATGTCTTCTGGCTTGACCCTTCAAGACGACCTAACAGCCAACAGCCAGATCAGGCAAAGGAGATCAGTTACAACTTCTGATTAGGGCTCAAGGAGCATGATATTACAGTGGTGCCTCGGGTTATGAAATTAATTCGTTCCGCCATTCCTTTCGTAACCTGAAAATTTCGTAACCCGAAACACTTTTCCGTTAGCACTGGAAAGCCTATAGCTGCACTTTGCAGCATTTGAATTTCGCGCCGAAATGAATTTCGTAACCCGAAAAATATTTCGTAACCCGAAACAGTTTTTGCCAATCCAACTTTTTCGTATCCCGGAAATTTCGTAACCCGATCATTTCGTATCCCGAGGCACCACTGTACTACCTTCCTCCCATAAACAAGTAAGGATGTGACAATGACTTATGACAGGGGCTCTGTCACAAGATTCAACTGCTGGTGAGAAATTGGTGGAAATCTCATTCTCCTTGAGCCCCAGTCAGAAGCTGAAGAAACCCCTTTGACCAATCTGGTGGCTAGCTCTTCAACTGGACTGGATGGTGTTTGTGTAGGTTTTCAAGAATGCTTTATGACATAGTCTTAATGAAAACAGACTGGTTATGGATCCATAGCTGTAGGTTACGAATCTCTAATTGAAATACTGAATATCTGCCAATAATTCTTGTTAAAGTGGAAGGCAGTAGAAAAAGAAGGCGGCTATACTATAGCAATAGCAATAGCAAGTACATTTCTATACTGCTTATCAGTGCACTTAAGCACTCCCTTAGTGGTTTACAAAGTGTAAGCTAAAGGTAGATTTCTCTCTGACTCTACTGCCAAGATCCTGGTCCATGCCTTAGTGATCTCACGACTTGATTTCTGTAACATTCTTCTGGCAGGGCTTCCTCTTTCTCACCTCCGTCCTTTAATTTCTGTCCAGCATTCAGCTGCACGCATTATCACATCTGCCCACCGCTGTGACCATATCTCTCCTGTGTTGGCATCCCTTCACTGGCTCCCCCTCCCTTTCCACATTCAGTATAAGTTCCTGCTGTCCATATTTAAAGCCCTCCATGGGTTGGCCCCTCCTTACTTATCAGACCTTATTTCTCCTCACCTTCCCACTAGGGCCCTCCATTCTGGTAGTCAAGGTCTGCTGTCACAGCCCAGGATTTCCTCTGCCCCATCTTGGATTCGCCCCTTTTCACTCACTGCCCCTCACTCCTGGAACCTTCTTCCCCCCCGAACAAGAGCCATCACTTCTTTAACCAGCTTCAAAACGGAGTTGAAGACCGTCCTGTTCAGAATAGCGTTCCCAGGCCTTGCTTAATTGTCACTTGCCTCCCTGGATGAAGATTAACCATCCATTATGAAGCCAAGCCCTCCCTCCAGTCCACCTGCCTTGGTCCAGGCCTTGGAGGTAGAGAGGAACTGCTGGACCTCATCCCCTTCCCCACCACTACTCCCTTCTCCTTTTGTGTGGTGTCTTTTTAGATTGTAAGCCTGAGCGTTTTATAAATAAAGGTTAATAATAATAATAATAATAATAATAATAATAATAATAATAATAGATTAACTTCATCAAGTAAGCCACAGGCCTGAGTTTGCAAGTCCTGAGCAGGACAGTTGATGACTGAGGCTGTTAAAGGTCTCATGTATAGGGGGAAGTCATCTTGGTGGCAAACAACAACAACAATCGCACAACAATATGATTATTGTGTGTGTGGAGGGGGGAGAATTTCATACAATGAATGTAAAAGCCAATTCAGTGTGCCTGTAAGTGCCACTGGTTTGTGTATGTGCATGTGCTTATGCTTATCTTTTGACTTATGGCAACCCCATGAGTTTCATAGGTGAGAAATCCTCAGAGGTGATTCTGCCAGTTCCTTCCTCTGAAATACAGCCTACACCACCTATTATTTATTGGCGCTTTTCCATTCACGTACTAACTAGAGCTTGCCCTGCTTATGTGACTGATCCTGCTTAGCTTCCAAGATCAGATGGGGTCTGGTGTGTTTAAAGGCAGGGTTTGAAAATATTCTTTTTCCTTGGAAAGGTGTTTTTGGCTGGACTCCCATGTGTGAAAAGCAGCAGTTAGAAAAGTGAGAAAAGCAGAAGTCTCTTCCCCTCACCCCACCCCCAACTCCCCTATTCAATTAAGAGTTTAGAAAATTGAATTTCCAGACAGAAATATTTTCTCACTTGTTAAGTTTGGTGTTTTTATTTGACTTACAGACTCTATGGAAATGTGGTTGATGCTCATCCTGTAACGTCACTAGAGCACATATGCTGCAACATTACTACGGGCCCTAGTGATGCTCCTGACATGGCAATCCATTTCCAGGTCAGGAAATAGTATTTCCTGGTAGTCTCCCATGCAAACAATTAGCAAACTTGAACCTGCCTAACCTCTGAAACCAGATAAGATCAGTTTTGTTCAGAGTGGAATGTTAGAAAGGATTTTGTTTCTTAATGGCCATTAGTCCTGAAGACTCTCAGTCTTTCCAGTTGATTTTTCAGCTGTCCTGGTAGCATTTATTTCCTTTATGGGTACCACTGTACAGGGAACCCTCCCCACCATACACAGATTCCAGTACCTTGGTTTCAGATGGCTTTGTTTTACTTCTAAACTAGGCACTCAATCAGTCAATGATATTAAAGTGAATTAGACTATTTTATGTGCAGAAAAATGACACTATTTAGGAGGAAATACTTTTTTTTACTGTGTATATCAATGCAGGAAAACAAAACTGATGATGGTGATTAAAATAGTAGTTGCTGATGCGTCAAACTTAACCAGTCATTGTCCCACAATTCCTGATGTGTTTCCTTGAACATTCAAGAGTGCTAGCAGTCATTTCTAACTAAATCACTACTATTTTAAAGAACACACCAAAGTGTGGATTAACATTATCTTGTAGTTCCAGGATGATGATTATGATTGATGATAAAGTGAACATTTCAATCAAACAATCTAGGATCATTTTATTCAACTGTAGTAATCTCTGGAGATGCTCTTCCAACATCAGTATATTTTCCTGTAAAATAAAAATTGCTGTAAGATAACCAGACAGAAGCACATGGATCAATCATGGTATCATTTGGGGTCTCCTTGCTGGGATGTGATGGTGAGGTTCTTAATTGGTCTTTCAGTGATCCCCCCCCCCAGGAGACTGCTGTTATACTTCACCATTCATCCCACTTTCTCTACTCGGATGTGAAGGGACCAGGAGGCCTGCAGTGCAGGATGGACAATGATAAAAAAGCAGGAGGATAGGGAGCAGTCAAGTCTTCTCCAGGTGGCAGCTGCAGGAGCCTTTCTGCCTTTTGTTCTTAATATGCATGCCACAAAGGTTCAGCTAAAAAGTCTGGTTGAAACACTGTGGCTACCGTAATCTGGCTGCCCCTGTAATCTGGAGCAAGGCTGCTGTAACCTGCCCGGATTCCTTGTGATTGGGCAGGCTATACATTATTATTATTATTATTATTATTATTATTATTATTATTATTATTATTATTATGGGTTCGAGGATGAGGGTCCTCTCCACTGCAGGAGTCTCCCTAAATCCTCAAGACAGGGGGGATGTCTGCTGGAGCCCAGGCTAGAAAGAGACTAACCAGGGTAGGCATTTGCTGGTTTTGATGCCAAGGGGAACCTTAACCTTAGGAAGAGTAAAGAGTGAGAGAGTGAATTTTCCTGTCAGGCAAGTTAACTAGGCACACAGGAGGTATCATATCTGTCACTGAGATCACATGGCAGTGGATAAGTCAAGGCTGGCTCAAGCACAAACACCACCTCCTTACAATGCACAATCAGCAGGATTCATACCACTAGAAATAATGAATGAAAAGCAGCAATGTCATCAGCTTGGCCTGGCTGGATTTGTCCTCAGCAGCAACTGTGACTCTTCCTGTGTCAGCACTGCAATCCCTGACCTGCTCCCTTTTAGGGGGAGGAAGGTAGGAAGGCCAGTGTGTGGAGGAAAAGGCCTGGTGAAGTTAGTGGATATTGGGCAGGAAGAAGGAAGAAGGAAGGGAAGAGAAACCCCGAGTAGTGTTTTTTGGCTGGGCTGTTGATGTGTGCTACCTGGATCCCTAGGAGAGACCAAAAGAGAGGCTAAGACCCCATTGCAGTAGAAGCCTGTACTAGCAGATCATACTTCCCGGAGGATGCAGGGAAGAGAAACAATGTGAAAGGATGATTCAGTTTGCCATAGCCATTGTGTGGGTGCCTGGTAAGTAGGACTCAAGGTGACTAACATCTAGTTACAAACAAGGACCAACTAAAACATATCTGTTTAATTTGTTTTAAAAAAATACAAACAGCACAAGAATTAAAATAGCTTAAAACACAATTGAAACATCTTATATGTTATATGCTGTATCCAGTCCCTGTCCTAAAGACAACACAGTTTCCTTTCTGGCATGTGTGGATATACTCCTGAATAAGAACCAAGGACAGATTAAAGAGACCACCATACTACACTCTTATAATGCTGATATTCCACTTTTACTGCCCTGGCTGCCTCCTGGGCATTCTGGGATTAGCAGTTTAGAGAAAAGCATTTAGAATTCTCTGAGAACTTTTAGGGCTCACTGAACTACAAACCTCAGAATGCAACAAGAGGTAGCCAGAGCAATGATAGTGGAATAGCAACACTATAAGAGTGTAGTGTGCTAATCGTCAGCTTCTGCAAGATGACTCTGGCAGAAGATCTCTCACCATTGCTAATATTTGTTAATACTGCATAGAAGGAGACATGGTAAACCTTCTTTTGGAGATCTTTTACATGGAAAATACATGTTGAGACAAAATCAGAGATTGTCAAAAAGATAATGTCAGGATGCACTCAACAAGCTACTGGGGTAGAGTAGAGGACAATTACAAGCAATTCTGGGGTTGAAGGTGCACCTGGACTCAAGACAAAAGGAGGTTTGGCTGTTGATGTGCTCAGAGGTGTGTGGGGGGATCTGAAGCTGCACAACACATATTGTGGGGACATATAATGTGAGAAACATGAATCAGGATCATTTAGACATGTAAAACAAGAAATAACAAGTGGAACATATAAACATAGCAGTACTGAAGGTGAGTGAGCTAAGTGGATAGAAATTTTCTCCCAATATTTAGATCCCCTTCATAATAGTCTTAAATTTTAGTTTATTTACAGTAGTTTGTGTGTTAATCCATCCCTGTTGTGAACAGCTAGTTACACAGCTTTGGAATACTCCTGAAACTACTGCTGTCCCTGAATATCCAACCAGAGTCAGTAGTCAGGATCACATTTTTCCAGTTGAAGCATAGCCTCAACTACTCAAATGCCAGTGACACATAGATCGAACTATTATAAAACCGTGTACACTTTTAAAGCTAGCTTGGAAATGTCAATTGGTACAAGATGTAGCAGCTAGAATGTTGGCTAGTAAAACATATCCAGTACTGTATATATTTTACCTGTGACCTGGTTTATTGTATCTGTTTGTTTCCAGGATCAGTTTTAAGTGCTGATAGTGATGATGAACTAGGTTACTTCAAGGCCTGTCTTTGCATGGAAGCCTACCCAAACCTCAAGACTGGCAGTGGAGCCTTATTCTTGGAACCATCACTACTGCATGTTTGATGGCATGTCATGGCACCATAGCTCTGCAATGCTGCCATGACCAATCCTTGGGTATCAGCCATGATAAAGAATGGGATGAGCATCCCATTTTGAATCCATTTTGTCAATTCCACCTGCAGAGAAGTGAAACACGGTTCTTAATTTCCAGCACAAATTCTTGCATTCATGATCCTGGCTCCAACATTCATGTTGAGATTGAGTGCAAGGGGGAAAGATCTGCCCAAACTGTAACTCTTGTTCACCGTTGTTCATATTTCGAATGGAAAGAACTTGAGATTTTCAGAAAATGAATATGTAAGAAGCCAGAAGTAATAGATTTGTCCATCCAGGTAGATAACTTGGTGTTCTTTCCAAGCAAGTGTTCTTATGGGACAGGCAAATATAACATGGTCATCTCCACACTGAGAATAGCAGCAGTTGGCCTAAATTCAGTGGTTAGTCCCCAACTGATGTAAACCCATTTAAACAATGAACATGAACATCTGTCAACATGTATGTAAGTCCTACAGGTCTCCTTCTAACTAGAAGTAACATCTGGATTTAGCCCTGGGGTTGTTAACCATGTGGCACTTCAGATGCTGTAGAACTGCAGCTTCTAGAAGCCATAGCCAGTATAGGCAGTGGTGAAGAATGCTGGAAATTACAGTCCAGCAATATCTAGAGGGCTGCATGACTCACACTCTTGATTTAGGGGCTGTGCAGACTGGCAGGAAAGATTGGCCTGGGGCATGGCTTCCACATGACGTATAGCAATAGCAGTAGCAAGTACATTTCTATACCGCTTATCAGTGCACTTAAGCACTCCCTAAGCGGTTTACAAAGTGTAAGCTAATTGCCCCCAACAATCTGGGTACTCATTTTAGTGACCTCAGAAGGATGCAAGCCTGAGCCGAGCTTGAACCCTTTCGCTGGTATTGAACTCGCAAGCTTATGGTTTGTGAGTGTGTGGCTGCAGTACAGGCATTTAACCACTGCGCCACCAGGGCTCCTCCCCAGACTGGCATAACACCATGGTTCCACTCCCTGGCCGGCATAACACCATGTGCCACATCACATGGCATGCTGCATCACGGCATTCCTCTGGTGCTGCATCTAGATGACACAGTACCAAAGGAGCACCATAAAGCTGCAGCACCAGTGGCTTTGCCACCCTTTCCACAGTGCAAAAAGGAGTTGTGTTTTGCTACTCCTTTTTGTGCCACAGAAAAGACAGATTGGGGCCACTGTGTGTGGTTGCTATGGCCCTGATCTGATGAAGATGAAGGCGGCTGCAGGCCGCCCCTTCAGGGGAGTGGTCTGTACAGCTCCTTAGTCTTCTGAATTTGGCCATGACAGATGAGGGAACAATTTATTTCTATTCTTTTGTAAAGATTATACCAAAAACATCAACAACAAACATAAATATGAGTGAAAAGAGCTTAAGGTTTGAAAAACTGTTTCCTATGTCCATCTCACCACACACACACACACACACACAAGCTATACAGAAAAATAACATCTTCATTTCTATGCTTTGTAGTTCCTAATCTTCAGTCTCAAAGAAAACCAAAACCTTTAGAGGGTTACACAAAGAAAAAAACTTGTATTCCTCTCACTGCCCAGAGGCAAATGCATTAATGATGATGACAATCAAAGAGAATTAATAGACTTAAATGCATTTCAATGTATATGGTATTGTAGCCTAAGCTCATAACTGTGAACTTTCTTTAGTGATTTCAACACAAAGTAGGAGTTTTTTCAGCATTGTGCATATGCTGATCAGTACATAAAAACCAATCAAAAGATGGTGATTTGCAAGTTGAGTAGGTAACTTCTATCTCTTGAGCATTCAGTGTACTAATTTCAGAGCATGGTTGAATTTATGAGATTAATTTAGTATAACAGTAACTTCATTCGGTGTACAGGATCATTTATTCTCCATAAATGCTGAGGCGTTTGGCAGCAGCAGGAGATCATTATCTTATGAGAAGATTATTTTATTGTGGGTAATAAATCTCAATTGTAGTTTGACAAATTTTTCATCATAGCCATCAATTGGGCTATAGATTATCATGGTGAGGAGCACTAAAAGAGAAGCCTCTCTTGATGAAGCATCAGTTAGAAAAATGCTTTAATATTGTTAATGCTTTTACTAGCTTAGGCTGCAATGCAACAAGTAAGTGAAGAGCTGGAAAAGTTCCTTCTCTTCTCCTCTCTTCTTTTGTCTTTTGCTTTCACTCCTACTTTTTGCACTACAACTCCAAGAAAGTACAGCCAGCACATCATTTTTTTGAAAGTCCAAATAGTCTGATAGTAGTTCATTGCGCAAACAATGGGCAGCTGATTCTGAATCTGGCATAAGTTAGCTGTTCATAGTACAGTTCTGTCCTCCCAGTTGAGCCTCCACAGTTTGTTACTACAAATGAGACCTGAAAGCACTTTCATTAGCACAAGTCAATAAAGATCTAAACACATGCGCCTATGTTATGGATGAGAGGAATCCTAGTAATCCAACACATGGAGACAATGCTGGAGCTGAAATGGCCACAAGTTTGCACCAAGCACTATCCAGGCATCAGATAACACATCTCCCCCTACTTCCTAGGGAAAACCAGGGGGGTGGTGATCAATGGATTTCATGGGTGAAGGTTGCTGAGTGATTTTCCTGATATCTGAGAATGAGACAATGTTGATGAGTCCCCAGTCTGGGCCTGCCTCAGGATCCCTCAGCCTCCAAGATTTTTTAAGGGCCCCCAGAAGCAGGAGAACAAGGTATTTCACCCCTCAAATGGATCCAGCTCATTGCCAAAATCAGCAATGCTAAAGCTGTGACAGATATGGCTGTTAAAATCACCTTCCCATGTACACAAGTGAACAGACTGAAATGAATGGTAAAACAGAGGAAAATGGGGCAGGAAAGGCTGCTAAAACAACTAGCTGATAGTGCAGACAGTCATGAGAAGTTTATTGCACTGGCCCTAAAATGGGCTCAGTGCATTCTAAAATGTGCGGGTGTGCGAGTGCTCACAGAACAGGATGGGGCTAAGAACCCCATTTTACCACACTCTGGAACGCCGCCTTTGCTGCCTGGCATTCCAGTTGCATCCCCGTTCCGTTCCAGAGAGCGCCATTTCTGAGAACGCTTTAGAACAGTTTAAACTTACACATCTATTAAGGTATAAGCTCGAATAGACAAATAGATGCTTAATTGGTTGTATCTAATCCATGAAATTGTACTGCAATACATTCTTTAGCCTTTAAGATACTGTGAGACACTCTGAGGCTTCATTTTTTTTATTTGCTTGTTTGTTTTTGTCCTGTTGTTTTTCCACAACAGACTCACTTTACAATGTCTCTGGAAGTTGTTAAGGTTACCCATTTCAATGGCTTCTATATATATTTCATTGTAGTATCCAATATGTGGCTGTGCCATAGACATATTCAGACAACCAAGACAACACATTAAAATAGCATCATTTATCACATTAAGCCTAAGTGAATAAATGTTTAAAAAGGGAAAGAAGCAAAACAACAACTACATCAACAACAACAGTCAAGTATTCAGGGTATTTCACATTATTACTCATAGGAGATTGCAGACATCTGACAGACTAACCATACAATAATTTTTGACAGTCTTGTCTCCATCTCAAAAAGTATGTAATTAAGAATTTTTTCAAGGATTCACTTGGCTGAGTTATGATAGTACAAAAAAGCCTGTCTTTCCAATACCAATTGATAATTTATTGAACCTGCTACTGTCCAAAACACACCAAAAAGGGTGCATGCCCATTAGACACAGTAGAACTTACTTGGAGTAAACATGCATAATTTATCTTGTAATTTAGCTCTCAATATGATTGTGTTAGAAGCTGTCTAAAATTCCCCAAATGGTAAACATTTTTATAAGGTGATGGGGAAATGCTGTTTTAGTAGGGACATGTCACCAGTACCATAAATTGCCTTGAAAAATAGTTTGTAATTTTAAATTTTCTCCCACTTTGGAGAAAACACATATATGCTGAAGCCATAATAAGGAGTCAGATACTTACTTTTTCTTAGTTGTAGAAAATCATTTCAAGAATGTCATCATAGATTTATTTCTGTGGAGGAAACAACCCTTGCTAAATCAAAATAAAATCGACAGTGCTTTGTCTTCACTACATGTTCATCTAGAGTCTAGAGACAGCTGACATTTTTCTTAATGTCTATAAACCCATGATCTTGGGGGGTAGAATTGTCTTTGCTCTAAGTTTCATTTTATTTTGCTACTAGAACCCTAAAATATATAAATAATGCTACATATTAATAATCAAGGCTGTAGTGTTTTCTAACTAGAACACAGCAACATAGTGGCTACAAAGGGTCAATTTAAAATCTAGTTGGTGCTCAGATAAATGTGGAGATCCAAGGTTTCTTACAAATGTTCACCATACAACAATAAAAAGAGAAGAAAAGGGGTATTTTTTTAATATCTCAAAATGATAGAATTCATTTCTTAACACAGACTTTGGAAAACCTGAGCACATCCTGCTCCCTAATTACTAGTGCATTGTAGGTCTGGCAGATTCCAAAATTGTTATCAGAACATAGTAGCTGGTATCATCATGAAAGCACTTTAGAAGGATTAAGGATGTCACAGCAAAGCCTTTGTGCATGCACAGTGAAACCCTGAAAACCCTCAAGACAATCACAAAATGCAATAGGTGCTGCCTGCATATATCATGCAGCTGTCTGTAGAACTGTTTTAGATTGCTGCCAATATGCATCATGTTCTCAATGGTCCACACCTTTAAAAAGGTCACATGAGCTCATATAGCAGCAATAATAATAATAATAATAATAATAATAATAATTTGTTTTATTTATATACCGCTATTCCAAAGATCATAGCAGTGAACCGCAAGTAAGCTAATTAGCAAGTAAGCTAATTTGCCCCCAACAGTCTGGGTACTCATTTTAGCGACCTCGGAAGGATGCAAGCCTGAGTCGAGCTTGGGCCCTTTTTCTGGTCTTGAACTCGCAACCCTGTGGTTTTGAGTGAACGGCTGCAGTACAGGCATTTAATCACTGTGCCACCAGGGCTCTGTTCTGTTTATTCAAATATATTATTTGAATGAACAGAATAAGTACAGTGGGCTCTTGGTGTCTGCTGGGGTTTGGTTCCAGAACCACCTGTAGATACCAAAATGTGTGGATGCTCAGGTCCCAATGAATACAATGGTGTAGTATTCATTGGTGTCCCTTATATAAAATGGTAAAATCAAGTTTTGCTTTTTGGAGTGTGTGTGTGTGTGTGTGAAAATATTTTCAAACCATGTATGGTTGAATCACTGGATAAGAAATCTGTGGATTCAGAGGGCCAACAGTATATGTTCTTTATACTGTATGGGATGAAAGATATTGTATCTAGTGATGGGGCCAATCAATCTCATTCTGATCATGTCAGAGCAATTCTGCAAGTTGTAGTCTGCAAAACATAACTTCCCAAGCTCTACACTTTAAACCTGAGATCTCCATTTCATCCCATTTCGACATGTACAAAATCTGTGCAAAACTTTTATTTTAAAAAATTTTAAACACATAGTTACAAGAATAGAACTGGAATGTTTCAGAACTATGGTAGAGAACTAAGAGGCTCAACAGAACACCCCTTTCGAGTGGCCTGCAGCCACGCCTTTCCTCGCCAGATCGCGGCCAGGGCAACTTCATGCCATGGCCCCAATCTGGCCTTTCTGTGGTGCAAAAAGAAGCTACAAAAGTCATGGCTGGCGATCAGGTGGCCGGTGTGGGGTCAGCTTGGGGGCAAAGTCGGGGCAGCTGGCATTTGTATGCCACACCCCCACACCAGTGTATAATGCCGGTCTGTCAAGCCCCTAAATTCTTCTTCATATTAGTCCAAGAGAGGCAAATAATATACCCTTCAACTGTATTGGTTTGGCAGGGACATCCTGATTAATTTTCTGTCATCCTACTGTTTTAGGTGCTTTAAAAATGTCCCTCCAATTTGTCTCCTTTGTCTTCATCTTATTTCAGTTTGTGCCAATTGAATTCAAAGTGCAAAAGTATTATGTAGGGAAAGAGGAGAGTGGGAAACAGAATCTCACCATTCCCTGTAGGCCAGCAATGTCCAAACTCTGGTCCTCCAGGTGTTTTGGACTTCAGCTCCCAGAAGCCTCAACCACCTTGGCCAATACTCTGGGATGCTGGGAGTTGAAGTAGAAAAACCTGGAGGGCCAGAGTTTGGACATCACTGCTGTAGACCCAAGCAAATGCCAACTGCTGCAGCTTCGCCTAGCCTATGTGTTCTTCTTTTTGTTATCTTGCTTATAGCCTGATGTTACTTGGGCACATATATCCCGGTTTCTATCTGTCAAATATTGCAGGGTATGAAATCACATCAGTTCATATCAGCGTTTTCAAGATTCCCTATTCAGCCTGGATCAAAGCACTGGAATCCTATTGTAAAATGCTTACATGCTTAGCTGTTTGTTTATCTGCTACAGGTCAACACCTTTTTGGTTATTGAGTATATCAGACAATGGGTGAAGTTGGCTGCAGTTTGGAGGGGCAACCCTTTGCAGATATACTGAAGGGTATTGTGGTATATATAGGGGGCGGGGGGGCATACATTCTCAGGTATTGGGAATGTATGCCCCCCGCCCCCTATATATTATGGTATGCTATAATTTTCTTCCCTCATCACTGACTATGCTGGCTAAATCTGGTGGGAGTTGTAGTCCAAAAATATCTGGAGGATTGCATGCTTGTTACTCAGATCTAGAGGCTCGAAACATTACCTTTTGGAAAGACAGCTTTCATAAGTCTCTACCCAGCATGATGACAGTTGCAGTAAAAAATATTTTTCCCCAAGCCCTACCCCAATTCAAATTTTCCCTGTGTGAACTGAAAGGACTGAATGGGGGACATACTGTTGCTAAACCTGGGCTTTTTGTTTTAATGACTATAGATTTAGAGTGTTGTTTCTCCTGTGGTGGCAGGAGACATTTTGAAAAGTTTAATAGGTTCTTTCCCACTAAATTCATCACTGCTCCTTTTACATTGTTCTGAAATTCCATTGCTTCTGATTATTGGTTTTTAAAAAAAATAAATGGCTACACATTCAGAGTGTCATTTCTCTAGAGCAAGTAACAGGTTGACAGAAGATATTTCAGAAAGCTTAATGGCCCCATCTTTCATTGAGTTAATTGTTATTCTTCCTCAATTGTTTTGTTCTTTCTGTATTACCCATGGCAGCTGGTAATATGTTAGGGGTGGGGGAGGTGGGGACACACAGTGAATCCACTTTAAGATTGTATTCTAAACTTCAAAGGAGCTATTCAACATGCTGAAACCTGTCCCCCAGACAAATTCAAAGCCCCGTATAGCTTCATCAAGATTTGGACTAAATTCTGGAATGGACATTACTGTACATTACTTTTACAGAGTTACAGAGTTAAGTCTTTAACTTAGAAGATTATCACACAAGGACTTACACCAATGCACTGTACAGGTGGTGCCTCACATTTGCAGCTGTGTGGCTGGTCATACTGCTGAGTGTCCAATGACATGGCATCTGGGCAGGGCCATGCAGACAGTGGGGTTTCCGCTTTTTCCTGCCCATCTAATCTGACACCCTGTTAAGGTGATGCACACTGCAGTCATGCCCATATCTACTCACAAACAAATCTCACTGAGTTCAGTAGGCTTTGTCCCTGGAAAGTGTGGGGAAGAATAAGCCTACAACTTCAAAGTGTGTTTCTAAATAGAGGTTGGATGGGCATATTTCAGGAGTGCTTTTATTGTGCCTTTTTGTATGGCAGAGGTTGGACTGGATGGCCCTTGTAGTCTCCTCCAACTATATGATTCTAGTATTTGCCTTGGAATATAATTTTTACAGCAGTACTGGCATATGTGAAAGGAATGCTCCCCATACATCTAAGCTTAACACAATAATAAGTTCAATACAAGCATAAAGGCTTATTGTAGAAGCAAAAGGTGATGATTCACACAGTACAGTGGTACCTCGGGATACGAAATACCCAGGTTACGAAATTTTCGGGATACGAAAAAATCCCATAGGGAATTATTGTTTCGGGTTACGAATGTTTTTTCGGGTTACGAAAAAACTTTTGGTGCTTTTTTCGGCTTTTTCGCACGGAATCGCGGCTTTTCCCCATTAGCGCCTATGGCAATTCGGCTTACGAAGGCTTTTCGGGTTACGAAAGCGGCCGCGTTACGAATTAATTTCGTAACCCGAGGCACCACTGTACAATCTATTTCCACCATGATTTTTTACCCTCCAAATAAAAATTTGCTATGGTTGTAAGACCTGGTTAATCAATGTTTAGTTACAGAATCTCTGAAACTTCAAAATATAACTGTAGGTCCCTTCTACCTTTCTTCTCCATCAATGAAGCCTATTCAACTTCCATGTTTCCATGCACAAGTTGCATATTTAGACACACGCTGTGTGGGTGGGTGGATGTGGGACTGGTTATTGTTGTAATCCTGCCTCGATCTGCAGGGAGAGGTGGGAAATATAAATTACTATTATTATTATTATTATTATTATTATTATTATTATTATTAAGTTTTATTATTCATTCCTTCCATTCCCTTCCCTTCCATCCCCAATCCGTCCCAGAGCACTGAAATTTTTGAGAACTGTTCTGAAACAGTTCTCAAAAATCGCCCCCTCTGGGGACAGATGGGGAATGAAACACAACGGAATGAGGGACTTCTGAGTGCAGTAAAATGCGTCCCCCACTCGTTCTCCACTCATTACAGGTCCCTTCCATTCCATTCTCCTTCCGTGCCTCCTTCCGTGGTGCGATAAACTCCTATATGTCAGATCTGATATATTTCTTCAACAATTGTTGGACAACACTGGAAAAGCCAATCCCAGAGTGGAAGCTGGAGTGTGATCCATAAAACCAGACCCTCTCTGCCCCCAGTCTTCCAGGAGTTTTTCATTTGGAGGATCTTGTAGGCCATTTAAAAGCAACAACACACAACTGGGGCAGAATAACACCTCCAAGATAAGTAAAATCCCTCAGAGCCAAACTGTTTTACCTTGTACTGCTTTGGACATAAGTGGCTTTATATTCAGAAGCAATCAAAAGATTTCCAAAACATGGGCATTTACTTCAGAGTCATGCTTCCTTTGAGCCTTTCACACATCCTTGGCACACTAATATTCCAAACCAACAGTTGGGACTATAATATTTTCATACAGTTTAGTGTTATATATGTACCTATCCTGTTCTACTTTATTCCACTGCTTCCAAGGTTGTGTTGTTGTTGTTGTGTGCCTTTAAGTCATTTCTAACATATTGCAACCCTAAAGTGAATCTATTATGGGATTTTCTTGGCAAGCTTCTTCAGAGAGTGTTCACCATTGCCATCCTCTGAGGCTGTATGTGAGTGTGATGTGCTGTGTGACTGCATGCGACTTATCCAAGGTCACTCAGTGACTTTCCAAGGCTGATCTGGGATTTATATCCTGGTCTCCAGAGTCATAATATAATGTTCAGACCACTACATCACACTGGCTTCTGAGGTGCTAGTTCAGAGGTAGGGAACCTTTTTGAGCCGGGGGCCGGGTTGCTATCCCTCAGACAACTGGGGGACCGAAGCCAAAAAAATAAATAATTAAATAATTTTTTTTTAAAAAAATTAATTAAATAAATAAACCAGGACAAAATTTTCAAATGGAGGACACAATTTTTTAAATGGAGGACACGTAAAAAAATTTGCTGATTTTTAAAAAATGTTAATATAAAGGCATGTTTCGGAGGCTTCTATAGACAACTGCCCCCCTTGCCCGCTGCTTGTTCCCCTTGCCTGCCACTTGCCCCCCCCCTTGCCCGCCTCCTCCTGATAGGCCAAAGGCTCCGGCGGCAATCAGCGACAGGACCGGGCAGGGGCTGGTCCCAAGGCCTTGCCGGGCCGCATCCGGCCCATGGGCCGCAGGTTGCCTACCCCTGTGCTAGTTTATTAAATTGTATTTTTAAAGCAAAAACTACATTTCAGTTACAGGTACTGCAACATGCACACATACTTGGCTTCTGTGCATTGTAGAGCAACACACAAAAAGAAAGAGCATTCTTGCCCTGTATCATCATATCTTTCTAACAATCTCATTACAGGGAGAGAGAGCTTTGTGAAGAGGTGAGCATCCTCTATGCATGGAGGTACTCTATACAATCCAGAATGCTGGAAAATTTGTGTTCTTGGATGCACAAAGAGCCTTCTCATAGGTTGTCATCTGAAAAAAACAAACCCAACCTCTGCATGAGGAGAGGAACAGAATCACATGCCCCCTTCCCATTTGGCCCCCCCCCCAAAGAATGTCTGATAAAGGTGATTTCTAATCTGATCACTGATACTGTATTTCTACCTCAATTCTATAGTGTCCATATGGATTTTATTAAATTCTACCACCACACCATTATTTTATCCTATTGAACTCTTGGTAGTGCACATTAACACAAGAAAGTACAACACACCAAGTGTTATTGATCTTGATTCACTGGATGCCCCCCCCTTCTTTGTTTCCATTCTATAAAAATAACGTCGCACTGTTCCTTTTGTTTCATTATTGTGAGCAAAAAAAGAAAGAAAAGAAAAGAAAAGTGGGAAATCATTTTAAAGTATTTATCCTCTCCCACCCATGCCACACAAGTATATCTTGAACTTCTACTGATTTAATCACAACCTGAAAAATAGTTTCCTGTGTTTCTGTTTTGTTTCTATGGATTTACTTAATAAAGTAGTTATTTTTAATTTTCTGTTCTGTTAATAGATTTCCCCATCACAGACAGCTTTCAACTGTGTGTCAGTTCATCTCTTGGTAGTTCTCTCTGTTACTTATAACACACAATTTCATACATTCTAATCGTCTATGAAACTGGAACAAAAAGTTGAGTATCTTAATGAGATCATGTGTTGAAATCCTTATGCAGTGGATGAGATGATTTCCATACTTGGAGGAAACATGCAAATAGGGAATACATTTTCATACATTATGCCATTTTTTGCTCTTCACCCCATCCATAGGACTACAAATTTGCATGTGTCCAAAATGGAAGTTATAAACATAGAATACTTCAAATCACATCAGCCAAAAATGGCAATATATGTGGGAAGACACTTGCAGTGCCTTCATAATTACAATTGCATATTCTTCAAGTTATGTGGATTGTGATTTATTATGGGAAACTTCTGAGGCAGAAGACTGAATGAAAATCACACAGTTTGTAGAAAATTATCTCTCTTGTAGAGAGGGTATGCATAATTCAGTATACTTCAGAGTACTGAAGTGCCCTCTCTTTACTCTCCAGATTACATTGTTTTCTAGGGTTGCATCTGCACTACACAATTTATGCAATTTGACACTGCTTTAACTGCCATTGCTCAATGCTATGAAATGCAGGGATTTGTAGTTTGTGGTAGCACCAGAGCTCTGACAGAAAAGGCTAAATATCTCACAGAACTACAAATCCCAGGATTCCATAGCATTGAACCATGACAGTTAAAGCAGTATCAAACTGCATTATTTCTGTAGTGCAGATGCAGCTGTAAATATGAGCAAAATCAAGACTTTTTTTTATTCAGCCCAATACTAAATCCCAAATCAGTGTGCCTGGTTCTGCAGAATAACCGCAAAAAGGTTTCATATTTGGAACAGACTAACTTTCAAGAAAGCCCATCATTCTGAGAAAACCTTCAGGGAATGGCATTGAAATTGTCACATTTTTTTTCATCTACTACTATAAGCTCCACATCCAAGATGTACACCTTCCCTATATCACCTCTTGTGTCTTTGATGCCAGTTGAAAAGAAAATGAAACATAAAAAGGTTTAAGCTATTTTTTCATGTGTAATCATTACCTCACCCATTAATCTGGCAATTTTTCAGATTCTTCCCTTGAGATGCCTTTATGGCATATGCCAAAATTATTGAACAGTTTGTTATGAAAATGTACAGTCTTTTGTGCTTGTCACTTAAGTAGCATTATGTCTGTGCTGTGTGTCACTTTCCTAATAACTGCCCACAAAAGGGGTGTGTGAATAATCCCCCTCAAAAAGTAAAGGTTGACTTGCATCTATTCATCCAAAACTTTCCATTCTCTGTCCTTCCAGTCAGTAGGGACAAATAATCCTGTAAATTTCATTCAGTTCTGTTAAGAACTAGAACATTTATCAACAATTCCCCAAGATACTGTACACCTATCTGACTGTAATTTGTTCTGTTGAAACCACTCATAAGAGGAGGTAATATGAATGAATTGATTTCATATAGTAGTCTATGGAGGGACACAAAGATTTGGATTTCTGATTTTTAGATTTGGATTTGGACCCAAGTCAAGTCACATGGCACTGATAGATCTGAACTAGATCAGCCACTTTTAAATCACTGAATTATGGTCCATAGCATATCATGTGGTTGCTATGTATACATTTAAGATTTCTGGTTGTTGTTTTTAAATTTTTTTAATGGAATACTGCAAATCAGAAATCTACAAACACAGCTTTCCAGTGGCTGGTGGGAAGCACAGTAATTCTGAGAATTACCTGCCCCTGGTGCCCGACACAAAGTAATCCATTAAAAAAAAAATCCAAACCTGAGTTCGAACACAGAGCAACACTTTTCTGACACAACTATCTGCCTGGTGGGAAAACTGATTCCCTGCTGCATTCTTCTCTAGGAGGTTTACCCAATATTGCCTTGATTGTTTTTGATGGCATATTGTTTGAACTTACTTTCTGACGGTAAGGACTGTCCCACCTTGGAAGTCTTTAAGCAGAGGCTGGATGGCCATCTGTCGGGTATGCTTTGATTGAGAGTTCCTACATGGCAGGGGGTTGGACTGGATGGCCCTTGCGGTCTCTTCCAACTCTACGATTCTATGATTCTAAGATTTGACCAGTAGCACATACAGTCTAAAATTCATTTTGTACCACTACCATGCAAAATAGACTACAATCTAGTAACTTTCTGGAAAAAGCTGAAGTTTACTAAGTCCTCCACTTGTGCAAAAATGTTCTGGATGCTACCCTAACAATAAATATCAAGTATAATCAAAATGGGTTGATAAATATACATCCTAGAGGAGAACATACATTATCTTGAATTGTTTGTCTAGGAAGCACCCCATGTGCATAGATAAGTTTCAAAACCTTACTACAGGTCAAGTCTCCTTTATTCAAAATGCTTGGGACCAGAAGCATTTTGAATTTTGGCATTTTTCAGATTTTGGAATATTATCTTGGAGATGGGACAGAAGTCTAAACATGAAATTATTTTATGTTTCATATACACCTTATACACATAGCCTGGAGGTAATTTTATGCACAATATTTTTTTAATTAATTTTGTGCATGAAACAAAGTTTGTGTACACTGAACTATAAGAAAGCAAAGGTGACTCAGCCACTGCTATAGGCAGTTTTGGAATATCTCAGATTTTGGAATTATGAATGAGGGAAACTCAACCTGTACTTATATTGTACTTCTACTGTTGTAAGACCTTTATCCAACCTTCATTCTGATCCTATTAGAGAAAACACCAAATTTGGTCACTTTCTGATCAAACAAGTGTATATGTATACCACGGCAGATAGATAATTTCACATAATACAGATCTAATATCAGTGTTGAATCAGAATGTCACCACACAGATTCTCATATGGAAGAGTAGACTGTATATACTAACTATGTACAGACAATTCTGTATGCTCATTGGTGTATGATTTGAGAAGAAGGAAAGAATGAAATAGGAGGTTCTGAAGTTTGGTATTAGTTTTCTAAAGAGAGAGGAATATTGGTGCAAAGGAGACTGCTTCTTGCTGCTCTCCTCACGCACTGATGTCACTTAAGGTGAAACATGCCTGCCACTGGTGCAGCAAAGTAACAATGACTTGAATAAAAATAAGTCTTTTATCCTATTCATTCTGGAATTTAATAGAATGAGAATTATTGCCCTGAAAGGGAAAAAAACCCAGCTTATGTTCAATATTTTATAAAATGTTAGTGTGAAATTGAAATCCTATAAACACTTGCCTAGGATTAAGATCCATTGAGCTCAGCAGGTCTTATTTCTGAGTATAAGAGTGCACTGTAAGTTAGATTTCTGCTAATTGCACTGAGAGCTCCTATAGATGGAGCATGTTGAGATATTTTCAATTTACTTAGATTCTTAATGGATTCGACCGAACCTATGAAATGATTACTGAATATGAAGAGTTTAAAAGTCAGCTCAGAAGGAAACAAGACAGTTGCTTTTGATAATATTCTTTTTCTCTGCTGGAAACAGAAGTAAATAATGTCCATTACATTACTTAATCAATCTTAGAGTAGAAAATGCTTAAAATAGAGGCTTTTAGATGTAGTGGCAAATTCAATTTAAAGAGAAAAAAACTTTGTGTCTGATTTTTTTTCTCCTTGTTAAAAAAAAAAATAAAGGAAGAAAAGCAAACCCTTGGAGAGATCTTGTATATTTTCTGCTCCTTCTCCTGCTTCACTTTCCTTGAAGTTACGGATTTTATATAATCTGTATGGTGGGAAGCTGACTGCCTCATGGCATGAGCACATGCAAGAACTTTTACATTCATCAGTTGGCATGGTGTGATGTCATAGGGTGTGAAACTCAAGGCAAATCCAACCAAATATGGACTAGAGCTCATTGGGAAGCCTACAGTGATGCCGGGGGAGGGGGGATATACCTCTCTACCACCACTGGATCTTCACAACGTCATCTGGCAGAGCCGTCTCAAGTGGTCATGAGCCTTTTACACTCTTTCCTCAAAGAAGCGAATACAGACCACTTGTCCGCCTGTTATAAAGAATTTACAAGGCACTTTGAAGGCAAAATAGCCCTCCCTTCAGCCACCATCTGGAAGGGGAGAGAGAGGCAGGCGAGCTCCAACTGCCTTCCTCAAGGAAGACCAGCCCTCCCTTCAGCCACCATCTGGAAGGGGAGAGAGGCAGGCGAGCTCCAACTGCCTTCCTCAAGGAAGACCAGCCCTCCCTTCAGCCACCATCTGGAAGGGGAGAGAGGCAGGCGAGCTCCAACAGGCCTGCCTGGAAGAAGCAGAGCCCTCTCTCTGGTCCATCTGCCTTGGTCCAGGCCTCAGAGGGAGAGAAGAATGCTGGACCTGATCCCCTCCCCCCCTCACCATTCCCTTCTCCTTTTGTGTCGTGTCTTTTAGATTGTAAGCCTGCGGGCAGGGAACTGTCTGGTTAAAAATTAATAAATGTAAGCCGCCCTGAGAGCCATTAGGGCTGAAGGGCGGGATATAAATACCAACAACAACAACAAACAAACCACAAACCAACATTAATAAAATTACTGAGATTGCTCTGAGCTGGAGTTTGAAAAGTGGCCTGCTGGGTGCGGCTGGGACCTGGGCTGCATGTTTCAGTTGCCGAGTGGCATCAGCGGCAAATTACATGCAATAATTCCTGGTAGCAACCCAAAAGGTGACTGTATCCCATTGGGGAGCAGTCAGGTTTTTTGTCAGTGCGATAAGGTCCATAATGAATACCTCAACCAGTGGGCAAAACTTGGGAAATCACCTTATATTAAACATATGCTATGCTCAGGAATATTCTGCCCAGTAATCATATGCCTAATGTAGCATGAGTCACATCATCAAGACCAGAGGGTGGGCAACTGGTTGTGAGTCCAACAATTTCAGGATTCTGGGAATTGAACTCCATGAACAGCTAGAGTCATATGTATCCTGCACATCAACAACTCAGGGTATAGTAGATACAAATAAATCATAAACTGGCTTGATCATGCTTTGTTAAAATGTCTGTCATTGGGTAGTGAAGTGATTGGTACAGTCACTTTTCTCTAGGCGTCCTTACACTATATTATTTAGGCCAGGGACTGTTATTTATGGTTCTCTAGATGTCTTTGAACTGCAGCTCCCATAATTCTTCAACACTGGCTATGCTGGCTAGGTTTTATGGGAGCTGGAAGCAAAAAATATCAAGTAGAATATCACAGTTGCCCACCACTGATAAGAGAACAATACTGGCAGTACGAATTATCTGATTAGCTGCATCAAGCAAGTGTTAGACTAGGTGGCTTGCAAGGCACCTTGCTAATCTTTGCTATCACCTGAGTCAAAATAATGTGCCACCAGCAAATGGTGCAAATGCAGTTATATGGTTGCAAGACAAAGATGAACTGTTCCAGCTCTTTTAAGCTTGTAAGGGAGAGTACTTTCTTAGGAAACTCTATGTGAAATGTATAGAAAAAAATATATGCAACATCCCACAGGAATTCAAGAGTTATTAATGCAGCTTTTTCTTTTTACAATTCTGTTTATCAACTAAGGTCTCTCTGTGGGAGCACCTTTTGTTTGAGATGGAATATTCTCTTAACTCCCCTTTATACTTCAGGGTGGTGGGGTCACAACAGAGCACTGACGGAGCAGGGCTGTGGTTGAAGTGATTTCAAATAATGATGCTTTAACACCCACACATGTTACTCATTGCCACTCACCTGAATGGTTTATTTTTAAAATGTAAAACTATGGGCCACTTCATTCTGACCTCTGCAAAAGAAAGCTCAGCATGGGGGAATTTGTTAGGCTCAAATGTTTACAAATACGCCTCCACGGATGTTCTTTCCTTGCTCTCCAGTGGGAAGATGCAGCCGTGTGATGGGAGTTCAGCTGGAGTGAGTTAGAACGTTTGAATGTAAACCTTCACAGAATAGCTGATATAAAGTAATTCACAAAATTGAAAGTATGAAATACTGGGGGAGGGGGGCGGGATTTTCCAAACTAAAAAAGCCTCAAACTTGTCTTTGTCATGGTTTCCATTATCAAATGAATTGTTGCAATTGCAAGCTCACCAGTATCTTACTCCTAGACCTGAGATCAAGGGGTGAGTCCATGTGGTGCTACAGTGGTAGAAACATGTGAAGCCATAGAAGCAAGGCAGACAAGAATAATAGAATCATATGGGCAGAGCAGACAGGCACAAAAGAGTGGCCTGAGTCCGCTCCATCCGCAAATGGGTTGAGACCATATCTACTGCACAATTAACCCCCAAAGCAGCCACAGGACTCAACCCACACCACCAGGAGTTGGATTATCTTGGTTCCTTTTGGTTTTGGTCCAAAGGACTGGAGCGCGGCCTTGGCACAGCTTCAGGACACTTTGGAAGTATGCATTGTTTGAACAGCATGCCTCTAAAGTGACCAGAAGCCACTTTGTTTGGTCAGTCTGTTCCAGGCCATAAAATCATACAGTTGGAAGAGACCTCAAGGAATATCCAGTCCAACCCCCTGCCATGCAGGAAGACACAACCAAAGTACCCTGAGAGACATGAAGAAATTGTGTGGCTTTCATACTAAGGAAAGATGTGGCAAAATCAGTCAGAGAATACAATGCAAAATTAAACTGTATCATTTTAGTAAGGCTAAATATGAATATCACCATAATTCAAGTATATGCACCAACTACAGTACAGAGGCAGAACAGGAAGAAATTGATAGATTCTATGAAGGAGTACAGGAGGAAATTGACAGCACACTGGCACAGGATGTCAAGCTGATCATTGGAGATTGGAATGCAAAAGTTGGAAACAAAGAAGAATCAAAAACAGTAGGCAGATTTGGATTAGGCAAAAGAAATAAAGCAGGTGAGCATCCGATAGATTTTTGTGAAGCCAACAATCTATTCATTGCAAACACATTTTTCATACAACCAGAAAGAAGGCTATACACATGGACATCACCAGATGGTGAACACAAAAAGCAAAATGATTATTTGATTGGAAGTAAAAGATATCGGAACTCTATACTGGTGGCCAAGACTAGACTAGGAGCCAACTGTTGCACAGATCATGAATTACTCATATCAAAAATAAGAGTAAGGCTCAAGAAGAAAACAAAACCAGTGATTATACCAAAATATGATCTAAATAATATCTCAACAAAATTTACTGGTAACATAAGAAACAGATTTGCACTATTAAGCATAATAGACCGAGAACCAGAGGAACTATCATCTGAAGCCAGGGACTTAATAAAAGAAGAATGCAAACAGACACTTTCAATAAATAAAAAGAAAGAGAAAAAACTATGGATGATAGGGAAAACACCACAAACAATAAAGAAAAGAGAAGAAAAACAAAGGGGAGATAGGAACAAACTAAGAATTATGAATGCAACAGTGCAATGGCTTGTGTGGAAAGATAAAGAAAAATACTACAATGGCCAATGCAGAGAAATAGAAGACAACAACAATAAGGGACAAACAAGAGATCTATTTCACAAGATCTGGGAAATCAAAGGAAAATTCAAGCCAAGGACTGGGACGCTGTATGACAATAAAAATAATATAATTCAAGACCAGGAAGGAATAAAAAGACGTTGGATGCAATATGCAGAAGAATTATACAAAAGAGTTGACAAAATAAAGGACAAATAGAATGAAGAGCCATATGAAGATGAACCCCAAATTCTAAAAAGTGAGGTGGAAACTGCAATAAGAGAAACAGTAAAAAACAAATCACCAGGAACAGATGATATGCCAATCAAACTGCTGCAATCCACATTGACAGAGTCAACTCGAGTGCTAACCAACATATGTCAACAGATATGGAAAACAAAACGATGGCCAACAGATTGAAAGTGATCAATATACATCCCTATCCACAAAAAGGGAGAGACAAGAGACTGCAGCAGCTATAGGACCATAGCACCAATCTCCCATGGAAGCATAATCATGCTCAAAATTTTGCATCATAGATTCCAGCCATACATGGAGAGAGAAATCCCAGAGGTTCAAGCAAGGTTCAGAAAAGGAAGAGGCACTAGGGATCACATTGCAAACATACAATGGCTAATGGAGCGCATCAGGGAATTTCAAAAGAAAATCAGCATGTGCTTTATAGACTATAGGAAAGCCTTTGATTACATAGATCATGAAAGGCTGTGGAATGCTCTTAAAGACATGGGAGTGCCACCACATTTGACAGTCCTGATGAGGAATCCACTCAGGTCAAGAGGCTACTGTCAGAACAGAACATGGAGAAACAGAATGGTTCTCAATTGACAAAAGGGTTAGACAAGGCAGCATCGTTTCTATCTGTTCAACTTGTAAGCAGAACATTTTATAAGAAAAGCAGGCTTGGACACAGAAAAGGGAGGAGTGAAAATAGGAGAAAGGAATATCAACAATCTAAGATATGCAGATGACACCATAATATTAGCAGAAAACCTCCCAGACCTGGAACAACTAAGGAAGCTCAAGGAAGAAAGTGCAAAGGCAGATTGAACTTAAAGGGGGGGAAATAATTACCACCAAGGACCTTCACAAGTTCAATCTAGACAATGAAGAAACAGAAATAGTAAAAGAATTCCCATACCTGGGATCACACATTGATAGAAATGGGGACTTCAGTCAGGATATCAGAAGAAGATTAAGAATGGGAGAGTGGCTATGAAAGAACTAGAAAAGATTCTAAAATGCAAAGATAGACAACTGAGCACAAAAGTCAGAATCATACAAGCCATTGTATTCCCTATTACCATTTATGGATGTGAGAGCTGGACAGTTAAGAAAGCTGATGGGAAGAAAATCACTTCATTTGAGATGTGGTGCTGGAGAAGAGTGATGAGGATCCCATGGATAGCCAAAAGGACAAACATATAAAGGACAAATGGGTCCGAGAGCAGATCAAACCAGAAACCTCCCTGGAAGCCAAGATGACCAAACTGAAGCTGTCGTACTTTGTCGTACTTTGGATACATCATGAGAAGGAAGGACTCATTGAAAAAGACAATAGTGCTGTGAAAGGTGGAGGGAAGTAGGAAGAGATGAAGGCCACATGCCAGATGGATGGACTCTATTAAGGAAGTCACGGGCATGGGGTTGCAGGTATTATGCAGAGCAGTGTAGGACAGAGGGTCTTGGAGATGTCTCATCCACAGGGTTGCCATGAGTCAAGATCGACTTGAAATCAGTTAAGAACAACAATAATAAGGAACTGTTTTGGGGTCAGCTGATTGTGGAAATTTTCATGGGGGCAATTTGGGTACAATCTAGCTAATCAAGGTAATATGATTACCTAGAGCCCAGAGTGAGTGATATTTGCTTCAAATATCACTATTTGCCTAAAAGCATCCATCTACTATCTCTTTCCTTATTCCCCTTCTCTCCCACTTGGGTTTATAGTGTGCTTAATGTACACAATCCAACACTCATTCGGTTATCTTCACAGTCAACCAGAGATTCCTAACATCATTTTTTATTATGGGTGTCCAGATTTTAAAGCTACCATATTCAAAACTTTCTCTTTTCCAGTGCTGTTTGCCATGAGATTTGTGTCCCCACTTGGAGATCCAGGACAGGACAGTCACTACTTTAGTCTTAATAGCCCTAGAGAAGAAGACTCTCTAATGTCTCATGTGCACGGAAGAAATAATGCAGTTTGACGCTGTTTTAACTCTCAAGGTTCAATGCTATGAAATTCTGGGATTTGTAGTTTTGAGAGCTATTTAGCCTTCTCTATCAAACAACAAATCCCAAGATTCCATAGTATTGAGCCATGGCAGTTAAAGGGGTGCCAAACCAGATTAATTCTGGCCCGTTCCGCACTGGCAGAAAGTACGTGCCACGCACGTACTAGGGTTAGAAAGGGGCGTCCTTTCCGGATGCCCCTAACCCTAGTACACACTCGGCGCGTACAAAATGGCGGCACCCATTCTACACGGGCACAACCATCTTGATGTCGCAGACGCCTAGTGTCCGTGCATTGCGTGGTGGAAATGACGCCACCAGTGCGCTATTGGCGCTTTGGGGCACCATTTCCGTGGTGCAAAAAGAAGCCGCTTTTAGTGGCTTCTTTTTGCTCCGCGAGGGAGCCCCGCGGTATGGAAGCTGCGGCTCCCTCGCGGAGCAAGCGGAGGCGCCAGCAGACCGCCCTTTTCAGACGGTCTGTAAAGGGCCTCTGTTATGCAAATGCAGCCTAATTTATGCAAGTGCAAACTATGAAACAGTCTGTCGGACGAGGCCCATCTTAGTACAAGCCTGGACAGCTTTAGTCAAGACAGATCTCTTCCAACAGGCCTTTCTGGAATAGTTCAGCCACCCATTGAGTAGACTATTGTGTAGCCTATTGATTTTCTTGCACCCCATCCTCTGGTTTATTTGTTTTAATTAATCTTTTTAGTATGTATTTTTAATATAACTGTGATTTAATTGTTATTTTAAGAGGGGAGGGTAGAACTTGGGACTATTGTATATTGTTATTTTACTGTTTTTACTGTTTTACTGTAAGATGCTTCGATCCTAATCGGAGTAGACGGGATATAAATAAATGATTATTATGATTATTATGATGATGATTATTAAAAGCAACTACCATTGCCTTATTAAGACATAATTTGAAGCAGTTAGTGTTGTATATCTCTTTAAGAGGCAAGCTGAGAAGACCTCAGCGATAGCAGTTCTTGAGGGTAGAACAGAAAGGAATAAATGCAATTTTGTAGTAGCAACAGTAGAGTCCCTTACTACTTCAGAGGCCACATATTGCTCCATGTCTAGGAATATTGAATAACTGACTGTAGTGAAAACCTGTTAGTGCAGTCCTCTTTCCCATATCCAAACTTTTCCGCAGTATACCCATGGGACTGCAGCCAGGCCCAGTGGCCTTTCCTCCCAAGTGCCCTGTTCTATCAAGTCCCTCCCACAGTTATCTGTATGTCCGGTGTGGACACTGGCAAGGCGGCCTTCATATTTACAGCCATACAAGTGGAGGTTTCCATGATAGCAGGGATTATGTGCTACCTTATTTCCTACTAGGGCTTCCAGAGTCTCTTAGAATCAAGTCTCATCTCTGGGCCAGGAAATGAGGTCAGTGGCATCACTAGGGCTGGTGCATCATCTGGTGCAGTAATTCATGGTGTCACCCTCACATTGACCGCCTGCTGTATCACACCATACAGAATCCTCAGTTGTTGTTGTTTTCTACTAATGTTACTTATAAAATGTAATTTTCATATATCACTGAATATAATGGCAATAGGTGTGACATAAACAATTAGAAAAATTCAAATTTTAAAATTGTATTACAAATTATAAAGTTAAATTACAATATCATGTTGTTGCTGTGTGCCTTCAAGTCATTTCCAACTTAGGGCAACCCTAAGGTGAATCTATTGTGGGATTTTATTGGCAAGATTTATTCAGAGGTTTGTCATTGCCATTCCCTGAGGCTGCGAAAGTATGACTCCTGCAAGGCCAACCAGTTGCTTTTATGGCCAAGCTGGGAATAGAACCCTGTAGTTCAGCTCTCAAACCACTATGCACAGTCTAAATGTATTCTCTGTGTACATAGTTTCATATGGTTAAAATAAAAATTTGGTAAGATATGATGCCTTAAAGGAATTTAAAAAGATATACACACACACACACACACACACACACACACACACACACCTTGGGACCTCCTTTTACCTCCCCCTGAGCCTCGCCCCACTCACACTATCTGTTCAGTATTTTAAAGGACTCAGGTGAATGCCACAGCCTGCAAAAGGCAGATACTTGGTGGGCAGTAATGTCACCTAATGTCATCTGGTGTGGTCTGAATCCCCCACACATCCCTATTGATGTCCTATTGATGAGGAGTACAACTATACCATATCTATAATATATTAAGCTGGATAAAGCTTGAAAAAGTTTCATTTCTTGCCAGTTTCTGGGGAATTCCCCCGAATCCCAGGAATTTAATTAATTTCTTTCTGGGGATTTTGACTGAATAATAATAATAATAAATATTGGGGAATTCCGGAGAGTTTGGATTTTGGTAAGACATTCCAGGGAATATCTTTGAGGCTTGTTGGTAACATTGGCCCAGTACATACGGGCCTTTTAGGCACCCTCATCATGTACTAGGGGTTGGCTGAGGGCAGAGCACTCACATGCCCCACAAACCTTGCACATGATGAGGGTGTAACAAGGGCACTGCCATTGTTATGTAACTGCTGCACGGCATCCGTGCAGTGCCACATGGCACTTATGTAACGAGTGCAACAGTGGTGCACTCATTACACCGCTGCTGCAGTCGGGTTCTTTTTCTGCCAGTGGGAAGCCTCGCGATTTGGTGGCTGAGGCTTCTCTCCGGTGGAAAAACAGGCGCCGGCCGGCCACTCTTTTTGAGCGGTCTGTACCGCACCGTTTCTTGCAGTAGACGTCCCATAATTACATCCCATGTCTAAACCAAAACTAAGAACATTTTGTTTGTGTCTAAGATGGAGGTTCTGAGAAGTTTATTAATGATATCTCCATCAGTGACATCGACAGGGGCTGATCCCAAAGTCTCCGGACCTGGGATGTTCTTGACCTTGCAGTCCTAGTTCTTGCTTGTGCCCATGAAGGCCCACTTCCATGCAAAATTTATGCTGTACATGTGAATGTGAGGAGGAAAGGCTATGTGCTGTGTCATGGAGTTAAGATACTTGGCAAGGTCTTGTACTTGCTTTCATATCATATAGAGGCAATAATGTCAAACAGTATCTGAACTGAGTTAATGTCAACAAAGTCTCTATGCAGTCTCACCCCAAATTAAAAGATGTGTTCCACAAATCAAATATTAGTGTAAAACTGCATGATGTCTCTTTCTGTTTTGAGGTGATGCTGTGCTTCATAATTGTGGGTGCACAGCAAGAATCAGAATATTCACACCAACTATGAGCCATTATGGGCTAGAGTGAAACCTCCTTCGACCGTGGGTTTACCAGACCACTGTAGAGATTTTCACCTCCTTTTCCTCAAATTGAATTAACAATGTCAGTGTGAGGTGGGAGTGGCAGATGGCAACATAAAACTCAGGCTTCACAGGCATCCATTGTTTCTAGGAAAACTTGGAATTGTTGTTTTCAATTCCACTTGGTTCAGCTGAGATATATAACTAAGGCCCATTATAAACGGGCACCCTAGGACGGACTGAGTCTGTGCTAGGGTTAGAAAGGGGCGTCTCTTCCAGACGCCCTAACCCTAGCACGGACTGAGTCCATAACAAATGGCAGCGGCCGTTCCACACGGCCGCCGCCATCTTGATGTAACAGACACTCTGCGTCCGCACGTCGTGCCCCAGAAATGACGCCATGAGTGTGCGAGTAGCACCTCACGGCGTCTCTTCTGAGGAGCAAGAAGGAGCGCGATTTTCGCGCTCCTTCTTGGTAGCGTCTGGGAACCGTGCCGTTTGGCTGCTGCAGTTCCCGGACGCTGCAACCGGCGGCAGTGCGAGACGGCCCCTTCTGGGCCGTCTGTAACGCGCCTAAGTTTTAGTCAGTATAGAGTGTAGTAGCAAATGAAAATGTTTTTTTAATCAGATAACAAGCTATATAATTTAATGTGTAACAGAAAGATGTATTCTTCAAGAAGTTTGTGAATTTCCCTTTTATTTGTAAACAACTAGTTGTTAGGAAAATTAACTATCAGAGTCTAGTCAACGTGCAAATAGAAAGCCACTTCATTGACCAATTTGTTAATGTTTCCATACTTTGCATGTACAGTGGCTCCCTGGTATCTGCTGGAGTTCCATGACCTCCCGTAGATGCCACAATCTGTGTATGCTCCAGTCCCATTATATACAATGGCAAAGTAAAATGATGCCCCTTATATAAAATGGCAATATCGAGGTTTGCTTTTGGGAATATATATATATATATGAGAGAGAGAGAGGGGGGGGGAATATTTTGATGCTATGGGTGGTTTAATCCATGGATAGAAAAATCTGTGGACATAGAGAGCTGACTGTATTTGCTGGATTAATTGTCTAACAATACTTTTAAACTAGAAACCTGTAACATTCCCTTTCCCTTCTAGACCAAATATTTATTTAAGTATTCCTCCTTAAATAAGTAAATTATTTATCATAAAGCTCTAGAATGACTTTGAAAGCATATGGGCTTTAAATGCATTTTAGGGAAGAATTAACCATCTAATTCATTCTGGGGATTCTAATTTGCAGTTTACCAAACCAGAAACATCTGTTCCAATAAATAAGAAGCTGCATAACTACAACAATGGATGAAGACAAGCAGAGAAGTCTTGACTAAATTATTAAGACCTCAGGGAGGTAATAATGGTTAGATTAAGCTTGTGTCTTCACAACTCCCCAAAAGTATGGGATTGGGAGGAAATGAAATCATATTCCCTAACCTCAAATACATCATAACGTTGACTCTGCATTAACAGGAACAAGAACTGTACCAAGTATCTCTCTGGTCCCTCTAGAACTGCTTACATCTCAGCAAAGCAAGCAACAAGATTTTTCCTCACAAAGCTCAGAAGGCTCACTGGATTTGTCTGCTAGCCTGCAAGCACCTACTAGACTAGTTGTCTATTGTTTAGACACAAAGCAGATCCAGCTTTGATTAGTATTTACATGGGTGACCAGCAGAGAATACCAAGGATTTTTAGCACTAGAAATAGTAAAGAATCCTCCCCAAAACTCTGGAGAGCTACTAGTAATTAGAACCGAAGGACATTATCACACAAGTCCTGTTCTCCTTACAGTCGCACTAGTTAAAGAAAATAGAAACACAGTAGTTTGAGAGCAGCCAGTCTCACGACTGGAGCTGTTTCTGCCACAATGCTGTTTTCTGCAATTCCTTTTAGCCTTGTCCTCCCTGCCCTATGCCCTATCCAGTGTGCATTTATTTTTATTTTATTTTTAATGCAATTCAGGAGTTGTGCTGATGTGACTTCAGTTTTAAAAAAGAAAAGAAATAGGGGGGGGGAGGCAATTAGACTTCTTGAGAATAGCAAGAGGGAGGGGGGACAAGGAAAGAAGAGGAAACACCAACATCACGTGACTGCCAGTATTGCAACTGATGTGGCACTGATGTTTCACACCTGGGTACTAATGGAACTGCATTATGATTGGGAGCTTATTGATGGGTTTCCTCTATCAATGGAAAGGGACACCCTAACCATGCTTGGTAGACACAACAGCTATGTGTTGGAGGTGATGCCAAAGGTGCTATTTTATAACTGTAATTGCATTTTAAAACCTGCATGTGATCATCTTCAAAGACCCACAACCCAATACAAAACATGAATAGGAAAAAAATGCAGGTGAGATTTCGATAACTGCAAGAAAACCAAAACCGGAAGATTTTTAAATCCCCAATAATAGCTCCACTTGTAGAGACTAAAAGAATGTCTGCTCTACTTTCTGTCTTCTTGACATTTGAAGATATCTTGTATTTCTCTCCTACATGCCTTCTTCTCCAAGCTAAACATATCTAGTTCTTTTTGCCATTCTTCACAAGATTTGGTTTCCAGCCAACCTGGCTGCCCTCCTCAGGAAATGTTCCCATCTGCCAATGTCCTTTTTAAAATGTAGTGTCCAGAAATTGACACAGTATTCCAGGTAATTTTCAACCGTGTGAAGTATGTATGAAAGTCACCAGTGTACTGCCATGTAGTGTATTTTACTGAAATAAGCTCAGGATAGCTAGTGCACTCACAGGTAAATGTCTCTTGAACAAATAATGACCTTTTGAATATCTCAGGAAGAATACAATTGCCAGTGTATCATTAACACAGCAATGCCTGGAAAAGGGAGCCATGTCATGGATATAAACCAGCACATGCCATCAATTTCCAAGCATAACAATTTTGGTTAGCTTCTCCTTCAGGCTTCAAGTTCACCCCAGATGCTGGATGAATCACTGAGTGTTCATTTCATTTCATTCTTGTTTATTCATGAGTTCTGCCCATGACATGCAAACCTCTGTAGTTGAATTTCATTTGCAGTATATTGTTTTCAGACAGTCTTCACACACCCTCTTGCAGATTTGTGACCCTTGTGCACCTAGGAACATTTCATGGATTCTGCAAATGGCAAAGATCATACAGCTGACAGTCAGCAGTGAAGGGTAAGGCAGAAATTTTGGAAACTATAGAAGTAATTTAAAATAAGCGAGCTGTGGACTGCAGCCCATGGCATTAAACTAGCTTTGTGTATCTCAAATGGCTAAAATTGAACTATATTGTTATCTCTCAAGGAATTTTCTTTGAACACAAGGAACTTTTGACAGTGTTAGGTTCCATAATTACTATGTGTTGACTATTATTTGCTGTTAGTGACATGTAGAGAGGAGAGAACAGATAACCAAATATAGTGCAGGAGCTGCTTACAAGCATCCTAAACAATGCCACATGGACATTGGCAATACAGTGGACCCTTGTTATACGCTGGGGTTTGGTTCCAAGATCCCCCGTGTATAACAAAATCCATGTATACTCAAGTCCCATTAAATATAATGATATAGCAAAATGGTGTCCCTTATAAAAAAATGGAAAATCAAGATTTGATATTTGAAATTTATACTTTTTTGAACATTTTCAAACTGTGTATGCTTGAATCCGTGTATAAAAAATCAGTGTATAAGAAGGGCCAACTGTAGTAGATTATAGCCTCCTGTTGGCTCAAATATACTCCAAATGAATTGAAATATACTTTGCTGGATCTCTGAAATGAAAACTATATGTTAAATATAAAGAAGTTTAATACCCCTTTCTTTTTATCTTCATTTATGCACGCATGCATAAACCCAGTTTGAATTGGGATCAATGTACAGGGAGGAGTTAAATTTTCCCTACCGGAGGATATTTGTTTAAAAAAAACAGTAAGGGAGATTTTTCAAAAAGAGATTGTCATTGGCACCTAGGCTCTTACACTGCTAAGACATTATAGAAGAATCACCACATCATCCTTCCTCTTCCTTCTCTAAGGGAAAGACTGAATACTCAGCATGACATACGTCCAAAATACACTGCAGAAATAATCCAAATAGAGACCATTTAAGTGCTCAGTACTAGGGAATCTTAGGAACTGTAGTTTATTGTGACATCAGAACTCTCTGACAGAGAAGGCTAAAAGTCACACAAAACTATAGTTCCCAGAATTTCCTACCATTCAGCCAGGGCAGTTAAAGGAATCTGAAACTGGATTATTTCTGCAGTGTGTTTTGGATCATAGTCTAGCGTCCGGATATAATCTTAAGTGTCTCTCATAAAGTCTAAGAAATGTCCATGATATTTTGTGTTGTGTGGGGTTGGAAAATGATTCATGGATACTTGGTCTTGCTCAGCTTTGTGTGGCTGTATCCATGATAGCAGTAATTGCTCCACTTCCTGATATTGGTTGCCATTTTTAAAAAGATTGTTGTGTTTTGTTTTAGCCACACTATAGTAGAACAGAAAACTGAAAGGTTGCCTTATTCTGAACTGCCTTCATGATGAAGCAGTGCAGACAAAGAGAGATGGCCAGGGATGGAAGAAATATTCATAAAATTGCCAAAAGGCCCCACATATTTTCAACTGTTGAGATTACCTGTTAATAACTGTGGATAGACTAGAATCTGGGACACATTCTGCACAAAATTTGCATGTAGTTGTTTTGTGTAGAATACAGCATTTCTAACGCTGGCAGACATTGAAGCTTATCACATGTCTTAATAATCTGTTTTACCTCTGTCTGTCTTAAGTCTTAATTTTGGTGGCATCCTGATCTTATTGAAAGGTTTTTGCTGCCGAATCTGCCACTCAAATACATCCTGGGTGCATCTCTGCTTCCAAGAGTGCTCCAGCGGCCATTTTCTTAAGCTGGAAAAGTCCTGGATCTAAAAAGAGCCACAAGGAGTGCTCCTGGAAGTGGGGATGCACCCAGGATTTATTCAGGTGGCAAATTCAGCAGCAAAAACCTTCCAATAAGATCAGGATGCAGCCCAAATTAAGACTTAATCCGGAGAGAGATAAAACAAATTATTAAACCATGCAATAAACTCAATTGAAACAGCCATTGCAACAAATTATAGCGAATGTGTTTTTCCTGCATCCATTCACATCTGATGGAGAGCAATACAAGGACCTCATTAGATTTTCATAACATTATCACAGAACCAAATCGCATTGTCAAGATCAATGTTGAGCTAAAACAAAAGCATTTTAGCAGTACAGATCGAGGAGCTTATTGTGTTGCAGAAATAACCTGGTTTACCTCATCTGAATTCAAGCCTAAATCGCGAAGCAGCTGGGTACTACCACAAGGATTTTGCCACCAAAACTGCTGGGCAAGTACAGCCTGGCTGCAGCCCAGGTCCCAGGAGAGCTACAGCAGCCTTATTTTGAAGCTGGGAGCTTTCTGACTTGGAAAAATGGCCACCAGAGCTCACCTGGGACCCCAGGCTGTAGCTAGGCTGTACTCGCTCAGCTGCTTCAGCGGCAAAATCTTTGCAGTAGGGCCCGGCTACCTCCCGATTTAGGCTTGAATTCAGATGAGGTACACCGGGTTTAAGCAGAATGATAAGCTCCTATGTCTGCCTTTATCTGAAATACTTGGGACTAGAAATGTTTTAGATTTGGATTTGTAATATTTACATATACATAATGAGATAACTTGGAATGTAGACCCAAGTCTAAACATGAAATTTATTTATGTTTCATATAGATCTTATACACATAGTCTGAAGGTAAATTTATACAATATTTTAAATAATGTTGTGCATGAAACAAAGTTTATGTACACTGAACCATCAGGAAACAAATCTCAATCACCCATGTGGACAATTTTGGATTTTGGAATATTTTAGATTTTGGAATTCCAGATAAGGGAGACTCAACCTGTATACACTAACTGAAAAATCCTGGGAGTTGTCGAAGAACATCTGGAGGGCTGCATTTTCATGTCCACACCTGGTTTATATGGACTTGTGATGACATTCATAGGTGATCACTGACTGACTGGGATCATGCCAAAAGTAAAATGCCTTTGAAATGGTTCTATTGAAGTGTCAACAAGAGACTGTGAATCAACATAAAAAACCAGGATTCAGGGAATGGCCTTGAAGCTGAAGGCTAGATTTTTTACTTCATAAGTATTCAGGTCTGAACATTCAGCACTGTACCTTATTACTGATGTGAACAAGTCATATATTTTGGGAAGACAATCCAACTCATGTAACCTTTGTGTCTTGTTTACGCCAAGTTTACTATCAGCTATTGTGACAACTATGAAGCATTCAAGTCATCAGATCAGCACATCCTTTATAAATAGCACTATCTAATTTGAAGATGAGTAGAGGCGCCTCTAATCTGCAAAGAATGAGCATGATCTATTAATAAAGTTGTGAAAGGAACTGCTAAGTGCAAATGCAGCCTTGGTGAAACTCTTGAGTTGTCATCAATAGTTGAGTAGGAAAGCTGCATTTAGAAGTTATAAACATACTGGTCCTTATACAAGCATATTCCATCTAATGAAGGAATGCTACACCTGAAATGCCACTACTCTCACATAGAAATTCAGAAGAAAGGAACAACATTCTTCCTTCTAGCATTTAAAATGCTCAGCGGGCCTGTAAAGATATTAAGGGCTGGCTAACCCCCTATATCCTCTTGAAGAGAAAAGAAAAACAGGAGGGGCTGATGGAGGTGAACTTTACCTTTGGGGAAAAAGGGAGGCTTTCCTCATTTGCTCTATCAGCAGCTATTCTCATTTAGAATCATAGAATCCTAGAGTTGGAAGAGACCCCAAGGGCCATCCAGTCCAACCTTCTGCCATGCAGGAACCCACAATCAAAGCACCCCCGACAGATGACTATCCAGCCTCTGTTTAAAGACCTCCAAAGAAGGAGACTCAACCACTCTCTGAGGCAGCATATTCCCCAGTCAAACAGTTCCTAACATCGAGGTGGAATCTTTTTTTTCCGTTGGTCGAATTCTCTGGAGCAGCAGAAAACAAGCTTGACCCAGCCTTTCTTTCTATAAATATTTAAACTTAAACAGGGCTATCTTATCACTTCTAAACCATTTCTTCCCCAGGCTAAACATACCCAGTTCCCTTTCCTCATAGGCCATGGTTTCCAGACCATTCACCATTTTGGTAGCCCTCCTCTAGACACGCTCCAGCTTCTCAGCATCCTTTTTGAACTGTGGTGCCCAGAACTGGACACAGTATACCAAGTGAGGTCTGAACAAAGCAGAATAGAGAGGTACTGTCTTCCCTTTTCTTACACAGGAGATCCATTCCAGATCCCCCGCATAAGGGGAATTCCGTGTATGCTCAAGCACCATTTAAATGAATGGGGCTCGTGCACGCAGCGACGCAGCGGTGTGTGTGCACCATGGTCTCACACACCATTGCCCCTTATGGCGTGCATCACCCCTTTTCCCAGTGCAGCTTTCAGCGTATGCTGAAAGTTGCATAAGGCGTGCCCGTGTATGACACGAGTGCACTGTACTATTACTTCCCTTAATTTTGGCACTATACTTCTGTTGATGCAGCCTTTTTAGCTGCTCCATTATACTGCTGATTCATTTTCAACTTGTGGCCTGCTAGGATTCCTAGATCCCTTTCACATGTAGTCTTGTTAAGTCAGGTGTCCCCCATTCTGTATCTATGTATTTCATTTTCTCTGCCTAAATGCAGTACCTTACATTTCTCCATGTTGAAATTCATTTTGTTAGTTTCAGCCCAGCTTTCTAATCCATTAAGGTAATTTTGAATTTTGATCTTCTCCTCTGGGGTATTTGCTACTCCTCCTAATTTGGTTTCATTTAATTAATCAAAAATAGTCTCTACCAGACCAAAAGAGGAGACATAGTATCCTAGACTCAAAGATGGTTTTCTTCTCTCCCTTTTTAAAAGTGGTAATATGGTGTTGCTATAGAGTAGCAGAAATGTCACTTCCATTTCCTTGTTACAGGAGTGTAAGTTAGGGAGGCTTGAGGAAATCAGTCCTTGTGAATTCCTGTATAAACTGACTAGATCTGTATCTTCTGGACAATCCCTTAGCATAGCATAAGATGATACCCATGCCGATAGGTTTGACCACTAAGAAAAATTTCCTCTTCCACAGAATTTGAAATGGGGGGCAGGGGGGCATGTAGACTTGGCTGTAGGAGCAGCAGAAGTATATGTACTCTTGTGGAAAAGTTACTTTTGGAGCCACAAGTATAATGCTATGTACTATAAAACTAAAATTTCTTATCAGGTAAGGGAAATCTTTTTAATCTGTTTTAAGGCAGGAATGGCCCAGATTTGGTGTGGAACTGGACTCATGAAAACTATTTCCAGTCAAATTGGGGCTCTGGTTCTGTGTCATGAAGAATGGGTGCCATTAGGGCGGGGGGAAACCAGTTCATTTGGGCCATGTAGGCATCCCCTGAATTAGACTTACTTGGTCTTGTTTGACTTCCCCCTCCTGCTGCTCCTCCTGTTTTCTTTTCTTTTTACACAGTTACAGTCATATTAGCCCTCTTCTCAAGTCAGACTTGACAACACACCGCTATTAAACCTTGGTTCTGATATGTCTCAGAGCAATAAGGGAAATTCCTTACAAAGTTGTTTGTTCTAGCTGTTTCCTAACAGCTTTTTTTCCTCACACTTAAACCTTCTAACATGCTATCAGCCTACTACAAAAAGTTGTAATGGATTATCATTGCATGCCATTGCAAGGCTAATGATCAACAAGGAATAATTTGGCAAGTTGTCAGGGCAACAGCTGTTACAATGATTCCCACTAAAGGAAATTTAATAAACCATGGACTCTGTTGGCTTCGAGCTGGTTTTCTGCCAGGAGATGTAGGGTCAAATTAATGTAGAGTCCTTGCTTTTCCCACCAGTATATATCTTATGTGTCATAATTAAGCAAATGTTTACAGTTCATTAGGAAGATGTTTATTATTATTATTATTATTATTATTAGTAGTAGTAGTAGTATCATTATTTCTTTCTTGTATCTCCCTGTGGATCAAGGTGGCAAACAACAGATTAAAGCACAGCAACAAATCAACACATAATACAGATTAAAAAAAAGAAAAAGAATACCAATTAAAATACATAATTAAAAGAAGATAACATCAGTTTAAAACATATACATATTAAAAACAATCAATTCATAATTTAAAAACCATCTGGATAGGCCTGTTGGAAGAGATTAGTCTTTATTGCTCTTTTAAACTCAGAAAGCATATCCAGGTATCAAATCTCTTCTGGCAGGTCATTCCAGAATTTGGGGGCAGCTTATGAAAAAGTCCTCTGATCCTCAGTTGCCACCCTGGTCCTGACTGACTGAAGTAAATGTGCCCCAGAAGATCTGTGTGTACAATAGAAAGTGATCCAGTGGGCAACCTGGACCCAAACCATGTCATGCTTTGAAGGTAACAACCAACATTGGACTGTGACTCTGAAGACCAGGATTTGATTCCCCACTTAGCTATGAAACCCACTGGGTGATCTTGGGCAAATGACATAGTCTCAGCCTCAGGGGAAGACAACGGCAAACCTCCTCTGAACAACTCTTGTCAAGAAAATCCTATGACAGGTTTGCTTTAGGGTCCCCATAAGTCAGAAATGACTTTAAGATATACAACAACAGTAATATGGGAGCCCTGGTGGCACAGTGGTTAAAGGCTAGTACTGCAGCCACAAGGTTGTGAGTTCGATCCCAAGGACTCCAAGGTTGACTCAGGCTTCCATCCTTTCGTAGGTTGGTAAAATGAGTACCCAACTTGTTGAGGGCAATTGGTTTACAGATTGTAAACCGCTTAGAGAATGCTGAGTTCACTGATAAGTGGTATAGAAATATACATGCTATTGCTATAATATGTTCACTCCTAGATGCCCCAGTAACCAACTAGCTGCTATGTTTTCCACTAATTCAAATTTCCACACTTAGTTCAGATATACCCAATATACAGGTCCAACCTTGAGGTTACCAGTGTGTATACTAACATCTTTCAGTCCTCCAGCTCTAGGAAGAAGATTTCTGGATCAGACCAAAGACTATCTAATCTAGTTTTCTCTCTCTCAGTGGATAAACAAAGACCCATGTGAATTTCCCAAATTCAGAAGGGTGATAGCCCCCTTGATGTATTATCTGCCAGTGACTGGCACTGACAGGCATACTCTCAGCATATCTCTGATATGGAAGGTAATATACAATTATCATTACTGTAGAAATTAGCAACCTTATATGCCATGATTTTTTCTAATCTCTCTTTGAAGTTGTTGAAACTGTCAACCATCATTATATCTTATGTAATTGAGCCCATCATTTAACCATTGACTGTGTGAAGGGATACTTGCTTTTGTCTGTCGTGAATCTCTCATAATTTAGCGTCATTGGAAGACTGAATTTGTAGCAGTGTAAAATGGGGAGAAACACTCCATCTGTAAACTAGACATTTTGGAAATGCATTATGGATATATTCTCAGTAAATGCCACCATTTATATTGTCCTCACAGAAAGAAAAATTAAAATGGATATTATGCAAAGAGGATGGGAGATTACTTGTTCCCATGAGTTATGATTTGAGTAGCCTAAAGATGTGGCTTGGCTTCTTTTAATGATGTGACCCTCCAATGTACCTAAAAGACAGATTTCACATTGGTTAACAAAATTGTTTCTTATTTAGTTGCACACTAACAGCCAAAAGACATAGTGAACAGGAGATAAAACCAGCCTTGCAGAACATGAGGTATAAAATTTCAATGAGGATCATGCAACAAATGTAACTGCTTTCACAAAAAGATAATTTGGCATCATTTCCCAGGTAGTAGGTAGAATAAAGGATCTAAGCTTAATGAAAGATACATACGTAGAAGTTTAAAGAGGCTCAGAGAACACAAAAGTGCTATTTTAGATTTCATTAAGTGCAAAGGGGAAATGCTGAATAAAGTCAAAGTCCCCTGTAATGAAAGAGGAAACAGTGATTTCTGTCCTGTTATGTTACAAATACAGGGTCAAAGAATCTCCCTTTTCTTTTCAAGAAGGGGGATTTTGGTATGTGGCCCACTCACTTGCCTGTTTTGTCTTGGAATCATGTTCAGAATGATAGCTGCTCCAAAGGAGCAGTATTTGTCTTTTCAGACAGACATTTTAAAGGCATTGGGAACTGATTTTTAGGAAGAGAATGTTTTTTATAGTGTGGTATTGTTTTTAAACTTTGTTTTAAAGTAAGATTATAAATGGTTTTAATTCTGTTGTTTCATACTGTTTAATCTCAATTTTATGTTTTAATTATATGTATTTTTATTGTACAGTTGGCCCTCCTTATCCACGGATTTTTTATCCACGGATTCAAGCATCCACAGCTTGAAATATTCCAAAAAAGCATAAATTCCAAAAATGATTTTGCCATTTGATATAAGGACACCATTTTGCTATGCCATTATATTTAATGGGTCTTGAGCATCCATGGATTTTGTTATCCATGGGGTATCCTGGAACCAAACCCAAGCGGATAACAAGGTTCCGACTGTAATATTCTGTCTTTTTCAAAAAAGTAGCCATGTTAGTCTCTTGTAGCATAAAAAGGAGTAAAGGAGGACTAACTGGCTTCTATTTTTAGAATTAGCAATTGTGGATATAAACCCACTTCTTTAGATGCAGCACAGAGTAATATTAAAGCCTCAGGTATAAAGCATATTTGTACAGTTATGGGAGTGGTCAGTTAGTGTTAATGTGTGAATGCAATAAATTTGCTTCACCAAAAATCTGTTTCCCAGGGTGAGAAGGTTCCTTTTGTTACAGTAGTGAGTTCTGTACAGTACAGTGTTGTGTGCCATGAAGCCATTGTCCTTGTTCATACGTCTGATAATGGATTGGAATTTGTGAATATACAATTCAGCTGTTTCTCTTTCTAGTCTTCAAGGACTGTGACCTTTATTAAAGGTGCTGCCATGTTGCTTTTTTTCTCTCCCTCCCTTCCTGCTTTTTAATTCTTTTATGACCCACCTTGAGTTACAGTCTGGGGAAAAGGAGGGATAGATATAAAGGGACTGAAGGACGGGCAGACAGATGAATGTTTCCTGAGAACAAGATTAGGATCATAAGAGCAAGTTTGAGAAGTGCCAATGTCCTTAATATAGATAAATCTAATCAATAACAGATAGGTATTAGAACAGACACTGTGTTATGTTTGACCAGTCTTGGTGCAGAGCTGTACCTGCCATTAGATCAGCACGGGTTCATATTATAAATATTGAAAATTAAACATTCTTGGTCATTTTATAAAAAGAATTAAGATGTGAATTAAAAATATAATTCCTCTGAATTATTTTGCTAGATGTCTGCTGGTCATGAAAAAAAATCCAGTAGGTTTACAAGACTTCAGAACCAGTATTCCCACACTAATTCTTGATAATGCTTGATATATCTGTATAGGTCAATCACATTTTCAAACCATATTGGTATTCCAATATATTTTCTAATATTATACCAAAATGGCATTTTAGGAACAATCGAATCAAAGCTACTTATAAACTCTTTCCTTCTGCTTTATTCAATAACTTATTAACAACACAGTCATAAATTCTTCCACTGCTGTGGTCAGTTCTCTTTTTTCAAAAATGTCATTGCAATTTAAATTATTGTTTCATTGCTCATGGCAAATATTGACACATGGAAGTCAATATTAATTATTTTATTCTATGACGATTTTCATCCTGTCTTTGCAAAGGATTTCATTTATTAATGAAACAAATCAAAGAGCTTATGCAAAAAACAGGGTAAGAGGAGAAAGGTTGTGAAAGGGGAATTACAGAGTATATATTAGCTAAAGAATGTTCCTCAACAACATGCCCGTATACACAGTGGGTTGGATCCAGATGTAGAACTCAGGATGGTTCCATTGAAATGAATGGGACTTAAGCCAGTCATAAATAATCTGTTGGCATCAGGATCCAACCCATTAAATTGGATGGCTATGTGCTACTTTTAATATCAGAGATATTGTATATCTCTATATATCACTAACAAAAATGAGTGGGGGCGGGGTGATTCTGCCTGTGGACATCAACAATAGCCACCTTATGCGGAGACATACAGTAACTTGTGGGGGAGAGTGTCTTATGTTCCTGTGGCTCTAATATGCACATCCCACTTGTACAGTTCTCACATAAGCAACAAAACATAACCTCAGACCTCATGTTTAGGCCTAAATCAGGGGTAGGACATATGTGACCCTGTGGATGTTGTTGAGCTGCAAATCCCAGTATTCTTCACCATTGGCTGTCTTAGCTGCAGCTGCTGTGAATTATAATTCAACAACATATGGAAGGCTGAACAATTCCAATCCATGGCCTAAACTGTGAATCCCAGTTACAGTAGAACCAGTGAACTGATTCTTGAACAGTAAACCAATATTTATTGAAATCCATTGATTTGGTAGGTATACCCTTTGTTGGAATTATCATCTGGATAATTACTCTTCTCTCCCCCAAGTGGATTATTCTGAATGCACAAAAACATATAAGAGTCCATCACTTCCAGTTTACAGTGCTACCTCGGGTTACGAAATTAATTCGTTCCGCCGTTCCGTTCGTAACCCAATAATTTCGCAACCCGAAAAGGCTTTCCGTTAGCGCTGGAAAGCCGCTAGCCGCGCTTTGCGTTTGAATTTCGCGCCGAAATAAATTTCGTAACCCGAAAAAAAAAATATCGTAACCCGGAACAGTTTTTTCCAATCTAACTTTTTCGTACCCCGGAAATTTCGTAATGCGATCATTTCGTATCCCGGGGCACCACTGTATTCTTCAGAGTAGCTGACTCTTTGCAGTGAGGCATGTTTGATTTTCCCCCCTCAGTGAACAAGGAAAAGAATGATCTTCTTGACTATTGTTAATGCCTCATGTGGATATCATGAATCATAAGGGAGGTTAACTTTAAATAAAACAGAAAGAACTGCACTCGTAACAGAAAGTTACCATTTAGTTAAGAGAATGGCATGGGCAAGTGCCCAGTTTTCAATTTGCCTGCAATAATTAGGCACTGACACCAGTGTTATAGTCAGATGGTCCTAATAAGGGTATTTCACAATGCTGGGTAGTGATTCCATCCCATCCCACTCTGGGATGCTCTTTATATCATTTCAGGTTGCTTTAGAGCAGTGGTGGGAAACTTTTAGCCTTCCACATTTGAAAAAAGTACTTTTCTCATCATGGGCCACTGTTGGCAAGGCTGACTAGAGCATATTTCTCACAACTGCACATATATACATTTCTCATAACTGCCTTATATTCACTGGGATTCTTGGCTTTTGAATAAAGCTTACATACATGTTCAACAGCAACTATCTAATGATATATAGGAAAGATTTTTGAGGCAATGTTTGCTGGTTTGTTATCAGCTGTTTTTCAGTGTGGTATAATGGTTAAGTTTTTCAGACCAAGTCCAGGATTCAAATTCCCATTCATCTATTCATAAAGTTCACAGAGTGACATTATGCTGCTCATTACGTCTCAGACAGTCAAACCTGAATCCTATTGGTACTCCCAACCCAAGTAGTTACATTAAATTGATTGCTGAATATTGGTTAGTCGGTGATTCCCAAATTTTGGCTTTCCAGATGTTTTGGGCTTCAGCTCCCAGAATTTCAGACCATTGGCCAAGGTGGCTGAGGTTTCTGGGAGGCCAGAGTTTGGGAATCACTGCTTAGCTCATATATAAGTTGATTCAAAGGGTCTACTTTAGTTGGGACTACTAATAACATTTAAGTCTATTGCTCAAACTCAGATGGCATACCCTCCAACAAACCCAGTTTTGTAGGGATAGTCCTAGTTCATCCTCTGTTGGTCTACTTTTTCAGATGCTTTTTAAATTCCCAGTTTTTTCCCTTCCTCTCATCGTTCCCTTATGTATACCGAGATAAAAGTGTACTAAAGGAGTTGTGCAGAGGCAGAATTCTATAAATGAAGTTTTTCTTTTATTGGGGGAAAATCACACAGCAAACCACTTCCACTCACACATTTATGCAAGGTTCAGGAAATCAGGAGGTAGTGTGGAATAGTTTCAGAGGCTGAACTAACTGCGGTACTTACACAAGACGAGATTTTCTTCCGGATCCAATTCGTTGGTGTGGCATGGGACTTGGCCATTCGGGTGAGCTCAGATGAATGGATGCACCAGAGCTAGTCAGAGTTCATAGAGACAGAATGTCTCCATGCAATCCAAACTAGCATACTGGTGAGAAGTTTTGGATGTCTTTAATAGGCCAAAACCTAGCCTCTGGGCAAAAGTAAGTGCAGAGGTGAGGTCATGGTCTGTTTGCTCCGCGCGGGAGCCGCAGCAGCCAAACCGCACGACTCCCGCGTGGAGCAAAAAAGAAGCTCCATTTCGGAGCTTCTTTCTGTGGCGCCTCTATGACGTTGCAAGGCGCCGCAGGCGCATTCGCGACGTCATAGGCGCCACGACACGTCTGGACGCTATGCGTCCAGTACGTAAACATGGCGGCGCCCATGTGGAAGGGGCGCTGCCATCTTGTACGTATTGTATATGTACTAGGGTTAGGGGGGTGCGGAAGCACCGCCCCTTCCTAACCCTAGTACGTATACAATACGTACTATATGGCGGTGTGTATCCCGCCTTAGAAGTTTCTTTCACTGGGAAACGAGGTCCTTAAAGAAAATATTTCCATGTACTGTTCCCCATTAATGAACCCACATTATGACAGATTAAACTATTCTGTTTTTCAAGGTGAATTATTGCCTTCAATAACTTGTTCTCAACCCCACTGCATATGTGAAAAAATGTTGCAGTCATATGAGTTCTTGACAATAATTTCAGTAGCAAATATCTCAGTCTGGAAACAATTTGAATGTTTTTAATAGTCATTTTTGTTTATTATGTATTGAAAAGAATTTATAATCTCCTGTAGTCAGTGTGACTATGGAGTCAAACATTAAAGCTGGTCATGTGATTTATGCTAAATTATTTGGTCTTGGCAAGTGATCTTACATCTGAACCTTACAAACCTTTAGTTTAATAATGGACAAATAAAAAGTTACATCATTCATAGTTCATAGTGGGCCTGATAGATGCCAAGTTAGGATGTTATTATCTATATTAGGAAAAGGTAAATGTGTGGATCTTTACATTTGGTTGGACTTCAGTTCCCATCAGTTCTAGCCAGATGATGGGAATTGCAATCCAATGTCTTCTACACATACTAGCCTGGGAGACAACCCTCTGACCTCAATAAAATGTGTTCAATTAAATTTACTCTTAATCAACTGATTCTAATAGCAATTTAAGATCATATTTTGAGAATGATCTTTCTGAATAAGGAAGCATCATCCGTAGATGTCATGATCCTATCCATCATTTTTTCAGTTATATTTTCCCCAAATAAGGTGTTGTGTGTACGCAACATGCTTTCGTTCAAAAGAAATATGAGTTTGAATGATAAAGTTAGAGAAAGATAAGGAAGTTCAATAAGATGGAGAAGTGGAAATCCATCTGAGCTGCCAGAACAAGATGCTACAGGTATTAAACATGATATGAGACAATAACAAAGAAAGGTGCATAGATAGCTTGCCCCATGTGGCAAAATTTGGAAAGCCAAGGACATGAAGAAATGCCATATTGATCTAGAGGGCTCAGATAATAATTAAAATGAAAAGAATGAAATTAACTTTCCTGGACATTTTGTATTGCCACCGTATTGACACAGTCTGATAGGAGAGAAATATAGGTAGTATTAACATGAATACATAATAGATAACCAGACATTATTGGGGAAATAATATTCTAGGTGCTGGTATATTTTTTTTAAAAAATAGCTGTGAGGAGTTATGAATAAGGAAAGAAATGGGTAGAAAAAGTACATGAAATATTGAACTAGCGTTGTGAAAGTATTCTAAGCACTTACCTGTTAAGCTTTCACAGCAGATACTGTCCAATGGGGAGAGTCAATCTGTTAGTTTTGCTTGCTCCCACATTCCATTTTTAAAAGAACAGAACAAAATCCTTATTTGTTGTACTGGACAAATTTTATAGGCACAGCTTATTCCTGGTATTAAGATAAGCATGTTATACCTGTTTGCCATACAGGTGTAAAAGAAAAGGAAACATAGCAGCCCAAATCCAGTACTACAAGCACATTTGATAACACCATGGGGGCTAAACACAGGCTTTTAAAGAGTGAAGACAAGGTAAGCAACTTTGGAGAATCTGGAGGCCAATTGCCAATAAGGATGTTGACTACAAAGTGACACCACCAACAACAACTTCCTATTGAAAACCACAATTAGCTGGAAGTCCACTTCCATTCTGTGTCTTTCAGTTGTGTCTTTTTAGAAAAAATATTTTCCACTTTTGAAAAACAAAATAACGGTGGGGGGAATGAGTCTTGGCTTAAAAGAGACTCGGGTCTTCTGAAATATGATTTTCCATGTTTTAACAACAACAAATGACTATGAATATGACTGATTCTTGCCCACACTGACATCCATTATTTTGTGGGAGAACAATAGAGGAATGAAAAGACCCCCATTGTCCATCCTGCTCCACTCTTTAACAACAGGATAGCAACCAGTTTTCCTCCTGGGAAATCCTAGATGGGCTTCTTTTCCTGCATATGGCATTTCCTTTTGTAGCACTGTACATGTGGAGCTAACCTCCTTATGGGATAGAAAGTACAAGTTCTCAAGGGTTTTCTTTGTGATCCCCATGGGCCCTTAGTGATTTCCAGAATGGTGAATCTGTCTTCAGATGTTAGCTCAAACTTAAAAGCAGCTGTCTTAAGGTACTCTATCCTATTGCCAAAAATAGGCTCAACACTTTAGGCTTAAATTTCAAACTAAAAGCCAGATTGGATTCATTGCCCAACTTCCATGGAAGCCATTGTTGCCAGGGACTCCTCACTTGGAAGGAGTCACTGGATGTCTGCACTGTATAATTTGGGCTGCTAAATTTTTGAGTTTGTCAGCAACTATATACATCATTTAAAAAAGTTTGGCCTTGATTAGGAGGGCAAACCTAATGCATTTCTCTCCTGCGTTTTCCTTTGTAACCATTCTGTGGTCTGTTAGGCAGTTATGCTCAGAATTATGGTATCTATTGACCTTATCAAGGTAGGTTTCCCTCTCAGGTTGCTGAGGTTAATTATAGTCCTGTTTGCTGAGCTGTAAATAATGCCTGCTGTTCAGTGAGTTCTCTGTAAAATGAATGAACATTTCAGCATGTTAATGTCTTTTGATTATTATCATGTTGTCATGGATCAGCAGGAAGGCAGAAAGAATAGTGAGTCCAAGTTTCCCCCCAGATATGTGCATCTATTGTAGTCAATGGTGATATATTAGGAATTATACATTGATATATTTTAACACTAAGAAATTTGACCCAGGAATATATATTTTATAGATGGACAGATGGATCCTTATTTGTTATTTCAACAGTATGCTTTTTTCAATCACATGAGAGTACACTTTACACCGAATCCTAGCACTAAATTGACCATTTCTTTCTTGAATATATGTGCCTTTAAGTTGTTTGTCAACTTATGATAACCCAATGAATGTCTTGAAGAGCAAGCAATTAATTGCTTCCACAGCCTTAATATAAACGATATTGTATAAAGTTTTTTGGACAAAGCTGAAGCTACCTTGGTAGATTACTTATTTTTTTAAAAATACATTTTTCCATTGGTGACTGATATTGGGATGGGGGAGAAGGCTTCCCATTCTACACTAAGTTTGTACAGTAGGCCCTTGGTATCCAGTGGGGTTTGGTTCCAGGACCCATCCTCCTGGATATCAAAATCCATGGATGCTCAAATCTCATTGAATACAATAGCAAAATGTAATGGTGTCCATTACATAAAATAGAAAAATCAAGGTTTGCCTTTTGGAATTTATTTATCTATTTTTAATATTTTCAAGTCCTGCTAATCTATGGATAAAGAACCTGTGGTGTCATGCCCCCTGCCCCCGGTATGGGGGGGGGGGGTGTCCACTGCGACCATGTGTGTCCATGGTTCCAAGAAGGCAGCTACAGTCTTCAGTTGCTGGTGCCAACAAACTTTATTAACAACCTCCACCACTAGTCCAAATATAACAGGTTTACCTGCACTCAACATGAGGTGAATCAACCAAAAATACAAAGAAAGTCTAAGGACATTGTCCTCATTCTCTTGAGGGTAGTTTCCTTCTCACTTCCTGTCTCAGGCTAAGGATCATAGGTCCCTCCTGGGGTTGGTGTAGCACCTTTATCAGGGGCCTCCCACTCGTATTTCTCTAAAAGCCACCCCCCTTCCTCAGTGGCTTGCCCCCTGGGGCCAGGACACAGGTTTAATAATAATAATAATAAAATTTTAATTTGTATACCGCCCTCTGAAAATCAGGGCGGTGAACAGCATCTAATAACAATACATTAATCAAAAAGACCATACAAACAAAATACATTAAAACAGTTCAATAAAAATAATAAAATTATCATGCCAGCATACAATGCTGACAGGGGGGGGGGGGGAGAATTACTGGTCAGGGGTAGGCTTGTTCGAATAGATGGGTTTTTAACCCCTTCCTAAATTGGGCTAGGGAGGTGGCTGAGCGGAGCTCGAAGGGCAGCGCGTTCCAGAGGTTTGGGGCTAAGATGGAGAAAGCCCTCCTAGAGGTGGAATTATATTTTGCCTCTGGAACTCTTAACAATAGCTGCCCTGAAGATCGAAGTGCGCGGGGCGGATTGTACGGAGAGAGGTGGTCCTCCAGGTACCCTGGGCCCAAGTCATTTAGGGCTTTATAGGTGATTACCAACACCTTGTATTGCGCCCGGAAGCGAATAGGTAGCCAATGTAAGTCTCTAAGGACAGGTGTTATATGACTGGCCCTGGCAGTGCCAGTGACCAGACGGGCTGCCATATTCTGCACAAGTTGCAGCTTCCGAGTATGGTACAAGGGTTGCCCCATGTAGAGCGCATTGCAGAAATCCAACGTAGAGGTTACCAGGGCGTGTACAACAGTTTCAAGGTCTCCCCGGTCGAGGTAGGGACGCAGTTGGCGTATCAGCCGAAGCTGATAACAGGTGCTCCTGACCGTCGCATCCACCTGAGATGTAAGGTGGAGCGACGAGTCCAGGAGCACCCCCAAACTGCGTACAGAGTCCTTCACGGAAAGCGTGATTCCGTTCAGGACAGGTGGAACCACCGCCAGCCCCGGACCGGGGGAACCTATCACCAGTACTTCCGTCTTCTCTGGATTCAGGCTGAGTCTGTTGTCCCTCATCCAGCCCATTACCGACTCCAGACAGGCCACGAGAGGAGAGACGCCAATCCCGGTCACTGCATCAGTCGGAGACATAGAGAAGACTATTTGGGTGTCATCAGCGTACTGATAACACCGCGCCCCATGTCTCCGGATGATCTCTCCCAGCGGTTTCATGTAAATGTTGAAAAGCATGGGAGACAGAATGGCTCCTTGAGGGACCCCAGATGTAAGGGCCCTCTCATCAGAGCGCACGTCTCCCAGCTGCACCATCTGGGACCTCCCGGAGAGGTAGGACCGGAACCACTGGAGCGCAGTGCCCCCAATTCCCACCTCCGCCAGGCGCCCCAGAAGGATACCATGGTCTATGGTATCGAAAGCCGCTGAGATGTCCAAGAGCACTAACAGGGACACGCTTCCCCTGTCCATGCCCAGACGGAGATCATCGACCAAGGCGACCATAGCAGTCTCAACCCCGTAACCCGCCCGAAAGCCGGTTTGAAATGGGTCTAGATATTCCGCTTCATCCAAGATCGATTGAAGTTGGATTGCAACTGCCCGCTCGATCACCTTCCCCAGAAATGGCAATAGCGAGATTGGCCGATAATTATTGTGCAACAGGGGGTCGAGGGAGGGCTTTTTTAATAAAGGTTTTACTATGGCCAATTTCAGATTTATTGGAAATTGCCCATCCCTCAGTGAGGTGTTAATAATCTGCTGTAACAATGAAGTTACAGCTGGGCCCCCCTGTGCCGCTAGCCATGAGGGACAGGGATCGAGAGAGCATGTTGTCTTCCTAACACTTCCAAGGATCTTGTCCACATCCTCGGTACTGACAGACTCAAACTGATCCAGCCTAACCAAGTTCACGGATGCCCTGGATACCTCTACTCTAGGTTCTGCTCTAAGGCTGGCCTCAAGACCTTCGCTTATCCGAGAGATTTTATCCGCGAAGAAGTTGTTAAATTGGTCACAGCAGGCCTTAGAAGGTTCAAGGATCTGGTTCAGGGCAGGAGGGAGCTGAGTTAGCTCCCTCACTACCCTGAACAACTCTGCCGGACGCGACTCCGCGGACGCGACATGTGCAGCATAGAACGAGTTCTTAGCTGCACGAATCGCCTCTCCATAGTCCTTCAAAAGATGGTCTAGGAGAGTCTTGTCGGATAAGCGCTGGTGTTTCCGCCAGCGGTGCTCTAGCCGTCGCAGGACCCGCTTCCTCGCCCGGAGATCTTCCGTATACCAGGGCTTACGTTTGGAAGCAGGCCTGAGAGGGCGCTTGGGAGCGATACTGTGTATAGCCTTAGAGAGACCGGCATCCCAGATGCTGGTCAAGACATCAACAGAATCGCCGTCATTTCCATCCATAAGCCCCTCTAGGGCTTCCTGGAACCTTTTGGGTTCCATCAGCCTTCGTGGGTGGACCATTATTCCAAGCCTACGTCTGCCACCTTCCAGTGCTCTTCTGTCCAAGCCCGGCCACCTCTCCCTGCCAAGTTGGGGTGTGTTCCCAGCCTTTTGCCACCCAGGAGGTTTCCTGTTCTCCCTCTTGACAGTATGCCCAGTCACCTCTTTCCCTCTCTTTCAGCATCTCTCTCCCACTTTCTGGCCTCCTTTGGCTCCACCCTCCTTCCTCTTTCCCCTCCCAGCTAGCTCAGCTCCCCTATGTTGATTATAGTTGCTGATCTCCTTGCCTCCTCGACTCCTTCATCCCTTCCTTGTACCACCTTGGCATTCCTCGGCACTGACTCCGATAGACTTTGGCTGCGTTCCCACTATGATTTAAAGCAAATTGCTGATCTGGTTATATGACTGTCATTCCCATTTGAAACTGGTTCCAATCCTACTGTGAATAGTTTCAATCCTGATGAAGTGAGGCAAATGCAAACTAACTAACTAACTAAAAAACCACTCTTTCCTGACACTAGTTCTTTGGCAGTTCTTTTGAAAAAAATCAATTCCGAAGCATGTTCACCAAGTGGGAATGACAAATCTAAATGGCATCGTTCTGGAGGGGAGGGACTAATGGCAGAGGGGAGTTTACCATCCCTCCTCAGTTTTTGGTAGATCCACCATCTCCCCCCCCCCCCCGGCACTGCTTTTGTGCTTGTGGTGTGACCTATGGGTGCATGATTTTTTAAAAAAAAAATTGATAGAAGATTCAGTTCATTGGTTTTGCAACTACTTGCAATTACTCAGGCAGCAAGCTGGGCGATCGGCAGCTTAGTGAGGCAAGTAGTTGCAAAACCAATGAATCAAATTTTCTATCATTTTTTTAAAAAAATTGTCCCCAAGCCAGACTGCCACTTATGTCACCGATGATGCACAGATGATTGACATGCCTTTTGAAGTGGCACAAACTAGTGGGGATGGCAATTGTGCCAAAAAAGAAGCAATTACAAGGGGATAATGAAAACATCTGCTTCCATAGTGGGAACAACAAACTTTTTGGAGTTGATTCACTGACACAGAGCGAAGGTGAAGCACAAACCAGTTTAAATGTAAGTAGGAATGGGGCCTTTGAGCTTCAGTAGAGACCAGGTAGTGGGAACTTCCGGCCCTCCCTTTCACCATATCTTTGTGTGATTAGGGTATTGAGGCATGTTCACTCAGATTCCTTTGTATTATCATTTTGCCATTTCACAAAGCTATGAAATTTATGACATGTGTTTCCAGACAGGGTCAAATTAAATAGAATTCACTGCTGATCCAGCTCTTGTCCTCTTTCTTTTCTGTTTTCCACCATCCAGCATTGCCAAAAATGAGCATCAATGTTGTAAGTCTGGTTTGTACTCATAACTTATCTTATAAATTTCTTATGTTAAATCCTCCTCTTACGTAACATACTTATAAGATTCCTCTTTTGAACTAGTAGAGAAATAAATGGTGCTGCACTTATCATGCCTATTATTTTGTGGGCTGCCAGAGGGAAAGAGGTATTTTCTTTAAGAAAAAAAAACACTGGACAGACAGAAGGAGAAAGATGATTCTGAAGTTAGCTACTAAAAATCGCTTTGCATGAAGGGAGATGAGTTATTTACTGGGAATGAGCACTTGTAATATCAGCTCCAACAGAAGACCAAAGATCATATGTCTGATTGGCTTTATTAAATCGTGACTGGTCTTCTAAGGATGTGAAATTTCCTGCTTAGTGGAAGAGAAAGAAAACTCAGTGATTCCCTGCATCTTTAATGCTGATCACTGAGCCAATTTTTGGTCTACTGTTGGTTCATAATTAGTGTGAATGCATTCTGTGAGTCTCTGATGGCCTGCCAGAAATTAATCATATTGTGTCTGCAAGGCCACCAACATAATTTAGGAGTAATGAGTAAAACTGTGGGTAATATTTCCTTAAATTTAATCAGTCGTCAGAGTGTCAGGAGGGAACAAATAAGAACAGTAAAGCCTTAGTATACTTGCACTGGATGCTTCTATGCTCAAGAATAGGAGATCGGTGGATCTCATTTTGCTCACTCAAAACATCTATGTAGAAGAGATTCCATGGAGGGAGAAAGGGACTGCACTAAGCAGCCGTCTCTTTCAACCTCCACATTGTCATCCAAGCCACTGAACAGAGCCTAACAGACATCAAGTAGTAAGCACGTGGAATCTGTTTGTGTTGCCAGGGAACCTTCATTTTAAGGTTTCTGATTCCGTGTACTGATTTTATTAAGGTGGAATTTTGTTAAATATGCATTTTAAGTGAAAGAGGAAAAGAGGGAGGGAGGGAGGGAGGGAGGGAGGGAGGGAGGGAGAGGCTGGGGAAGCCTCTCCTGCCATGTCAAAAGAACCCTGTCAAAGCAGGCATTTCAATTCCTGAAAGGAATCCTGAAACCGGCGCAAACATGGTGGAAACCACTGTGTTTGCTGAATCGGTTTCAGGATTCAGTTCAGGAATTGAATCTACAAGTAAGTGGGAATGGGCCCTAAGACACACTTCCCAAACTGATATGTGGGATACTTCTCCAAATTTTATGATACAGTTCCTGGTTCAAAACTTGCAAGCCCAGATGCCTATGGTAAAACAAACTGTATACAAAAATGTTATGGAAAGTGTTCAACAACAACAACAACAACAACAACAACAACAGCAACCTTTGAGTCCAACACTTGTGAAATGTACAAATGTGAAAATAAATGGGGATGTTTGTATTTTTTTTAATGCAGAGTGATATAGAAATTGGACCTAATGCACATTTGCTTGAATACATATGTATGTAATCTTGGCAGATAGATGATTGCATGTAAGTTAGGAGGCAAAGCTAATAAATGTGACCCATCCCCCACAATAAATAAATTCCCTCTTCACACTTTCCATTTATAAATGGATGAATACATAGACAACCATGAGGACAGCAGAAGGAAATGATACAAAGCTAATGTCCGAAAAATTCTGTCAGTAAGGACTCAGTACGTATAGGGTACTTCTTTATGTGATTTTGGGTTTTTCATAAAATGCTCAGGAATACATAAAGGATCCCATAGAACCCCAAGAGGAGACTTGTTGGATTGGACCAATGGACTATCTAGCCCAGCAGACTGTTTACAAAGTGGCCATTCAGATGCCTCCAAGAAGCTCAGAAGGCCAGAATATGCAGCATCTCTTTCCAGAACTTGGAAGATTTCCCTTTTCAGACCATAAAGTATGTGTGGAATCTAGTGGGCTCCACAGACCTAAAGCCACCCCTTTCCTAGCTGGATCAGGGCTGTGGCAACCTCACACCATGGCCCCAATCTAGTCCTTCAAGGGTGCAAAAAGGAGCTGCAAAAAGCGGTTCCTTTTTGCACCCTCGAAAGAGCACCATAGCCGCAGCGGCGCAGCTATATGGTGCTTCTTCAGCACTGTATCATATGGACACAGTGTCGGTGGTGCACCATGATGGCACATGCCGTGTGGAGCAGTGTGCAGCATCGGGGCATTCCTTGGGGAGTTGGCTAGCAAGGAGAGGAGTTGCAGTCTGATTCCTTCCATGTCCTTGTAGGGTTTTTGTATTTCTCAGTGAGACAAGGAAGAGGTGGCATTGCTGCATCTCCCACGATGCTGGACTAACATTAGACTGGAATGTGCTTGAATTGACAATAGACTGGTGCTGCTTTTGTTCATTTCAGACTTCTTGCCCCTTTCAGTTCCTCTGTGGGCAAAACAAAAAGATGCCCAAAGGCTTCACATTTTAATCCAAGAGAAGAAAAAGATATTTAAAGGATAGACTAAAGAGCCATTCTGCATTAGAAATAGATTTTAGCCTTGCCCTTTGGTGACACTGTTAGATGTCCATCAATGTGTCTGTGTTTACATTTTCATGGGAAGTCAGACTGCTTTTGAATCTGCTATTCTCTGTTATTCTCTGCTGCAACAGGCAGTAGCTGCTGGCTGAGTTTTTCACTGCCTTCTTTAGCCATTTAGCTGGAGTTGCCAGGCCATCCATAATTTAGTGGAAATGTGGGATAACTGTAACGATAACAATAGCTAACTGTAACTGCAACTACAGTAGTTCTAACTATCTGTATGATTGCAATGGAAACAGGACAACCCTCTGAATGCCAGTTTTGGGGCGGTAATGGATTGGATGAGGGAAAACCGACTCAAGCTGAATCCAGGTAAGACGGAGGTACTCGTTATAGGCAACCCAAGCCCAGGTATGGAATTATGTCAGCCAGTTCTGGATGGGGTCACACTTCCCCTGAAAGACTCTGTCCGCAGCATGGGGGTGCTGCTCGACTCATCACTTCACCTGACAGCTCAGGTGGATGCGACAGTCAGGAGCACTTGTTATCAGCTTCGGCTAATACGCCAGCTGCGTCCTTTCCTGGAGCAGGGAGACCTTGAAACAGTAGTACATGCGCTGGTCACCTCTCGATTGGACTTCTGTAATGTGCTCTACATGGGGCTACCCTCGCGCCAAGTTCAGAAACTTCAACTTGTGCAAAATATGGCAGCCAAATTAATTACAGGTTCTCGTCGTAGCGATCACGTAACACTGGTTTTGAAATCCCTTCACTGGCTGCCAGTTAGTTTCCAGGCAAGGTACAAGGTGTTGGTGATTACCTTCAAAGTCCTACATGGCTTGGGTCCAGAATACTTAAGGGATCGCCTACTTCCATACTGTCCGTCCTGCACTCTAAGGTCCTCGGGGAAGAATCTACTTCAGCCAATAAAATCTAGGCTAACTTCAGTCACCCAAAGGGCCTTTTCCATCGCTGCTCCAAAGCTATGGAATGACCTGCCGAAGGAGAGCCGCGACATTTCTACTCTTACAGCCTTTAAGAAGGCTCTTAAGACGGATCTCTTCTGGCAGGCCTGCCCTACCTAATTCCTCTCCCCTTTTACTGTGACTTAGGTCACTCTGTCCACCAATTCTTCTCTTAAATTAATTAGAAGAATTAAATTAAAATTAATAAAAAATATATTCTTGCTTCAAGAAGAAGAGCCCTCCCTCCATCCCAACTGTCATCATCAGACCTTGGAGGGAGTGAATAAGACAGGCCCAATTTCCATCAGGCCTAACTGTGAATTACTGTAACTAACACCACACTCTCTTTTATTTTATTTTATTTTATTTTATTTGTATTTTATTTGTATTTTATTTTATTGTGTTCTCTATATTTTTATTGTTGTAACCCGCCCGGATTCCTTGTGATTGGGCGGGCTATAA